>NW_005871100.1:3804244-4005003 GCF_000147115.1 Myotis lucifugus | reverse complement strand
CCCCCGGCCCCCCCCCCCCCCGCCAGCCGCCCTGCCGCGCTGGCCAGGGCCTCCTTCTCTTCCCCCAGCCGGCCCCACCCCCTGGTCAAACTCCTGGACAACTCCCGGTCGAGGGGACAATTTGCATACTACACTTTTATTATATAGGATTTTTCTTAAATCAATGCAAATTATAAGCAAGGAAGAAATATTTACAATCTACATAATATCTTTGATTCCTTAACATGGAATGGATGTATAATAAAGAAAAAGCCTTGTGAAATAACAATAGTTAAATATTAGTGCGACAATTATAGACGTCTTTGATACATCTCATATTTGATGGTTTCCAAGAAAAAGCATCCCAAGAATGAGTCAGAACAAAATTCGAAGAGGCCCAGAACAAAACTGCAAGGCTTCTTATGACCTAGCCTTAGAAGTCACAGAGCATCACCTGCATCACATATTACTGGTCAGCAGCAAGTCACAGGGCCAGTCCAGACTCAAGAGGGTGTGAACACTAAGAGATATGTATGTGTAGTATTTATACAACACATAGGGTGTGAACACTAAGAGATATGTATGTGTAGTATTTATACAAATATTTCCCAGCTCTGTCTACTACATGAGCCTAGAAGCAATGACACACCAGTAGCATGAGCACATCAAGCACCTAGGTCTTGGTTTCTAAATACCATTCTCCACACAAAGGAACCAAGGTTTCTTAGAGAAAAGACTGATTCCAGGAACAAATGAGTCTGTAACACCTTGTTAAATGAAGTGCTCAAAAAGTAATGGCATCATATTATAAGGACACAGGAATCAACTTGAAAGGGTTCCCCCACTGGCCAGATCTGGGACAATTTCTAGCATCAAAATCATGATAGTGGAAGAAAGTAATCCTATATAATAAAATCCTAATATGCTAAGTGTCTGATCGTTCATTCGGCTGTTCGACCAGTTGCTATGACACGCACTGACCACTGGGGACAGACACTCCGATGGGTAGGTTAGCTTGCTGCTGGGGTCTGGCCAATCGGGACTGGGTGAGATGGGCCGGACACGCCCTGGAGCCCTCCCACGGTCCCTCCCCGGCCCTGATCATGCACCGGTGGGGTCCCTTGGCCTGGCCTGCACCCTCTCACAATTGGGACCCCTCAGGGGATGTCGGAGAGCTAGTTTTGGCTCGATCCCCGAAGGCCAGGCTGAATCCGTGCACCAGGCCTCTAGTAGACTATAAATACATTGAATAAAATAATAATCTAGCCCAGCCAACATGGCTCAGTGGTTGAGCATCGACCTATGAACCAGGAGGTCACGGGTTCAATTCCCGGTCAGGGCACATGTCCAGGTTGCAGACTCGATCCTCGATAGGGGCATGCAGGAGGCAGCCAATCAATGATTCTATCTCATGATTGATGTTTCTCTCTTCCTTTCCCTTCCTCTCTGAAATCAATAAAATATATATATTTTTAAAAGAATCTATTAAATCTATACTAATATAAATAAATAAGTGGGTAGGGAAACTTTTTTCTTCGTGGAATGACAACTAACAAACATAATTAGAAAAGCATTAATGGATACTGAACTAATGTGAACATGCAATGAGAAACAGGCTATTTAGATCAGTGGTTGCCAACCTTTCAGACCTCACGGACCACTGGTGGTACCGGTTGGCAACTGCTGATTTAGATAGTCTTAAAGTATCCCCTCATTTATGTATTAATTACAAAGGAAAAAAACAGTAATTTAGAGAGGAGAAACCTGGAAGATACCAGCTTAGCCAAGGGACCATCCTTAACATCATCAACATGGCAACAAACAGACTTCATCTGCCTCCTGATAGGAAGCGTAAAAACAGCACGTTACTTCTGTGGTCTTCCTCCCAAACGCCCCAAACCCTTGTCTAAGCCTGAGAAAAATACCAGACAAACCCCAAGTGAGGGACATTCTACAAAAGAGCTGACTTGTACTGTTTGGGCCATTAAAAGCCTCTGGTAACCATAAATCTGATCTCTTTTCCAATGAGTTTGGTTTTTTGTTTTTGTTTTGTTTTTTAGATTCCACATATAAGTGAGATGATACAGTATTTGTTTTTCTATGTCTGGCTTGTTTCACTTAGCATAATGCCCCCCAGGGCCATCCATGTTGTTGCAAGTTGTAAGATTTTCTTCTTTCCATTTTGTATATAGAACACATTTTCTTTAGGCATTCATCTGTGGATTAGACACTTAGATTGTTTCCTTGTCTTGGCTATTGTAAATAATGCTGCACTGAACATGGGGGTGTTGGTATCTCTTTGACATAGTGATTTCATTTCCTTCAAATATATTCCTAGAAGTGGAATTGCTGGATCATATCATGGTTCTATTTTTAATGTTTTGAGGAACCTCCCTACTATTTTCCATGGTGGCTGTACCACTTTACATTTCCACCAATAGTGCACAAGGATTCCCTTTGCTCCACATCTGCACCAGGATATTATCTGCCGTCTTTATATATATATACTAGAGGCCCGGTGCACGGATTTGTGCACCGGTGGGGTCCCTCGGCCTGGCCTGTGCCCTGTTGCAATCCGGGATCCCTCGGGGGAATGTTGGACTGCCGGTTTTGGCCCAATCCCCGCAGGCCAGGGGATATATATATATATATATATATATATATATATATTCATTTTTTATTTTTTTTACTGATTTTTAGAGAAAGAGGAAGGGAACAGGAGAGAGAAACATTGATGTGAGAGCAAAACACCAATTGGCTGCCTCCTGCACACCTCCTAACGGGGATCGAGCTGGCAACTCAGGCATGTGCCCTGACTAGGAGTCAAACCAGCAACCTTTTGGTGCACAGGATGATGCCCAACCAACTGAGCCACACTGGCCAGGACATCTGTTGTCTTTTTTATGCTAGCCAGTCTAACAGGCATGACGTGACATATCACTGTGGTATAGGCTTGCATTTTCCTAATGATTAGTGATGTCGAGCACCTTTTCAGGTATATGTTGGCCATTTGAGTATGTTTGGAAAAATGTCTATTTAGGTCCTTTGCTCATTTTTAAATTGGATTTTTTTTTTTTTTGCCATTAAGTTGTATGACTTGCTTGTATATTTTGGATAATAACCTCTTTTCAGATATATGATTTGCATGTATATTCTCCCATTCAATAGGCTGCCTTTTCATTTTGCTGATGGTTTCCTTTGCTGTGCAGAAGCTTTTCAGTTTAATGTAATCTCACTTTTGTATTTGTTTATTGTGTTGCTTGTGAACAATCTACTTTTCATTAAAATACTAGATCCTCTTCCCTCATCCTCTCCTCTGCATGTAACTAAACAGAGTCTAGAACTTGAAATCATCTGTTGATGACTGGCTAAGCCACACTGGAAGCACCTTATATCTCAAGCTCTAGTGAAGCCCTTAATTGCAGCCCCATCATCCTCATGGATAACTCCAAGCTTTTGTTCATGCTGTTGTACCTCTATGCAAAGTTTACTAGCACTGTGAATTTTTATATTTCTAGATCTTACAGTGCTTCCAGTCCTGATTATAAATACAAACATATAAATTATGCTTTCAAGAGATTATACACCAATTCCAGGTTAGACCCAACAGAGATCTTTTTTAAAAATGTACTTAAATGGATTTATTTGTCTTATCACCTAAAAGTGTTATTGAAAAGAGAAACTGGTTAATTGATTTCTGGTTAAACAAAGTCTCCTCATGTATGTTACAGTATATATTGTATCACCATTAGCTTTTTTTCTACAGTTTTTAATGTATATGACCACAGGCAAGGACCTTGTCTTACTGTGTGTTTCCCTAACAGGATAATAATGAGTTCTTATTTATCCTTATCTATTCTGACAGCATTTTCCTCAAACTATTCACATATTCGAGGTTTCTATATTTTCCTTAATTTATTTCAAAATGTGTTACTTAAAATTACTATAAAGTAAAAAAATCAAATATCTATTATAAAAGCACTATTTAATATACCAGTTATATATAGCCTATCCTTACTGAAACACTATTAGCTATAAAATAAAACTCATTTATTAGAAGGTAGGTAGATAATGTTAGACACCAGAAAAAGAAATTTAGTTACTGAAGTAACAAAAGAACATCCTTGTAAAGTGCTCTTATTATAAGGCAGTCCCATTGTAAAACTCCTAAAGATACATTATGACAAGTTACCACACGATTATTTCTGAAGGAGAAATTATAATGTCATTTTGGAAAAACAAATCAACCCACAATTAAGTGTTTCTTGTCTTAGCCATTTTAAAAATACTTTATACTGACCAGCCTCTCTCAGTGCACTGAATATCATGAAGTTGCTACCACCTATTCCCCAGACATTTTGCAATTTTGTGGTACAAACTAATTTCACTATTAACTCAAGCAAAAATATATTAAGAAGATAAATCTTCCATGGAGAAAATAAAAATCATCTACTTCAAAAGCACATACCACTAGTTTTGGAATAGTTTACTATATAGATTGCCACTACTTCCCTTCTTTAAGAAAAATAATAATTAGATGATTATAGCTTTAAAAAGAAATTTATTTTGCTAATACCTATGTCAATTAATATGTTTTCATACCTATCCTTGCAAAAGAATTTCTCCTAAAAACCAAAATGGAATTCCTATCATCTTGAATTCTCTCATATAACTGGAAAAAAAGAGATTCATTTTTTAAAACAGATGAACAAAAGGCTACTTAAATGATTCAAATTATACACTTTAACAAAAATATAGATGTGGTGTGAGATCATGTTTCACTAATTAGAGGCAGGAGGCTGAGGTTTGGGACCTGGTGTTCAAGGGAAACAGATTATATTATACTAGAAACACTATAGTTATACCGATTCTGGTTTGAATCCTGGCCTCCCACATCCTAGCAGTGTGATCATCCTAAATTTCAGTTTGTTTTCAACAAAATGAGTATAATACTTCCTACATGAGAATGTAATGAGGGTTTGAAATAATACATTAAAATGTCCAGCCTATACCTGGTACATACAAGTCCAATACCTGGTGCTAGTAGTGGTAGTGATGCCATTAATTATGATGACCTTGAAAAGTCAACTAACCATTCTAAGTCTTATGTGTTCACCTGTAAGATGAGGAAGTAGCATACTAAATGACTTTCTAAGTTCCTTTGAGAACTAAAAAGACTATATAATTTATATGATTAAAAATCAAGAAACATGAATTCAACTTCTTCAAACCATGCACCATTAAATTAGAAAAACAATAATCCCTTACTATAAAAAAAACAACAACTAGAGGACCAGTGCACAAAATTCGTGCACTTGGGGGGGGGGCCCTGAGCCCAGTCTCTCACAGTCTAGGACCCCTCAGGGGATGTCTGCCTGCTGGCTTAGGCCTGATGTCTGACATCCCTCTTGTAGTCTGGGGCTCTCACAATCCAGGACCCCTCACTCCTTACCACTTGCCTGCAGTGAAGGTGGGAGAGGTTACCGCCACCACCGCTGCACTCACCAGCTGTAAGCCCAGCTTCTGGCTGAGCGGCACTCCCCCTGTGGGAGCGCACTGACCACCAGGGGGCAGCTCCTGCATTGAGCATCTGCCCCCTGGTGGTCAGTGTGTGTCATAGCAACCAGTTGTTCCACCGTTCGGTCAATTTGCATATTAGGGTTTTATTATATAGGATATTGTAATATCTAAGAAAATTTGCATAGCTTATCTCATTTGGGCCTCAACTAACCTCATGCAATAGATACTATTATCCTAATGCTAATCTAACTAGAAAATGAACTTTAAAGAAGCCAAACAGTTTGGTAGGTCCAAAGCTAGTATCAGAGATTTCATTTCCTGTTTGATAGCATCCAAAGCACATATTCCTAAACACTACAAGCCAACAGGACAGGTATTAGTGCTCTACAGAGAAATAATCGTAGGCTTTGGAGGGGGAAAAAAGACCTAAAGTTCCACCTCAGCTCCACCATTACTTGCTGTGTGGCTTAGGACAAATCACCTAATCTCTCTGAGCCATAGCTTATTCAATGACAAAACAATAATTCATGATGCATGCCACTGAAATTTATTCTGACACATTTCTCTAGAGACTTTACCTTAAAGACCTGAGGAAGTCACCTAAGCCCTGAAATTTCTAATGAACTGAGAATAAAATTCCATCATCAACCTCACCACGTGGTTCCTTCCCTACTTCTAGATCCCCCCGAACTAGAAGAAGAGCACCAGAAAGCTCTATTAGCCCCTTTTTATCTCCTCCCCCAACAAAAGCCTATGTGTAAAAACTGAAGTCCAAAAGAACATCACTTAGTGCATTACTTTGTGCTTCTCAGAGTCACGATGGGAAACGGAGGGAAGAACCTAGTTAATAATAAAATAGATCTCCCCGTCTATAGCTGACAATTGTTATAAGGTCCCGCTAAGAAAACTGCCTTTTACTACATACCTCAAAATAGGGGGGCATTGATAGGGGAGAGGACACTTAGCAATAGATGCCACCTAATGCCATTGTCTAATAAATACAAGTAATTTTAATGTAGTAGACTAGAGCTTTTAAAATTCCATTTTTGTACATATTTGCAAGAAAGTTTAGTAATTTAAAGAGCATTTCCTTATTAAATCAAACCCGTAATTTACCTTATAAATAAAACGTTTGCAAAAGCTATTATCTTAATTTATACAATATCAAACTCATATCCTAACTTTGGCAATTTACTGGTAGGCATGTTAATTTTTAAACAATTTAAAACCATTCTTAGAAGTGTTTTCCATTTCCTCCTAGAGCTCCAATTTGTTTTTAAAGGGATTGTTTCAAAGATGTTAACTGAAATTGCAAAGGGACAGCTGCTTGATACGATGGGGCATATTACCGCCTTGCAATATCAAATCACTCAACCTCACTCCTTTTCCTGTCTTGGGCTCCAGGTTGCCACTAAAGTGGCTATTTATTAGTAAGTAAATACAGTGATGGTCATATTATGCACACTGATATGCCCTAAGGTCCTTTTATTGGGAAATGAGAGTATTTGCCCATATACATTTTATGTCTATGTTAATGTCTGCACTTGCTTTAACTTTCCCTAAATCCCAAAACACGTTTCAAGATTTGTTAACTGGAAAATTTCACACCAATGCACTTTTTTTTGTTTTTCATTTTAAATTGTGGAAACTCTCATATCTATCATGAACCTTAGGAGACAAAAGTAGAAAAAAAAACCATCCCTTAAGTTGGAAAAAAAGGGATATGTTCTAAATATAACATCATAGAACATAGAAAAATTTAACCTTAAATGAATCTTACACATGGAACTTCATTTTACCATGAATTATGTTAACAATTTATACAAAATAATGAATTTAAATTATGTATATCAAAATATATAGGCTCTTATAGTTTTTACATTAGTCCTTTAAAGTATAGCATGTTTTTTTTATTACCAAGCAAAATGCAAGAGTAAAATTAACATCATCTATGGTCATATCACTTTTAATATCATCTTCCTTAAAATCTTTGAAACTCATTCCTAACGATATATTTTGAGTGAGAAAAGTCATAAAACCATGTTAAAAACAACAACAAAAAAAAACCCTGTTTTTTTCCGGTCCTGGCTTCCCAGGATCATAAAACTCAGACTGTCCTTCCCAAATTTATCTTTTCTCACTTGTTTCTTAACTGCTGGGTTATAAATACCTTTGTCTTCTATCGAAGACACACGTTTTCCTCTGAAGATTGACTCCTATGAGAAATATGCTCCAAATTCTATATCCACATTGTGTAAGAATTTAAAATTTGACTTCTAAACTTATGTAAAGACTAGTTCTTCAATTTGATAAAACTATATTAAAGCTCCACTAACATTAACTTTTCTTTCAACACTATTAGTTAAATGTTCTCCAGCATTAATTCTCGTTGGAAGGTATAGCCAGAGTATGCATACATGTACGTACATGCACGTGGGTCAGAATTGATTTCCTATCATTGAACCTGCTGGGCAAAAATGTAACAGTATGCAATCATATTCATGCTGTACAAACCTCTTTGCTAATATGCATATTAAAATTCTAACACAGTGAGATTTTTCCATGCCTATTTACACTGTCCATACATTTATTCTCTGGTTTTTCAAAAAATGTGTTGTGTAGGTGAAAATTTTTAAAGCCAACAACAACAAAAATGGTTATAAGCCTGCCTCGTATTAGAACTTCTTTTGTCTGTCAATCAACAATAAAGTATTATTCTACCATCACAAAAGGAAAACCTTTGGCGGCAGTAGAGGACTATGGGTTGTGCAAATGTGCAGTTGCTAAGAAGCAAATATGCCTCTCTTCTAATCAAATAGCCCAGCTCAGCAATGCTGCTGGCTTGGGGCAAGAAGCAAATTCCACCAGCCACAAACTTAGAAACAGTCTTGAATTATTTGTTGCTGACCGCTGGCTGAACCCTTCCTGATGAGCACCATCACCATTAGCCACTACTCAGTGTATTCCATCAACCAATAGCAATAGCAGCATGCTACAGCTCAGGCTACAAGAAATTGATCAAACAGGGTAATGAGACTATTTCTTCACGGAGGTTATTTTAAATGAATATAAATATTTTCTTTCTACATAATTTGCCACAAAAAGGTCACTGAACTCTCTGTGATTCCAAAGAAAAATGCTCTACTGTCCCCTTTACATATTTGAGTTAAGATAAAGCCAACAAACAATTCAGGGCATTTTTTTGATATTAGGGAAAAATTCTAATGAGTTAGCATTTGAGACAGCAGATGAAGTGCAATATTTAGCTTCACATTAAGTTAAAAACTGATCAAATGATGCTACTCTATAAAGATAAAACTAATCATGATTTACCAATTAAAAACATTTATAAGAGTACATTTTTGTTTAAGAAAAGCACAATTAATCTCTAATATAGGTGATTGTGAGAACATGAATCATATGTATGCCTTCTTAGCTAAAGTTATTAAAATTTGATATAATTGTTATAAATTATTTAGTGAAGAATTCATTTTTCTATAGCCCACCTCCTCTTGCTAGACAGTAGAATAAAATGCATGTTAACTATTCCAGTTAGCACATGCATCATTCCACTGACATCTGATTTAGCTCTTCTTACAGTGACATTTATTACTCCTTTTCTCTATATACTTTATACCAAAACAATTATAAACAACTGGATAAAACATCACAACATGACCAAATTGCAGCTGTTTAGCTGTGTATTTGATCTAACACAAAATTAAAGTGTCCTGCAAAGTCCAGTGTTCAGATAGTAGTAGTCTTCTAATATGGTGGCATTAAAATAATCCCTGCTAAATCACTGTTTAATCACTCCCATACCAGCAACAATAAGGATTTGAAGTAAATCTTTCTAACAATTCAAGATCCTGTCATTATAACTAACATTGATTACATTACACCTACTTAGTTTAAACTCAGGAAAAACACTTGTACAGAAATAACACCTCTAAAAACTTTCTAAAAGATATATCTTGTTCCAATAAAATGAAAGAAATCTAATATAATAAAGTAAATACAAATTGAAATGAACTGCTTTAGATGCAGATTCTGTAAGAGTTTAAGAAATAATTTATTTTTGTTTATGATCTTTATTTTAGAAACAAATAGGTCAAGTAATTATTTTTTTCATCAAAAATATGTAGTTTACTTTATAGTATGAAAAGACTGCTTAAGTGTGTAGAAACATGTGCCTAGAAAAATTTTTTTAATTAATGAGACTCACATGCGCTTTTAACAACTATTCTTTCAAACTATTTATGGATGTTATTAGACATGACAGCAAAACCACCTCATCTACAAAAAAACACACACAAAAACAAAACAAAAACACAAAATACATACAAGTGGCCATTTTTAAGGGGATAAAGTATGTCTGGATGTTAGGTTAAATGTGCCACTAACAGGATTTCTAAATATTCATTATTGGGAAATGACTGCAGTCATAACAGGATTTCTAAATACACATTCAAATAATTTTTAAATACAGATACACATTTTTGAATGAATCAGAAAGCCTCCACAATTCACTTTAAATTAATCTCTCTGAAAAGGGAGGGCTAAAAACGAGATAGATAATACAACACAGAGACGAGAATCTCACAGCTGACACACAGGATTTATTTAGGTGCATGCTATTCTTTTCACAATAAAATTCTGCCATGTTCTCAGAAATGGCTAAAGAAGATTCTCTAAATAAAAATCAATAATTAGTCAAAAGAAAATTAGGATCAAATAGCAAGAAGCATCCCATCAGCTGTCTAACAATATGACAAATTCAGCAGCAACCACAAAGAACCAATATAACTTCTGGTGCCAAGGAGCCAGATGGTACTGCTGGAAAAAATTAAGTCTACAGATTGGCAGCTCGACCCTGTGATTATTGCCCAAGGGAGGACAAAGTGGAAGAAGAGCGGGAGGTTCAGCATGATGGGGATAAATCAATTACACCACTCACTACATCCTCCTCGCATCCCCTAATAACGGATTCTAAATACCGTACCAGTGAAATGCTCAAGGTTTAAAGAGTCCCAATATTAGTTGAGAATGATAAACTAAAATATAGTACAAAGTACAAGATAATCTCACCCTTTCACCAAAGGCCCTCGCAAAGGACACTGATCACCAGACCCAACTGCACAAGGCCCACATGCAGCAAAAAGTATTTTAGTTAGAGCTTTGTTGTGAAAAATAAAGCTACGTATTTTTATAGTTCTTTTTATTTATACTCAATGAGGGCGCTTGTTAAAATTCTGTATAGTTTCCAAAAAGAGAACTATGGACAGATAATAGTTACGTATGATAGTCTCATGACTAAGTAACCGACGTACATATTTTATTAAAATATTTCATTTATTTTTTTATTCACACACAAAAAAGCACTTCCCACTTTGTAATGTCTAAAGAATGCTAAAGAAACAGTAACATCACAAGATATGGCCAAAGTCAAATTATGTAGGAAAAGATGATGTGCATTGTGAATTTATGCAATTATGAGAAATTTAATATCAGTGTTAGTCATACCTTCAAAATGTAAGGTGGTTATACATTGAGAAGCAATTGGCAAAGCTTATGCTGAAGGAGACTGTTTTTTTTTTATTACCACCTTTCCTTAGCCTACCTTCACCTATGAATGTTTACAGCTGTTCTGTATTATTCTAGCTTAAGTAGGTTGGATAAGATAAGCAAATTAAGAATATTAAGATATTAGAGAGAAAAAATCAGACTTGATTTTTTAAATCCTAAGAACATATAATCGCACAATACAAATATGTGTTGATTCACTTAATATATTAGCAATTATGTGGACAGATGGCCTTTGGATTTAGTCTCAAAAACCAATCAGTGACATAACAGTTAGATTCCATTAATAAAAAAATTTAATAAGGCAAAAAAGTTTTTTGGTTAATTAGTTTATAAATGTAAAAGCAAGGACTGAATTTATAAATCTTCTAGAAAAGGATTAATCGAATCACAGGTACACAAGAATTGGTTCAATGTTCATTGAAACCTTTTCTAATACATTTTCTAGCATAGTGCAGAAGGATAGGATATGAATTGCTAACATGAATTGCTCAGTGCACTATCTGAATCCATGTTGTGGGCACTGAGAACCACAGTGATAGAATATTAATCTCAGAGGATATGCTTTATCTAAACCAGCAATTTTCAACTGGTGTGCCATAGCACACCGATGTGCCGCAAAGAATTTTTAAAACATGCAATACCTGACTATCTCCTCAGGAGCACAGACCTCTTTTCTATTCGACTGTCAAGTAAAAAAATGACAACAGCCAACACAATAATAGCTGTCTGGTGAGAATGAATCAAAATTATACCTATTTTCTGGTCAGGTCGGCAAAAAATATATTTTTTGGTGTGCTACAGAATTTTAATAATTAGTGTTTGTGTGGCCTGAAATGAAAAAGGTTGAAAATCACTGATCTCAACTATACCTAAGTCACTTTTCCTTATCGAATTAAAACTGTGTATGTATAATTCAAATAGCTTGTTTGAAACACTTTTATAACATTTAAAATGGACATCAACATTTCAACTTCTTAGGACACATTCCCTCACCATCATTTTGGGATAAGTAGCTGTTGAACTTTCATATTTCTGGACCAAATAACAGTAGCGATGTTTTTATAGTCTCAAAGGAATACAGCTATTTCACAGAAGTGTCTGTATTCACACAGGTCAATGGGCTCCTATATCCATAAAGATCCATGAAAGGCATTAAATGTATTTTAATGTTAGATGAAAATCAGAACAGAAAGAGTAGAGGAGTTAAAATAATGTCAACAGAGAAGAAATAGCTCATCATAACAGACACCTTATTAAAGCTCAATGGGTAGTAAAACAGGGCAAGAAAAAATATATTGGGGAACAATTTTAAACTAAAGCAGCTACTACTATGTAAAATCCAAATATCGGTCCAAATATAAAGAACAACATTAACTTATATTTCATATATTTTAATCATCCAAAGGACAAGTTTACAAAATTCCAGTTGATAAAGTTCAAGCCAATATTAAGACTTTAATTTTTATTTAACTATGAAACTTTAGTTGCACGATACAGGTTTACTTCTTTTTAAAAAATCAAATGTTTGCCCTAACCGGCTTGGCTCAGTGGATAGAGTGTCAGCCTGTGGACTGAAGGGTCCCAGGTTCAATTCCGGTCAAGGGCACATGCCTGGGTTGCGGGCTCGATCCCCAGTAGGGGGCGTGCAGGAGGCAGCTGATCAATGATTCCCTCTCATCATTGATGTTTCTCTCTCTCCCCTCTCCCTTCCTCTCTGAAATCAATAAAAATATTTTAAAAGGAAAAAAATTGGGAATAATTGTCACAAAAATAACCCTTCCTTTTATAAAACAGAATCCACTAACAATTTCTCTTAAAAGTTACCTCCTGGATACGTTTAAAATGTAACTTGGTTTATAAAATGTTGTCTTAATATAACTCTATAATGCCTATATACCTTGGTTTTTTACTCATCAAGTATAAAATCACCCAACCAAAGAATACAGCCATTATAATTTCACAATTATCCACATTTTTATTATATTCGCATCTTTCTGACAAAATAATCCAATTAACGGTTCTCAGGGTTTAAGACTCATTTTAATCAAATTCATATGCTGTTGTTTCTTTGCTTTCCTATTTTCTAGCAGAGATGGGGAGCTAAATATAATTCACCCGAATAAAAAAGAAACAGATCACTGGAATTTAACATAGGTTGTCACATGTGTGAACCACCACATTAAACTGCTTGCCATATTTATAGTAAAAAGTTGAATATCAAACCATACTAGAGTTACCAATTAATCTTTCAGTTACTCACAATATGACATGATTAAATGAAATATCTTCTAACACAACGTACACTACCTACATTCAAACATGGGTTAAAATTCCAGAGAAAATATATACTAAAACTAAGTTAATCATCCAATCCCTTAGACATCTTGTGACATCACAAGAGCCAAGAGCTAACAATGAACAAGTCCTATTCAGGCACTTTTTCTTACAACCATCCAATGAGATGCTACAATTATTACTATTTTTATAAATTAAGTAACTAAGGTTTAGAGGGAAAATAATTTTTCCAAAGTCATAGTATCAAACTAGTATTGAACCTAGGTATATGTCATACCATCATCTGTGCACTTAACCACAGCAATAAAATTTGATACTACAAGTATATATGATCTGCTTTGAAGACTGCTTAGGTTGTTTAAGCTGCTGGGGCAAACATAGTTAATAAACATGATACGTGAATTACAAGGAGGAAAATAATTAGATAACAAAACAAAGAGAAAAGAAAAGTCTAAGAACATATCAGAATTCAAATGAATGCCAAAAAAAAAACCCTATCAAGATAAAATGTATCCCCATATCTATATAATCATACTAAGGAATGAAAGTAATTAATGGCTTCTAAAATTGTATAAATTAGGATCATATGTTTAGAAGCAAAAGCAGCAATTCTGGTTTACCTGTGAGGAAAGGTGGGGCAGATGTCTCTATTCTGAAACTCCTAATCTATCTACTTCTACAATCTCTGGCAAGTCTTATCTTTCTCATGACATTCAACATGTTTAGGCAAATAAATCAATGATTCTCTATATCTCTATCCCATATCTCAGACTCCCTCTTAAATATCTTTGAGTTTCTCAACACGTCTTCAAGTTCAAGAGACCATCTTTCTTATCCATTTTCCCATTTTCTTTACAGATGGAGAAAAGAATCTAAGTGTCAGGGTTTACCTTAGGCATAATCATGAAGTCAAGTTGGTTCTTCCTCATGTTCCCTCTAGGTACCTATCCTCCCTGTCCTTACCCATTAAGGTGACCAATGAGCCTTCAGCCAGATCTTCTCAGACCAGTCCTCCCCAGAAGTGCACCAATCTCTGTCTCTCTTCACTTCCAGCTCCTCTCCCCCAACAAACTAAATTTCTATTTGTCTTCTGATGCATTCCTGACAACCTTTAACTCTACTTGCTTAATTTCATAAACTAACATTTGTCAGGTATTTAATAACAATTAATAATTAATCTGATACTTTCTTTGCCATCTCTGATCTTTATTTTTTATTTCTATGGTGATAGCTTACTCATTATCACCTTTGTTAAATATGACAACAGATGAATTGAAGTCATAAATACATGTCAATTGGTTTTCAACTACCCAACTGTCTTTATATTGAGATAGACTATAATTATTTTCTGAGGAAAATTTGGTCTGCCTCTGGGCCAAATTCCTTAGCCCACTTTCGCATACAGGTGTGTTGGTCTTCTATGTTGGCACATATCCTTGATAAGCTCCCCATCATCTTAAGATAATATCAACCTTACCTCCAACTAGCTGGCTAAAAATATATGACTATAAGTAGCAACACAGAATACTCCAAGTAGTAATCAAACAATGTATCCTAAATTTCTCTGCTGTCCAATACCACTTCAAAAAGTTTTTTGAACATAGCTAAAGAATGTATAGCTTGGCTATTTTTCTAATTCATAGGCTAAAATCTAACTCTCTCCAGTCACCAAAAACAGTATGTAATGGAGACCAGGACTGGGAGGTAACAGAGTAGTATGGAATGCAAATTGGAAAGAGATGATGCATCTAAAGGGAATGGTAAATACAATGTGAGCTAGTATTGCCAGAGAAAATATAAATCTGAATTTTTCTGGGTGGGTGTAAATTTTCAAAAAATAAATACTGATTTGGCCAAAAATACACCTATAAGCCAAATTTATATACTTGTGACCTCTACTCTCCACACTTTGCAAGCTATCTTAATTTAAAACCAATCCATCAGAGTTGTGTATCTAAACCAGGGGTTGGCGAACTTTTTCAGTAAAGAGTCAGATAGAAAATATTACAGGCTTTGCAGGTGGGACATTTGTTCTCTGTCACAACTATTTACTGTTGCTGTTGTAGAAAAAAAAAAAGCCATAGACAATATGTAGACAAATGGGTGTGGCTGTGTTCTGATAGTTTTTATAAAAACAATAGCATTGGTCTACGGGCCACAGATTACCAACCCCTGATCTAGACTGTTATTTTGGCCCCACACTAAATGACTTGCCCTAAATGGTGTTTTGGCATTATGCTACATACCTATGTTGATGGATCTATTAAGAAAGAACCCCAAAGAGTTACTGAATGTACTCTTGAGAGGATTTTATTTATCACATCACACGATATCCTATTCTGGACTTCCTAATCTATTTTCTTTTTTTAGCTTCCTTGAAAGAAATTTTCCTAGGTTCCACTACTACCAAGAAGTGAGGTATACTTCTCTTGAGTACCTCATTTATTTGATATCAAAGATAGTATAAATCATGCACCTGATCAGTTTTCCCCTTTGCACTGGCTGATAGAAAGCTCAGGGCACATAGATGGTTGATCTCCAGCAAAAGTCTAGAATACTTTTGGTACCCATTTGAGATACAAATATTAAGAGAGAGAGAGAGAGAGAGAGAGAGAGAGAGAGAGAGAGAGAGAGAGAGAAATAGGATAGCCAAATAACAAACAGGTTTAAAAAAATCAAAATTTCACTAACTGCAAAATCAGCCTTTAAGAAAGGTTTGGAGATTTAAAAAAATAAAAGTTAACAGTCTAGACAGAGCATTTTTAACAACTTTTTTTTTTGCCTCTAGGTCTTCTCTCTATAAATCAATTCAAAATTTAGCAAGCTAACTAATGAGTTTAACCTAGCTTTAATGACATTGCTCTCCTATAATCAACTTGAAATACCCACTGTGAGTATATCTGAAAATATTATCTACCCCAGCCCTGTATTTTCCTGTCTCCTTATACATGCTTTTATAATGCCCAAGCTTAGTCAGACTTTTATAATATACTATCTTGTAGTTTATATCTGTTTTTGCCTGCCCTGAATTGTTTCTTTGTATCAGTAAGAGCACATACCTCAGTTTTCCTTTGGAGAATGACACCTCTCCCAATCTCCATGTGGTTCAGGTGAGACTGACCTCACCCCCAACCCTTGCCCAACCCTTTTTGGGCATATGGCCCAGTCCTGGCCAATTAGAACACCACTCCCAGTCCCCTAAACCGCTTTCTCTGCCCAGACCATAGTAAGTGATTCAGAATAAAGACATGACCAAGTCAAGGACTTTTGCTACAACTATCAAGAGATATCTTTCCATGGGGGTTGCTAAGCTGGTAGAAAATACCTAAGAAGCTGCTGGTGGCTGGTGGCCGGTGCCTGGTTGGTGGCCATCCTAAAGAAAGCTACACATAGGAAAGCAGGATGTGAGTGGGACTACTCCACCTGCATCCAGGTGGGCATGAAGGAAGAGTCCTACTCTCGTAGGCAAACCAGTAAATTCCCCTGTCTGCTTTTTGCTTAAAGCTGTTTGAGCCGCGGTTCTTTTCTGTGCCGTGCTCAGGCAGAGTCCTAACGTAAACATCCCTTTACCCGCCTGACCCACCAATCTGCAATGCTGTGACCTCCATGTTTCACATCTCAGAAGCCTTCTTCTATTCTCCCAGACCTGGCTCAAATGACACCTCCATTATCAAGACTGTCTAAATCACAATCCTAATTACCATCTTCTTTCTCCCTTTCTATGTCTTACAGTAGTGAGTATACCAACCTGCTTTGAATTAGAGTTGATATGTACATCTCTTTCCTCTACTACTCTATAAGATCCTTAAAGGCAGTGACATGTCTTATGAATCGTTTTATCCCCCCAGTCTAAGTAAAATCTGTTGCAATAAACTTTTATTTCATCTAGCACTTTGCCCAAAACATCCACATTGCTACCCTTTCTCACTACACATATTTTAAAAAATCAATTCTTCACCTCCTATAAGACACATGTTCTTTTAGCAAAGAAATCCTATTCTAAGCATATTAGAGGTTTATAGCATATATACATTCCAGGACACAGATCCCAGGACGCAGATCCCAGGAAACCAATACCAAAACAAGTCCTAGGCAATGAAAGAAATAAGTGTGTATTTCTTCTTCCCCATGATAAGACACTTTACTATTTTTATATTAAAATATTATTTTCATTAACCTCCTTTGGTATGAAAGAAAGTGATGGGAATGTTCAAAATAGTAAAGCTTGCAGGTGGGAAGGAGTTTTAGCAGACATTTAAACATAATCACAGAAAAGCGTATCTCTGAGATGAAATTACTTTTCTGATAGAGTTGTTAAGTATAACATGATCTGTTTCTGCTTTTTAGACACGAAAAAGAACTATATGGCATTCAAATTACATTATCCTTTTCTCTAGGTCAGTGATTTTCAACCTTTTTCACCCCGTGGCACACATTAATTACTAAAATTCTGTGGCACAACAAAAAATGTAATTTTGCCGATCTGACAAAAATAGGTCTAATTTTAATTGATTTACAAAAAATAATAATAGTAATTATTTACCCTTTTTGCTCCAAAATAACTTTTTAAAAAATCAGGAGCCAATACTGGTATATAAGGATTTCTGGTACCAAGAATTAACCAGACACAATCTTATTATGTGACATGATCAATAAGATGCAACTCTATTTTATGACCTATATATTTAGGGTACAAGACAGGGCATTCACACTAGATGACTATTGTTATGTTGGCTGTTGTCATTTTTTCATTTGACAATCTAAGGGAAAAGAGGCAGTACCCTTGAATAAATGGTCAAGTATTGCATGTTTTAAAGATTCTTGCAGCACACGGCTTGAAAATCACTGCTCTGGATATTCTGAATGAAAAGCTTTGAGGCCGCTCTATTGCTGCATAGCACCCAAACTCAGAGACTGCTCTCAGGACTGTCATATAAAAATATAATTAAATAACTGATAATGACATTGGGACCTGAATGTATATTTGACAAGAAATATGGATTTAGAATCGCTAAAATTTCTCCATATGTAAATGAACTTAATATTTAAATTAAAACATGACTATCATCACTATGACTGATGATACAGAGAAAAATATAAGACTCCCCAAAAAACAACCAAAAATCAGAAGACTACTGTAATTAATTCTTCCTCCAACCCTAGACCAATGTTTCTAGCTGTGATAAAAGACCATCTTTCACCCATTAAATATTTGGATAGTGAGGAATAACAAAATGCTATAAACATTTCTAAGAACTTACTTTCAATTTCTATAATTATGTTAATGCAGGTCGGTAACAAATAGATCACAGACCCAGACCAGTCTGTAGACTACACATTGAGTCGCAGTATTTCATGGTTTCCTTGTGTCTTTGTCCCTTACCTGGCAAGACTGCTCCGTTTAGCGACTGACATGTAGAAAAAAATAAAACAAACAAACACATGCTCCTACAAAGAAGAGACAAATCAAAGAAACCAACTTTTTTTTAGAGCTAAAAATAGCAACCATATTTCTAAGGTGATCATGCAGCCCCCTTTAAATTCCACCACCATAACAAAGCTTAGCCCCAAAAAGCCAGACAGTCAACAAAATAATCTACTTAGAATGTTATCTGAAATACTAGGTTAAAGTAAAACTGACACAAAGAAGAGCTATGTAATTATACACATATTTGTAATGCAACAACCTTACTTCATTTATATTCCAAAAGGCATGGATGATACTGCTAGAAATGAGAGAAGTGATATCATATGCAACAACACAAAGCAAGAATTTTTTTAATGATGTTAAAGGATATAGAATTTGAGAGTTCACTGAGCTGAAAAAGCACAGCAAGAAAATTACTTTTTGCCATTTGCACAATTTTTTTAAGGAATGAAGTAAGCAACAATAACATTAAAGATGGGCTAGGGCTAGAATATGTCCTTGTTTTAATTGGTATATTAATCTCAATTCTTTAGAGTAAAAGGACTTAGTATTTTGAGAAATAACTTAGCCTCAAGAACACCTGAAGAATCTTTAGTTAGGTAATGAGTCTTTAGACATGACACCAAAAGCACAAGCAACAAAAGAAAAAATAGACATACTAGACTTTATCAAAATTAAAAACTTATGTGCATCAAAAGACACCATCAAGAAAGTGAAATAACTCATTTCACTTAGCATAATACTCTCCAGGTCCAACCATGCTGTTGCAAAAAGTAAGATCGCCTTCCTTTTTTTACAGCCGGGAAGTATATCATCATGCAACTATAACACAGCTTTTTTTTCCACTTATCTGATGGGCACTTGGGCTGCTTCCGAATCTTGGCTATTATAAGTAACGGTGCAATGAATATAGAGGTGCATATATTCTTCTGAATTCGTGTTTTGGGTTTCTTCGGATGTATTAGCAGATATATTACCAAAGTGGAATTCAGATATATTGCCAAAGTGGAATTGCTGGGTCATAAGGCAGTACCATTTTTTAATTTTTTGGAGGAAACACCATATACACGGTACAATATACAGATGGTGTATTATAGAATTGTACATGTGAAACCTATATAATTTTATAAACCAATGTCACCCCAATAATTCAATAAAAAATTTTCAATAACTAATTCAATAAAAAATCTTTTAATATTGTTCAAGCTCTTTCAAATACTCTTAAAAATCTGTAATTATTTTAGTCACTAGCTATTGAACTCATGGATAAATGAGTGACTCCTTCCACGGGCTCATGATAGCAAATCCACAAAATTTTTCCAAGTATAAAATTTCTTTATTCTAATATTTGCATTATTTACTCAATAGAGAAAAGCTAAGGTGCTGAAAGGTAGAATGGTTCTGGAAAAAGGCATGATAAATTTGCTATCAAAATTTTAACCACTAACAGTTTTTAACACAGAATATTTAATTTAAAACTTATAAATTCACATAAATGGAATTTATAGAATTATTTATTTCAAATCTCTAAACCTTCCAACTGAAAATCCTACAAAATCCAACTTAGCCATTGAAACAGAAGAGCTATTTCGTACAGAAGATAGACACCTTAGGCACACAGCTGGATCAAACACAGAAAGAAACATTTATTTAAGATAATCCCCAAAATAAGCTAGATAACAATAATACCTTGCACTTAATATGTCCTTACTATGGGCCAGAAATATTCTAAACTCTTTATATGCTTTATCCTGTTTAATCCTCATCATAAGCATAGGATATGGTTGGTCTATTTATCCTTATTTGATAGATAAGAAAACTCAAATAGGTTAAGCATCTTTTTAAATTTTTTATTTATTTGTTTTAGAGAGGAAAGGAGAGAGTGATAGGGGAGAGAGAGAGTAACATCAATTTGTTGTTTCACTTATTTATGCATTCATTGGTTGACCCTTCTATGTGCCCTGACTGGGGATCAAACCCACAACCTTGGCATATGGGAACAACACTAACCAATGAACTGCTCAGCCAGGGCTTAGATTAAGCATCTTGCTGGAGGTCTCAGAGATAAGTAATGAAGAAGCAACATATGAATCCAGGCAGTATAATTATAGAAACTTCTCAGTCACTGTGTTACATTTTTAGTATAATTGAGGTAGGTCTCACCCCAAATCTGTCTCCAAAGGGATGAAACTAGAAAGAAAAGGAAAAGCTCAGAATCATTTAAGCTCTATTCCTGTATTGCTAGATAATCACTAGGCAGTTTGGATGTCCACAATTACTACAAACTCATCATCATTTTCATCTTCTTTCAACCTGTTCTCTTTCCCATTTTCACATTTTAGTTAATTCTCCCAGTCATCCAAGTTTAGAATTTTGTAACTATCTTTGGCTTCTCTCTTTTTTAAAATCCCACACATACCCACTTCCCAAATCCTATCCATTCTTCCTCAGATGTATCCTTTCCTTTTCAGTTTTGTTTTCCCCATCCTGGTTGAGTCTCTGATCACTCCACATCTGGCTTAGGAGTGGTCACTTATCTCACAAACTAAATGTTTCCACCCACTTCAATCCATCTACATCACACAACCAGCTAAATATTTCTAAAATACTTTTCATCATAACATTCTCTTGCTCAAAAGTCTAAAATGAATACTCTTTTGCTTACTAAATCAAGTCCTTATGATACGATTTAAAGTTTTCAATATTTAAATTCTACTTTGCTTACAATAATGGAATTCTTCTTAAAAACAGAACCAGTCAACAAAGGCCAGAGTAACTCACTGTCAGAATCATGACCTGAAGCTGGAGCTAGTGCTTTTTACATGCTACTCTTGTCAATCTTCACCTCCCGATCTTCTTCAATCTTCTCAAACTATGGCCAGTTCCCATTCCAGTTCCTTTTGTTCCCATTCCCTCCGTTTATCTAATAAGCATTCCCCCCTCCTCTCTTACTAAAACCCTACCCATCCTAGTTAAGTTCTAGTTCAAACTCCAATTCCTTCCATAAGACATTCACTAACACCAGTTTGCAATAGGTTCTTCCTTTTCTGACTTCCTAGAGTATTTAGTGTTCATGGTACACATTTTGCATTTGATCAAAGTTTATATGGCTTCCTATTATTAGGTATGCATATCTGTACCCACAATAATATTGTAATACTTTGGGGGTGAGGGATAGTTGTTTTCTATTGCTTATAGCATCTGGGTTCTTCTAGAAAGCTAGCACTCACCCTATAGCTAAGGCTTGATTAACATCCTTATTTGGACTCCTTTAACCTGTAGCCAGGAAGATAGTTATTCCCCAAGGATGATTCCAACAGATCATTGGAATAGTTGTGAAATCGTTGTGAAAATGCTTTAGGATAAAGCATTCCCTTGGTGTCACTAAAAAAGGAACAGAGCCCTAGCTAGTGTTGCTCAGTAGTTAGAGCATCGGCCCCTTGAACCAAAGGGGCATGGGTTTGATTCCCGGTCAAGGGCACTTACCCCTTTCTCCCTTCCACTCTCTCTAGAAATCAATGGGGAAATATCCTCGAGTGAGAATGAAAACAAAACAAAACAGAAACATAGACTGAGTACCAACCTTTCTTCTTAAAAGTCCCTTGACATTTTTGGGTTTGTTTTTAAAGAATAAAATCTTAATAACACTGGTAATCAAAAAAGAGTGTCTTCAATGGGTCCAAAATTTTGAGTAATTCCTAGCAACTGGAGGGCAGATGAGACTGGATGATAAAGACAAAGCAGAGGACCCCAAAGCCCAGGAGAACACCGAGCAGAGAATGTGTTCGTTTCCCAAAGAAGCCTCAGGAATGCTGCCAGCAGTTCAGGACCGTGGGGAGGGGCGCTCACTGAAGCACTGCAATCAGAGCAGCTGGGACAGTTGGGTCCGACCACCAGAGCAGCTGGCAATGAAGGCATTTGTGCTTGAACTGGCTCCCGAACTCCCCTCTAACTAAAGTGCACTAGCCACTCTGAGGAGGGCTCCCAGGGTGAGAAGCTAAGCAGGGCTTCAGATAGTTCCAGACTGCCCCCAACCCGCCCCCCAAAAGACGAAGGGGTTAAAAACCTGTATTTAGGAATGAAACTCCTGAGTAACATCCTACTTATTTTGACAACTGTGGGGATTCCAGCCTTGGAGGCAGGCTGCCTCTAAGCAAGCCTTGCCCACTTCTCTCACAACCCCCACTCAGACCTCCCGTTCAAAGAAAAACCGTGCAAGATAACAGACATTCAAAATTAAGGAACCCCACACAAGCTACCTACATACACTATCCAACTGGGTCCTTCATTCACGAACATTAATTGATAGCCTAGGTGCTTCAGACATTTGAGGAAAACCAATAAGCATGAA
This sequence comes from Myotis lucifugus, assembly GCF_000147115.1. Taxonomy (NCBI): domain Eukaryota; kingdom Metazoa; phylum Chordata; class Mammalia; order Chiroptera; family Vespertilionidae; genus Myotis; species Myotis lucifugus. The sequence goes on along the minus strand of NW_005871100.1, from coordinate 3,981,844 downwards.
TGAAAAAAGTCAATGTTTAAAATTCAACTTGTAGACAAAGCATAGTCAACTTAGAGTTAGAGAACCAAATATAAGTATCATAGGCCTTAACAATGAAAACATAATTTGACGAAATAGGAGTTGAGGAGAGGGAAGAGAGATGGAAGGATGGCGAGGTGCACAAATTTGCACATATTTTATAACAAAGAATCATGGGCACTGTCTGAGGTTGGCACATTACAAAATAAGAAGGATATTATTTAAGCCCAAAGCAAACACACACAAAAAAACAACACTAAAAATAAAATAACAAACAACTGGGAGGCAGAAGCGGGAGAGGAGGTATGAGGAACCATCCATCCATCGTAGAGGAAGTCAACATACTATTCAAGGTTCATCAAACTAGAACTAAAAGTAAAGTGGCTCTAGTCACTATGGTAACTAAGAAGTCACTGTGACAAGTGGCTGCCTCTGGGAAGTAGACCCAGGGGTTGAGGTGGGGTGGAAAAGAGGCTTTTACTGTTTATTGAAAACTTTATGTTCTTTTAATTTTTTAACCACATGCATGTCTCTTGTAGTTCGAAAGAGAGACTGCCGGAGCTTCAGTAGCATGGCAGAGAGGACCAAAGGAGCTGAAGTCTGCTGCTTATGAGTTGGATATCCTAGTTAAGACAACGAAACGTTTCTGAAGCAGTTTCCACAACAGGGAAGTGGGGAAAATGTCTCCCTCTCAGAGTAGTTTTGAACCAATTAAAGAAAACACTCTGACTCTAAAAGAATCTGCTTAAGAGCCAGACTTATTTCTCAGTGAATATTAATTAAAGATTGTTTTCATCCCTTAAAGAGGCCATCCCACCACTAGCACAGCCACCTCTTCGGGGTTTGTCTCAGGGGAGGAAGCTCTCCTTGGGATCCTGTGCCAGGCGAGCATCCCTTCCTCTAAAATCAAATGGGTCCGTCCAGTGTCTTAAAGAACCTTTGCTTTTCAATTTTCAAGCTCTAAATTTGCACTTTGGTCAAACTGGATTGAGGTCACAAAGAGGAGACACCGCTGAAAACGGGAAGTTACACATTGCAATTTTTCCCAGGACTGCAGGCCAAATCCATATACATTTATCTACAGCGAGAAAGATAAGCCTGTTATGTGTCTAAATCTTATGAGATATGATGCTCTGCGACAGCCAAAATCATTTTACCACTGGCCTGGTGCTGATACCTAAAGATCTGTGAGGGGGGCTTGCACTCCCTGGGGTTCAGGAATAATTTACCAGAGCCTTTCCAATGTCCTTGGCTCGGAGTTCGACTTGAGAGGGAAGAGGCTCTGAAAACAGGTTAAAAAATGGGGCAACTACCCACAGAGAGCAGTCTCGGGAAGAGGCCCTGTGCCGCCAAGGAAGTCCCAGTGTCGGGGTGCTGAGGGACCACAGAAGAGCGCTGGAAGGAAGGTAGGTGTACACATAGAAGGATATTCTTTACCTACCTCACGGCCTATTGCCATGCCTGGTCACATATTTGCATAGGCACCCCAAGTGCAGCAGCATGGTCTGGCTCACCTTCTTTCTAGCCGCAGAGGCCAATAGGATAGATACCTCTAGAACAGAGCTTCTCATGCTTGACTATGTACCCAGGGATCTTGTTAAAATGCTAATTCAGATTCAGTAGGTCTTGGGTGGGGACAGAGACTCAGCATTTCTAACAGGCTCCCAGGCGACACTGGTGCTGTTGATCTGCCAACACACGTGGGGTAGAAAGGGGCAAACAAAGCCCTTCCTGTCCACTGCAATGTCCACTACTCTAAACCCTGGCTCTCGTCAACACCCCCTGAACCACAAGCAACAGTATCCTGGCTGGGGAAGGGGCAACACAGAATGGTTCTGAGAGCAGGGCGTGATCCTCAGAGTCAGACAAAATTTCAGTTCTGCCACTTAGTACATGACCTTGGACAAATCATTTAAACTTCTCCATCCCTGAGACTCCCTAACTGTCAAATAGTGATAATATCTGCCTCACAGACAGACTGTCGAGAATAAAAATAAATAATGCAGCAAAGCACTTAGCTTGCTGCCTCCACTAGATGGTCTCTTTGCCTTGATTCATCCTACATTTAAACTACCAGGACAACCTCCCTCAAATCTGCATTCATCACATCAGTATATTGCTTCAGGAATATTTTCATGACTATGAAATCAAAGGTCAACTCTTTAATTTCACTAGGTAGTCAGCGTCTACTGCCCATCACGCTCTTACCTCTAAGACCCCTTCTACTTCTTCCTGTTCAACCTCACTTCTGGTTATTATCTTCTCCCAGACAAATCACCTCTGTGCCACCATTAGATGAACTAATTCTGAAATGCGGTCACAAGCATTTAGAGTTCTAGTGAACTTCTAAGCAATCATCTGGCCCAAACTCTTTATTTCACAAAATAAAAATCCAGAGAGGTTAAGTGTCTCAGCCTTGACAACAAAATTATTGCCAATCAGTATGAAAATCTGGTTTTTGGACTTCCCCTCCAAATGTTTGTTTTGGGTTTGTTTGTTTTTCCTGCATCTTTCCCCACTTTTTCTCCAGCAAAACTCAGGAACCATGGAAAACTCAATTAAATAAAAGATCCCTCCCGGTCCAGCTTGTGTGGCTCAGTGATTGAGCATTGACCCATGAACCAGGAGGTCTCTGTTCGATTCCTGGTGAAGAATATGCCCCAGTTGCAGGCTTGATCCCCAGTAGGGGGCATTCTCATCATTGATGTTTCTATCTCTCCATCTCCCTCTCTCTGGAATCATTAAAAATATATCTAGAAAATAAAAGTTCCTTCCTTCACAATTTACTCCATAACCTCTTAGAATGAAGCATAAAGTTTATGCTTTGGTTTATTCAACATGATGCCATAACATACAACTGACTGGGTCAACAAATTAAGGAAGAAAATGAATGAAACCAATTAATTGCCTTGGTTTAGATCAAATCAATTAAATATTATAATACATACTAGTTACTGTTTTTGGAGTCTGCCTTACTAGAACTTAGATTGCTAATTGTCTTATTTTAGGTGCATGTCTTCTCTTTCTATCTAGATTACATGTCTCTTGAAAATAAGAACTTTGTCGTATTCATCTTTGAATTCCCCATTGCCCTATATTGCGTGCTTCTTCATGTACTATGTAAATAACTGCTAATTTACTGTATTAAAGATGCATTATTTTTCATAATGTTGAGTTTTATTACCTTTGCAACATTTTTTATCTAACCTACTTTGTTACAGTCTTATTTGCATACATTGCTTTATTCTGATATATTTTCCAATTCAATGGCATAAAACTTAGAAAGATGATTCTCAATGGTTATGTGTTTTTATTTATTCATATATACCTTTGTATCATAAACACTTTTCACATCTGTGTACTTTATACCTCCAATCACACAACATATATCTTGAGTGTTAAAAACATGTCTTCTACTTTTATCATTTCCCCAAACTATAACCCCTCACTTTTACCAAAGTACTTGAAGCTATGCTATACACATTACAGAAGGGCTAAAGCAATCATTGTTCTTATATTGCTATAACACAAGCTAGCAGTTGGTATATTGAAATAACTAAAATAGATTTTTTTAAAAACAAGTGCAACAGTAATATATGCCATATACATAAAGATATGTGCAAATCGCAAACTAATCTAAATTATCAGAATAAAACACAAATATATGATTTTAATTATCAACAACCACATGATACTATAGTAGAAAGACACCCTAAATAATAAGTTATTGAAAGAACCTTTTTTCCTGGTTTTAAACATTGTTTAAAATTCTGCTGGAACCCAGAGAAAAGTAAAGCATATCTATTGTTTGGCTTTTACAAGAAGTGATTAGTGTTACACCTAATTTTATGGGGGGAAAAATCTTTCTCAAAAGCTTGATGTATAAAGTGCAAAAATTTACACATTAAATTTATGTGTGGATGGGTTTACAGCTAAATTTGTTTTAGAGGCATTAAGTGAGTTCATTATTTATAGGCATCCTGGAGATAATTCTTTTTAAAGCACTCCTTCGAAATAAGTGATTTATATGTTTTATAAATCAAGATTTCTATACACTGGGTTTTCTTAAAGAAAAGTATGCCCAAAGGAAAAAATCATTATTTACTTTTATAAATTATGATCAAAACACTTTTTTTCTTAAACTCCAAACTTTAAAAAATAGTTCCATTCCTAAACCAATATTTTTTCATATAAACCCATGTCCTGGAAATGCGCACAGTTTCCAGTAACCTATGTTACTACTTGGGAATTCTTAGTTAGGAAGATACCAGGGCAATAAATGACTGTTTATCACCCCCAATAAATTCAATACAAATAAAAAAAATTTTAAATAAATGACTGTTTTATCTCTTTAGCTTCATTTTAGCCTTGCTGTATTCACACCCTAGAGGTTCCAGATTCTTATCCACAAAGTGATTATGGTCTAGCACAGAATCAGATTTGTAACAAATGTCCACTGGGATCCTTCAACCCATCATAGACGGGCAGAGCAGATATGTCTTCTAGCTCACTAAACCCGTTCACCTCACCTCAGGGACCTCCCACAATGCTATGTGGTTAGAAGCTTTCTTTCACAAATGATGAAAATGAATGGGGGGAAAAATTTTCAGAGTAGAAAAAATGGATGCCCAAGTTATTATGTAGCACCTAATGGTTACCCTGCATCTACCACCTTAGTGCCCAAACACACATTCTAACATGTATACACTAAGGGATAAGGTTTTAAGTTTCATATCTTTAATTTTTATCCGATTACTGATTTGAGCCATTTATATTAACACTTCAATATATCCAAACACACAATAGCATAAAACTTCTAACAGTGATCTATAATAGTATAGAACACATTGTGATTTGTTTTAAATTTTCTAGAACAAATAAAGCACAAAGCTAATAAAATGACATTGCTAATAAGTATGATTTTTAAATAAATATTACCATATCAAAATGAAACTAACAGCAGTTATGCCATCATTGATAAATAAAATACAGACTCTTCCTCTTTTTCTTAAAAGGTAATTTAGCATGTCGTTTTCTCATTTATTTTTTTGCTACTGGTCTTTAAAATGCATTTTTTTTCTCAAAAAAATCTAAATAAAAAGCATGTCCAAAGAGAGAGAAGAAAAAATTGCAAAATATGATTTTTTTAAGCTTGTAGCTGTACAAAAATCTGTCACCATCTATGTTACGATTCTAGTCATCAATAAGGTACTTTTTTCAATGCACCGCTCAAAAATCAATTATATCAACTCTTTTGTATAGAGAAGCAGCACACCTTTCAGGCAACTAGTATTAATGAGTAGACATGACTATAGAATCTCCATCTGTTTCTCTGACAAAGCTGTGGCTACTCTAGTCTCTCATTGAAATTCCATTAATCTGGTGTACCAAGGTCCAATGCGAAAATCAAAACTCCATCTAACCCTTTATCAGCTCACAATAACCTACAAGTGAACTCTGCCTGTTAGCATGCAGCAAGTTATGATTTTGCTATCAATCAGGCAGTTGGCCAATAAAAAAAAAAAAAAGCAGGCTGGAAACAACATGTCTGGCAGGGTGGGGAGACTTTGTTTTTGTTTTCTGTTTCCATCCCCTTTCAATTTCTATAGGGTGTCTGGACCTTGTGAGATTATGCATTATCCTCCTTGGCTGTGATTTAATTGCTACCAGCAATCAAGTCGAAGCATCACTGAAGTGTGCTTGAATTTCATTAGAAGATATAACTTATGCTACTTTCCTACAGTACCTAATAAACCATAAAGAAACCAAAACACATATGGCTTGAGGGAATAACTGGAAAATTAGGTAGCCATTTGGGAACTGAGTGAACTTTTGAACCAGAGAAACAGAGAAAAAGAAATATTAAAGGAAAAGACAGACTTAGAATGCACACAGAGATGTGCAGGTTTGACCTTTCGGTGCCTTGAAAATTACATTAGCATTATGAAAAATACATATCATGTTTAGAGTTTATCATCCATCAGAGTTCAGATATTTTGTTAGTGCCTACCATAAGGTAAAAGTCAAAAGGACAAAACAACAATCTGATTTGACAAAAGGCCTTTTGGTGACCTGTGCTAATTTAGTTATACTTATTGTTAAATGCATTATCTTTTCATAATTAATATATCATTAGACTGAGATCACATAATGAAGGAAAATTTATTCAGCAAAGGAAAGAGAACACATACAAATCTAAGTTGCAGAGAGAAAAACTGATATGACTAGAAGATATTTTAGAATGGAAATAAAAGTCCAATTGGTAGTTTTAAAATTAATTTATATTAATCTCAGAAAAAAATGTAAAATATCAAAATGGTATTATTTATATACCAAAAATAAATAATACTAAAAGTTAAATTTATTTCTGCTTAAAAATAGCTTACATAAACAATAATGAAAATGCACCAATATTTAATAAGAAATTTAGTGTTATAAATATGTTATTAAATAACATTTAAATATTGATAAAGTAACCTTTTAACAATAAATTTTATGCTATTCATGTATTTCCTGCTTATTTGGTTATGAAATAAACATAATAACTTATTCACTCATAAAAAAGAAAACAATAATCATGTAAATGCTCTATAATAAGGGAATTAATAATAATTCACTTTTTCTAACAAAAGCACTGGCTCTCATAGATATTTAATTGCTGGATTTCTTAGGTTTTTAAGAATATTTTTAAGAATGCATATAAGTTCCCCTTGTACATCAAAATATTTATACTGTTTTGAGAAATCCTGAGTGTATATATTCTATGAGTATTCCATATGTGCATGTATATACACATATACATATATATATTCTCGTGAGTATAAATATCCTGTTTCTGTATATGTATACATACACATACATCACATACTCATTTCTATCAATATTTTACAGAGGAGCAAAACGAATCATTGTAATGTGCCTGGAAAATAGTTCAACTCAAATAATAATTCATAATTTTGCCTGAAAGTATTATTTTATCAATTATAAAACATTATATAGTAGAAATGCTTTTGAAGATCAGGTTAGAAAGGGTGATGCTCTCTTTCGGATAGCAAGTGTGACCGAAGAGCAGGGAGCGTCTTTTTAAAAGACAGGTAGAAAATAAAAGGGAAGAAAAATCCCTTCTTTTAAAAATAGAAATTAAATGTTTACCAAAATGTAAAATTCAACATAAAATGGATATGATTATTATTGCTACACATTGTACAAAGTTCTGAATATAAAGAAAAGATTGTGTTGTTCTGAATCAGTGGTTAGAATGTTTATCACTTATGCATGTACTTGACTTATCCCTGTTCTGCAATAGACATAATTTTATACCTCATAAAAGCAATTTATGTTTCCAAAGGGAATAATCTGGATACCATAAAATGTGGAGTGCTCTGTTGCAGGAAGCATATTTTCATTCAGCAATTGTATTTAGAGATGGAACTGCACAGTTTGATCATCATATAGTGGCAGAAGGCATTACTCATTTCCATGCCTCTGCGAAACTTTGAGTGCCACAAATTAATATGCATGGCTAATTTATCGATACACATTCTTAATTTATAACTACATATCACCCTGATGAGATCTCTATAATACAGATGCACTCAACTGGCTATAACAGAGAAAGCACACACTACACGAAAAACAAGTTGCATAACTTTGACAAGTTTTAAAAAATTACCAAGAGATAAACACTCAATTTTATTGCTAATCCAATTAATACAAAGCACTATAATATTACCGCATAGTGTGGGGCAGTTTTAGGTGACAATCAGAAAAATGAAGATGTGTATTAAAAGAAGCATTTGATGAAAACCTGTCTCAATGTGAGAAGGCAATGTAGGGATAATTAATTTAATATTTTATGAACTAATTATGTATGAAGTTTTCAGGGGGGAAAAGAGATCAAAAACCTTTTTCATTATTTATAAAATAAATAATACAACAAGCCATTAGCAGCATACTAAAATTAAGCAAGAATCTTATAATATTACATTAACCAACTAACTTACTAATAATATTCATATGATGATGCAAGCACTCTTTTCAAGATTCCAGTAAAGAAAATTTCCCAGGAAATGAAGGAACCACATACTTAGGAAAACCACTAGAGAGAGCTCTTCTGTTCCTTAAAAGGTTCCGGTAAAGATAAGTTAACTGAAGCCTGCGCATTTATCTGCTTTCTGACAAGACCACCACCTGGACACGTTGCATTATTTGGTGTTAGTGTCAAGAGGTATATTCCATGGGAAAATATCACATACCATCAGAGGGAGCTTCATCATCTTTATCGTATCTTTCTGAGGCTAATGAAATAGTGTCTGGAGCCCCAGAGAAAGGATCATCATATTCTTCCCCATCTTCTGCATCACCTGTAAAAGAATCAGAGAAAAACCTTTTATAATTTAGCCATCTTAAAAAATGTTACTTTGTCAGAAGAGGTAAATTTTCCTATTAAATTCAATCACTGTCATAAAGAAAAAAACAAAGAAAACTTTTGAACTGTAAGAACAGGTCCTATTTTAATGTAGATCCACTGTAATTTAGGTAAAGTTAAGAGTTTCTGAAGGTCGGTATACAACTGTTTATTTCAGGTACAAAAGGATTCAAGTTTTAAAATTATGATGGTCTCTACAAAGATGAACAAAAAAGTAGAAGCAGGTAAAACAGAGTGTGTATCCAAAATAAATGAACAGATGAAGCCAAAATAATGATAACAAGGATGACAAAAACAAAACACAGAAAGCACACAGAAATTATTCAACTTACCATTTACCTACTCAATATTTGAAAAATTGATAATGCAAAGCCATATGAACATTTTTGTTTTCATTAAAAATCACAGGATAACGTTACGCTAAAATTTAAAATGGTGAGCTATCACTGAATGAAAATTGAAGGTATCTGGTCTGTAAATAACCTCGTTTAAACGTAAAAGGGTTATATGTGTTTTAAAGCAGTTTTCCCCATACAGGATTCCTGCTCTTGAAAATGCAATTATTTTTTATTTACTGTAAAACGTTCTAGCCAGTTTTCTACATGATTTCCAAATCCTAGGTTGGTTGGTTTGCTGGTTGGCTGGTTGGCTAATTTGAAGCCATTTAATCCCCACAATTAAATCTTGTGGTTTGGATTTTTCCCACATACTCATTAGAATGATTTTTTTAAAAGAAGATTTCAGATATTTGCTAGCCCAGTTATATATAAGCACTCATTTTGTACCCATATTCAACAACAAAGAAAAATATATACTTAATACTATACCAATTATCTGTTACCAATTCTAGTTCTCTGTTAATTCAAGAGAAAACCAGCTACCTTAGGGATTAGCCAAAAAGCATGGTGAAAATCTCCCTAGGAACCCTAGAACACCTACAGAATTACTTTTAGACCGTGGTTGCTGAAAAGATCCAGACTAAAGCTACCAGTCGCTCCAATGGATCTCTGTATCCTCTGACATCCATTTGTTAGGTAGCACTCTATTTGTCAACATATTTTTGGTATGGAACATAGCCTCTTTCAAGACAAACCATCAAAGTAACTTTAAAAAATCAATATTCATCTCTATTTCCTTATAATGTTGATATTTCATCAGCATCTGTCATCCTGATCCTGAAAGAAAAGACAGGATCTCCAATCAAGACAATAAGAGCAGAATATAGAGAAGACTACTTACTGCCCTCAGTGATTCCACCACTAGGTGCACCATGCATGGTGATGTTTCCTCCCCAGTTAAAATTGTAAGGAGCACATACAAATACTACTCATTCTTCAAATCTTAATTTCTCTTTCTTACAAGATGTTCAATGTATTTTTTTCAGAACATTAGTGATCCCTTACACTATTTCTCCTTATGGAAAGAAAGTGCTCTGATTTAAAACATGAGGTCAGAGAGAACCTCGCAAAGTGCTAGTAAAAATATGTGTGAACATGGAATGACAGCTCATGGAATATGTGGTAGTAAAGATCACAAAATTTTCCATTGCTCTTAATGCTAGAGTACCCTAAGAATTTTTTATAAGATGAATTTTCAAAGGATATTTCATATAATTAACTATAAAATAAATCTTGCTGTGAAAAAAATTAGGATACTTCAAATACATCACCAGAGCTTGCACTCAGCATATTACACTATTACAAATATAAAAATACAACGCTGAAATCAATGACTATATGGAAAGGATTCTGAGAAGTATTCATATGCTTGGGCTTAAGTCTATTAATCTCTATGTGAAAATAAGGTGAAAAAATAAAACTTAAAAAGTTTTGAAAATCAGGGGGGTGAGGGAAGGTAGGAGACTATAAAGTGGGGCTAAATGATGATGGAAGGAGACTTGAGTTGGGTGGTAAACACACAATACAATATACAGATGATGAATTATAGAGTTGTATATGTGAACCCATATATTTTATTAACCAATATCATCCCAATAAATTCAATTTAAAAGAAAGAAAATCAGAATTAATTTATCCTTAAATAATCTCTCATATATTTTGTGTATGTCCATACGTATACATACATACACAATATGCACACACACACAACATAAAGATCATTATTAAAGCTATAAATTCAATAATATTTAATATGAGTTATGAATATTCCACACAAAATTGGTCAATGGCATATTAAAGACTTTTGCTTTTTGGTTTTTGTTTTATTAAAAAACCTTTGGTTTTTGTTTTATTAAAAAACAATTTTGGATTATATATATTAATGTGTGTGTATGTGAAATTGTCTTAAACTTACCCATTCTGCAGCTCATCTCAAATGTTTTTTTTAATCAGTGTGATATTTATATTTATCTAAGACAATGTGAATTAAGTGTTGTTACTGGACTCAGCTCCCACCCCCCCCACCCCCCATTTTAAGTTTTCCTTGAAGTAGCTCAGAAAGTAAAGAATAAGGATTTCTGTGGTATCTATACAGGGTTATTCCCTTTTAACCTGCATTAAGTTGAAAGGCCACATCATTTTTCAATATGGTCTTCTTCATTTTACTGTTGTTCCAGTGATGATGTATCCCTTTTCCCCCTCCCTAATTATTTTTTCAACCCAATAAAGAACTGCTGCATTATAAGGGGCTTTAATTGAACACAGGGGTCGCTGTTGAGTAGTGCAATGTATTTTCCCCCCATGGGCTGAGTATTTGCAGCTATACCTGCAAAGGAAAATGTTCAACTTGAGTTTATGTAATAGAAAACTGAACTCCAAAGTAACGAAGGGCATCAGGTAAACGTATCCAATACAATTTACAGACATAATTGAAAGCATTACAGACTAATCAGACATCTAAAAGAAAAGCATCCTCAAATGAAATGTCTACAGAATCATTAGTTGGCAGCCATTCTATTACAATCACACATAATGTCAGTGGTGCCTTGAGTCTGTGCCAGTGACAACAGCATAAATTTTGCATCTCATTTCAGTGGTCATAAAATTAATGATCAGTTTAAAAATACTTCTTTGTAAAAGTTATTGCACAAAGAAAAGACATGAATGTGTCCCTGTTATGTACTCACAAGGATAATTATGGGGTTGTTGCTCATTAATACTGTTTCTTGTTTCCCTAGAAAAGCATTTGATTTATCCCACAACTTTCAAAAGTTTAATTAATGATACAAAGTTAACAGTCTAAAAAACAATGATCCGAGACTTCCCTTCCCATATTCAGTGGCAACTAAGATTTCACAGCAAAACCAAGGCTTAATCATACCATAGCAATATATTTCTCGGAAAAACATTTTAAATGTATAATAGTTGTGTTCAAATCACTATTATGCCTTCTGTTTTATCCAGCTCACCATCAATTAGCATTTCCCTAAATGCCTAGATATAAAGCCCAACAGTAGTAACTAAACAGTCATGATCTCTACCACCATTGAGGTTGATTTAACTAATGTACGGCTTATTTTGTCAAAAACAGTCTTATTTTTAACACAATCAGGTAAACCTTAAACTAGATAATATACCTAAAACTTACAAAGCATGAAAGATAAATGTGGGGGCAGCGGAGAATTACTTGAGTGAAAACAAATTAATTTCTAATTCTCTACTCAGTTCATTTGTCCAAACTAATTTCAGAAGTAATAAAATACAGCTAAATAGACCGAACTACACATTTAACTTGTCATTTCTTAAGGGAATCTATAGTTTAATTCTAAAATCTTGGAAAGATTTAGGTCACCACAAATAAGAAGATTCTCTTCATAACTCTTCTATCATAGGAGCGCTAATTTATAATGTGCAAATGTGAGGCAGAGTTTTCGAATAAGAATAGCATTTCTCAAGCACTGCCTCTGCCATATACTTCTACTACAGGTCCGCAACCTCAAATATGCTTAACACATTTGTACGGAGCCGGAGATGCAGGCGTGGGGGAGGGCTGCAAGTCATCTGCTCAGATTTCACTGGGGAGCTAACTTTCAACAGAAGTCAGGAAAGGGAAAAGAAAAGAAATGAAATGTCACCCAAACTTCTGACTTTTCTGCTGTTCTTAAGGATCCCATCAGAACAAACTAAAATGGGTCCCTTCCTCCCTACCAATCCTGCTATTTTAAAAAGCAGTTTAGTCCATTAATGAACTTAATACCAATGAGGTCAATGAAAATTGCTTTCTAAGTAAATCTAGACATATTTAACAATATCAATGGACAAAATTAATTTTTTTAATTAGAGGGAAATATTTTAAAGGAGAATAGCTAAGGGAACTGAAAACAATAGATTCATGTCTTCTAAAGCTCTAATAACTTACAAATATGAGAAATCTTCTCTTGAAGTATTTCTCATGTGAATATGCACGCCCTTCTTTTAATAATTTATAATTTCCTCAAAAACTATTTGAAAACTGAATTATATATCAAGATTTACTTAAATCCTCTTGATGAATGAAGTGGAATCTGAGAATATAATATTTACTGAACACCTGCTATGTGTCATGCATAGGTATCTTCACATTACCTTAATCATTCTATACAGAAAATAATTACACCTAAGTCATCACGGGAGTAGAACAAGACTAATATAAGGGCAAGATACAACTATAAGTAAAGTTTTTTTTATCACGTACCTAATATATATTAGAAAATTATACTTTATACTCAGTCAATAACAGTCTTTACTCAGTTATTTCAAGTTACATTTAAGAGACCTATGACCTTGTTATGTGACACAGAACAAATTCTAAAATAATCATAATTCTAGTCTACAATAATTCTAAAATGAACATATTCCTAGTACATAAAGCGTATATTCAGATATACTTTATACTACTGGGCTATATGGCAACTAAGAATAGGAAACCAGGGTTAGCCCATAAATCTGTAATGTACAATATTTGAAGGACACAAGAAGGAACTCTATTCTAGGTAGAAGAGGCAATATTTCAAGTGAGTAACAGGGACTAGACTAAGCAAGATGTGTCCTCATTGCTTAGATTCAAATCTTTCTCATTTACAAGCAAAATTAAGGAATTTAGAAAACCAACTGATCATTTATTCTCAAGTCACAATTTGTCAGACCTCCTCAATGGAGAATCTAGACTTCAGGATATGAAGAGATAAAAATGAGGACCTTAAGAAAGTAAAGAAATGAAAAGGGAAGTGTTAAGACCACAGCTTGCTATGGAAATGGATATAAACAGCAAGTAAAAACAACTTAATGGACAAGTTTCTTATAATACAAACTATTCTCATCCAAAAAATTAGAATTAAAAACAAATTTTACTCTGAGATCTATGTAGCTTAATGTATCAATTCAAATGGTTTTAAGAACTGAAATACTGCAAACGGTCAATTCTGTACTGTTCGGTCTCACGATGGGGGGGGGGGGTAGCATCTACAGTGTAGGGAGGAGATGCGAGGGGAAGTCAGGAAGGGCATTAAACCGTTGTATACCTTGGAGAAACGAAGAGCTCACTTAATAGAAATGAATAAACCTGGATTAATTCATTCTACTTCAGAGCTCACTACCTGGTCCTTTTTCCTCCCAATAATGATATTAACATGGTAATTAACTGTCATTTGAAAAAACAATAAAGTATGTGAAACAAACAGAAGTCCAAAGGTAACCAGGAGGAAAACAGCCCCTGTTCACTTCATTGTGACCCCATATTGACCTGAGAGAAGAGAGAGAGGGAAAGAGAAAGAACAGGAAAACAGCTGAAAGGAATCTGCCCAGGTCACCTTGGATGAAGACAATCCAAAACCCCAAGGGGAATATGTAAGAGAAAAAAGAAAAGCAGCACTTTCAAAACATGCATGGATGCATGAATTAATTCAATGTAGAATCTGATCATCAATAAATCCCTATTTAATTTAAGAAAGTATTGTGAATAATTACTTTGCAACTATTAAATGTGTACTTCAGTTTACCGTCCTAACAAACTACAGGAATGGTCCTGTTAGAACAAAGCTGAATGTACTTTGAGGTGAGATGGCATAGAATTGCTCAGCTTCTCATATTTCTCCAAGGTATACATCTACTTTATCCGCAGGCTCACTTCTGAACAGGCACTCCTGGTGATTAGTTAACTCAGTACAGCAGTATTGAACTACAAATGACTTATTCAGAGGGAAATGATTATGGGGAATCTCTGAATTCTGTGTTATTTGAACTCTTAGTCTAGGCTCATTTTTCAGTTCCTATCGAAAACTATATAAACTTCCATTCTCTTTAGAGAAAAAGAATGTATCTCAGTAATGTAATTTTAATATCCACACACCTGAACAAGTCCTAAACCAGAATACCGAAGGGAAAGTTCCTACCCTATTACTGAGTAATATGCAACCAGACAATGATTTCATATTATCATGCTTTCTTAGCTTCAAATTTTCTAAATGTGTAAGTCACAATGAGAGAGTGACAAATAATCCCTAGTACAAAATGTGCTTTTAAGAAGGCAAAATCTAATATTCCTCTATAATCAGTACACTGTATAAAAGTTATCATAATTACAATGTATAAAGTTATTATTTCTACATTCGACTAAGCAAAATGAAGCCTAATTAAACCCATAGTTTAGGGTTTGTTGTAGACTATCAAAAAGTGGGTATTTGTGGGAAGGAGGAGTGTCCCTGCTCTTCTCTTTAACAGTGTTAAAAAATTAAAATGGAAAAAAAATCTCATTCCCTCCAATCACAACAATCTTAATGATTTAACGTGAAAAGTACTGTGGTTTCCTTTTAACTGTTTGATTTTGGGCTTGTCTGGCTAAGTACTTGGTTTATTGAAACTGTCACTACTCTCTCACTTATCAGTTGGCAGAGATATGAATTACTCTGTGGTATCTGCTAACCCCAGTTAGAAGATGTCATACTGTTTTCGCCCAAACACAGATCCTAGCTCTGCATAGGTTAACTGACCTCATGTTGTGACCCTCATACCAGCGTTCACAGGACTCAGGTCATGACCTATGAATTAGCATCATGCAAGTATGGGCCTTACTGAATTAAAGATGTGAAAAAGTAGGGACTTCCTTCGCCTCTCCTGACTTGGTTTTTAGTGGGCTAAGCAGCTGTTTCTCAAATCTAAAGGAAGACCATCAGGTTACCAGCACTCTGACATATTTCAAAAAAAACAAAAAAATGAAATTCTTCTTTGAAAATTTCTATGGCATACATTTATTCATATCAAAAGGATAATAAAAACCAGCATTTGAAAAATATTTTACTTATGTTCTTGACAAAAATTGATCCTGTTTTTAAAACAATTATCCTTAAAACATTATCTATAATTACCCAGCCCTGGGGCCTCTGCTCCCATCACTACTATGAAATCATCTCTGCAGTGTTACATGGTGTTGGGTTGGTATCTCATCTCTGCTTCACATAATTATTCTATGAACAACTGCAAACACAGGCCTTTCTTAACCAGTTTCTGTCACAATGGACTCTAAGACACATAAAACCTAAGAATGTGAACTAACGGATTTCTTCATCAGATTTGTGCAGAGTAGATTCTGGATATACTTTTTAATTTTTTTCTCAGCAGGGGGAGCTAGCACTCTCATCTTGAAAGTCTAAGTATACAGTCGGATATTTAAATTTTGATTCCAACTATCACATTTCAGTATGTGTCAGATCATCCACAAAGAAAAATAATGTCAAGTTTGACAAACTTGAAAATTTACCTTTGTCTTTAAATTCCTGAAGATAGCTGCAAAATAAAACAAGAGCATTATATTTTAAAATGAGGACTGACAAATCAAAACAAGATCTAATAAGTGACAATAATTCAAAGCTATTTTAAAATGTATATTATAAACATATATTTGGAGGGGAAAAAACTGCCTCTTATCCTGAAATGACAATTCCAAAAGATTTATGGATTTATAATAAAAGTATTTTTAAAAACCTAAGTTACAGTAGTAAAATCAGAACATACCTTTGATACCTGCAACTTATATTAATTCATTTCAGTATTGGTGGTTATTTTCCATATTTATGTTAAAATTCTCAACCTAACTATTTCTTATCATTTAAAACAAATATATCCTCTCCTAAGCAAAGTAAACAGTTGAATTTTGCTAGAATGTTTACAAAAATACATATTCACAAACCTTCACAAAAAAGGGTATTATGATAAGGAGATCTGTTTTTAAAAGCTATTATAGTGAAAATATATATTGTCCTTTATAAATACTTAACAGCAACTAAGTAACATTAAAATTTTAATTCAATGACAATAAATTCTTTATTAAAACGTTAATTACAAAGTTGCTTCTAAGTAAAAAGTTAATAATAAAAGGCAAGTAAGTGACTTACGTAGACTTTACATCTTTTATCTTCTTAATAAGAGATTCTCTCTTTTCCTTTGCTTTCTTGGATAAATTTTCCCCTTTCAGTATGTCTGTTACAAATGCTTCAACATCTAAACATAAAATATAAGAAACAGGATACAAATTGTAAGAAAGAATCATTTTTTGTGAAGACAAATAGGACAATGATTGTTTCTATCCATAAGTGTTAATATCTGTACAATCTGATATAGTTATTTATCAATCCAAAGCATTACAGTTGAAGTATGTTTCAAATAGTAAGTTGGACAAATTTGTTCACCACTTAGCTAATAAAATTTGTATGCTCTACTTATGCTTAGCACAGCAAATGCTGTTTGGATGTTTGGCATCATTAAACCAGGAAGAAGCACACAAGTTTTAATAAACTACAGTGTCCATAAGACAAATTCCTACAAAAGCAAGCACAGAGCTTTTATCCATGTGTTACTACCATTTAATAGTATTTTGTGAGTTCCTGTATGACTAGGTCATTCAAAATATTACGCCAGTATAAGCTAATGTCTCTGGCAAGGCCTGTTTTTCCCATTGTAATCTATTTTCAGGTGTTCAATGCTTTAAAAAGAAAAAATAAATCTCCTTTTCTAGCCAAGATTCCCCAAATCAAACCTCCTCCTTCCTACCTGCCCCACCCACTCTGGCCAGCCACCCTCAAATAAAAAAGATAATCAATTGTGTGGTTTTGTGTGTTCTAGCTTCTTGCCTTGGTATTACTATCTGAAAACATTTCTTTAAATAAAGGAATAAGTAGCAACAATACATTCATCCACTATTTAAAAATATAGTAACCTAGAGATAAAATTTCTATGGCCTCATATAACATTTCCATATATCCTCTTTTTAAAAAATTAATAAACTTCTAAATTATTCTGCTATCTAGTTCTCTCTAGTATAAAATTCCAACAAATCCTCACCGGTATGATTTTATAATAGCTCCATTCTTATTGTTCATGAAATATTGTACAACTTTAAATTAACTTTATATACAGAATTTTAAATCCCATTTTGAGATCTCTAATACAGAGGATACCATAAAAATTTTTCAAGTAGGTATGGCTGTAAACCATCCATATTTCATAGCGAAGAAAAGTATGTATGTTTTACTTTCTCTTTACTTAACTACTTTGTCTCCTAACTCACACTGATAAAAAGGTAGTATCAAGACATACAATAATGTTACATGTATTACCTCAAAGCAGTACAATAGTCTTTCAACTGTACTTCTAATTAACAATTTAAGACCTAGTGTTTGAGATAGAATGTAATCGGTTTTAAATTCTTGATTACAAAAGTATCTTGAGACCATGAGCAACGTTGATAAGCTGTTGTTCTCTACATTCGCAATAAATGTGTAACGGTAATTTTTCCCTAAATCAACATGACAAGTGAAAGAATGAAAATTTAATCTCGATATACTTTTTAAAAAATACTAGTCGCTTTCTGATATTCATGTGTAAAGCAAGTCTCTAAACAAACTGAAAGCAAAGTGTCACAGCCTCACTTTGTTGGAGCTGCCCATGTTTTTGAAGAGGACACAGAGGCATGACCCGGCACCAGTGCAAATCAGACCCAGACGTCCACGGGGAGTTCAAAATAATAAAACACTATTTTTAAAAAGTGCTCTCCTCCACACGCTTTACATTTTGCACCCACAGGAGCGCACAAACTTTGGACCTTCAAGCATCAGCTGACATGGAGAAGCCCATTGGCTGCTCTGAGGTGGTCACAATAAATCTGCCGAGAAAGTGGAGTCAGGGAAGGGGCAGCATCTCCACCGCTTCTTCCTTCCAGCCCGACTCGGCCCTTGCGAGAATCCCGGGCACAATGGCCGGGGAAGAGTCTGCTTCATGTTGCTTCCCCCTCCGTGTGAGTCTTTAATTCCCTCATCCCCGAGTATTTAATTGCCTGCTTTACATTTTCATTATGCAATCCAAGTTTAAACAAACGGGATCTATTTTCCGTCTCCGGAAGCAATAACAGAACGAATTACAGCCCAGGAATTATTTCTGTAAGAGGTCATTTCAGCTCCATAAAAACCAGAAAACATCAAAAGCTGCGATGCTCTACATAGTGTTTCCTAATATTCTCCAAAAATGGTTTTAAAATCCGGATCCCTGCTGGTATTTTATGAGGAAGGACTTGTGAGAGTGAGGCTGCGGAACCGGCTATGTTGTTGTTGTTGTTGGTTTGTTTTCCGGGTGGGGGAGGTTCGGAGGTTGGGCAAGGGAAAAAGATCTATATTTTTAGAGTAGTCTCCATGTATTTATTCCTAAACTTACGGCAACTAAAATGATTTAATAAACATTAATTTAAAAAATTACTTCTCAAAGGAGACCAGGAAGATGTAGAAATTGCTTTGCTGTTTTTCTTCTTCTTTTTTTAAACAAATAAGAGCTTCAAAGTGGAAGCGATGGCTGCAATAATCTTAGTTTGTTGGTGCCCACTGACTCGGCCAGGCTTTTAAGTTTCTGAAATCTGGGTGTTTTTCTGAAAACCCACACTGTGCCCACTTAGTTTCGAATCCAACGAAACCAGCCCCTCCGGGCACAGGAGACGCTCCGGCCGCGCGGGGGCTGCGCCGGGTCCCAGGCAGAGAGGCGGGCGACCGGGCGCTGGGAAGCCCCTGGGCTGCCCCGGGAGGAGGTGGGCTCTGGGTCCGAGGCTGTGGACGCGGAGTGTTGAACCCCGGGGTCCCCGCCATGGGAGCGGTGAGAAGGGAGCGCTGGGTTTGCGGGCAGCACCGTCGCCAGGCGAACGGGACTGGATCTGCGGCGGCTTTGTGGCTCGGGGCCGGGGGAATATTTCAAAAGCGAGCAGAAGTCCTGGGCGAACCCAGCGCTCCGCTGGCTGGCTGGTGGGGAATGCGATCTGAAGCTTTTTCTTGGGCTCTGAATAGCCCTGCACGCGGTGACAGTGACGCAGGGAGCCAGCAGCCCCTCCACCTTCCTTCAGGGGTCGTGTCCCCGGTTAACAGGCGGGTCGCAGACGCCAGGCCGCCTGGAGGTCGGGGAACAGCCATCATTCGATGGCCAGGAAAGGTCAGCCTGCCTCCTGGCTTGCCTGTGGGCCTGGGGAGCTAGCCTTCCTCCTCCTCGGAAGGAGGCCTCCCCTCACGGGCGCACTCGCCACGGGGGAGGAGACACTCGGTTCTCAGAGGCCCCCAGAGCACCAGGTCTTACCCCCGCCCCCCGGGCCCGCGGCCCGGTCCACTGCAGATCAGCGCCCCCGGGCAGCCCCAGAATGAGCCCCATCTCCATCAGTCTTGCCCTCAAGTCATCACCGAGGGAAAAGTTATCCCAGGGACTGGACTGTAAATGTGCTGCTTTTTGCTCCGGTTCCTCCTCCATGCTGTCAAGAATAAACATCTCCCAGTAAGACTGTAAAGATCTGGGGGAGAGGGCCCCCATAAGATCAGGTTTACAATCGCTCTGTAGATAAATGTGAAGGTCTGAAAACAAAATTAAAAGATGACATCACATATTGGCTCAGCAACCTTCCAGCAGTTTAACTTGAGAAACCTTTCAACAAGCCATCTCTACCCCCACGAGGCCAACACTTAGCACACACCAGATCACCAAATGGTACTCCAACTGTCCTCTTTTCTTTTTCTGTACATATGTACCCCCCTCCCTTAGAAAAAATGCCACCTGAGTGGCTAGGGCAGGTACCTAACACACACACACACATAAAGGCTAACTGCTTTCTACCAACTTCTATACATAATGAAAAGGTGAGACCACATGAGGTTAGAACAGTCTTTAAATTCTTGCAAACAATAAAATCAACTGTGGCCTTCCTGATGCTGACTCCATAGCACAGGTTCCCACTCTGGAAGAAAGCGGTTGTTTGACCACTTGCCTTTACCATCCTCCACCAGCAAACAACTCAGAATATGACTTCCAGGCTGGAGGTCGTAAACAAGTCACAAGGGTAGCACCTGGTGTCCTCAGCTGTCCCCCAACCACCCAATACCTCCCTGAGTGGACACACACACACACACACACACACACACACAGCATGGTCTCAATTGTATAGAAGAGGGAGGCAAGAACTAAACTGAATCAACTACCATTTGCTCAGCACCAGATCAATAAGTGTAAAACCAACCACACTCCACCCCAAATGGCTTTACTACTTAATTCCACGTCTTCCTCTACTTTATGAACAGGGCCAGGTTTCCGTTTGTATTCACTGAGGTGTTATCACCAAACTTAATGTGGTAAGGATCCCAGCCAAACTTTAAGCTGGCATTGGAACAAAAAGACATGCTTTGCTTCTCTGTTAAAAGGAGATATGGCTGGCCACACACACCTAAGGGTGAAAACATAAAAATTAAACTGGGCACATGTACATCATGGAGCCAAATGCCCACAGTTGGAAAATGGTTAATTGAAAAGTTATTGATTGCCTTAATCAATGTCTTTCTCTTGATTGCCTCGCACTTTTACAGGTGATGGTTGCACTGTGGACTTTTCTAACATGGAAGAAGAGGCATGAACAAGCACAGGAGCTCTTATAGAAGACATACCTGAGTCTTATATCCTATCATCTGATAAAACTTTCAAAATTGGTTTTGAAGGCTAAATAATTCATTTTGATAGAAAACTAGGCTGTTGAAGGACAGAGATGAGCATCTTTCACATCTAAAAGATGATTCTTGATAAACAGCACCTTATAATAATCAAAATCTTTTTACCACGCATTTTTTTCAAAGAAGCCACAGTGAATAACACATTAGTCTGAGATTTACACTATATTCACTGTTAGGCAGCATCTATTATAGTGTGTTCAGTATGTGATTGAAAAAGAAATGTAAACTCAGTGGAATGAAAAAAATAGACTTGGCTTTAATTGAAAAAGACAAACTAAGTGAATAATGAGTATATAAAAACTAGCCTATGCCACTTTTATCACCCATATATGACACTTAATCTTAAATTTATGAGAGACAACTGAACTGTTTCAAATCACCAGAGGCTTCTCCTACTCTGTTGTTTCTATCTTCTTTCTAGTAAGACGTTAGTGCTGATAATGTAGAGATAAACTCATTTGGAAAATTTTTATACACTGCTCCTTTTTTAGTATATTTAGAATCCCTACTTTTTAAACAGAAAACCGGTGATCATTTGGATTGAGTAACTATAAAAAAAACTGTGTGTGCTATCAAGAGCCTTATTTAGTAATCTGAAATGAGAATACTTCCCATGGAGAGCCTGTGGAAAACAAGCCAACCCCAAAGATCCCCTCCCAGGGAAAAGTAGGACATCGTATGCTTATGATAGGTAAATAATTTTCACATTTTAAGTCATCTGTTAATCTGACTCATAGAAGAAACTGAGAGTTTCTGGCCCCTTGGCTTACACACACATTTTCTTATTTCTGGAAGAGAATATCTTAAGAGTTGTCATAGACTGATTTCATTTTGAGATAAAATGTTCTCATGTCAACTTTATGCTCATGAGTTATCTCTGCCAAAATGGGACTGGCTTGCTCTTGCTCTGAAGAAAAATCCAGGTGCTAAAGAAATAGGTGACTATTGGTGACTCAGTAGGTGGCACTCTTCCCTTTACATACTCAGCCAATGCCCCGGAAGAAAGTTATGGGACACTAGATACACCATAAATAATTCTCATAGGAAAAATAAAACCAAAATGTTGACCAAATTATAAATGGAACTTTGGAAAGGTGGAAATCAAACCATACTATTCTCAGCAGTAAAAAATAAATAAAATAAAAATCTGCCTCCATTTCAGTTAAATTGCATTCTTTACCTAATGCCCCCAAAGGGATTATCGATTATAATTTGTGAAAATTAAAAAAAAATGTTTTAGAGATCCCCAATAGGGGGAAATGCAGTATTTCAATGCAAGACTGCCAGGTGAGCAAAATCTCAAGGTCACTTTACAGGAACCACATAGCCACTTTGTGTATTGTTTGTTTGGTCTGGTTTTGATTTTTCAGAGCATTGATATCCACTATATTCTTCTTTTAATGTTGGTCTCATTTTCTAATTTAATAAAAAGACACCAGCATCTTCTTACAGTTTTCCTTTTTCAATGTGTTGTCCTCAAGCACATGAATGAGAATATCTGACTGCAAAATACTAACACTCCAGTATTCAAAGGGTGAGTAAACATATGGAGGAGGTTGGGGGGCCAGTGGTTCCAGTTCCTCTCACTTTCCTGGCTGCCTGGAGGAACAACTCACATAAATCAAGATTATTCTTGCTGTTAGTCCTAGTCAAAATATTTGGATGTAGGAGAAGATTAAATGGACAAGATTTGGGGTTATCCTTTGATTCTAATTATCCAGGCTAAACCTGTTCTTCCACTGTTGTGAAAAAAAATTACACACAATGCAATATACAGATCATGTGTCATAGAAATGTACACTTGAAACCTATATAATGTTATTAACCAATGTCACCCCAATAAATTTAATTTTTAAAACTGTAACGTAATTTTAAAAGGAAAAATGTTAACGATTGCCTGTATATGGCAGTTCAAAATTTGCTTTTAACAACAGAAATCTGTAAACACTTTTCCATTCATAAAACAATGAAGAGCTCAAACACTTTTATAAAAAAGTACAGGCTTTCAAGATTTAAATACTGATTCCGTAGAAATATAAATAAGTAACAAATTATACAGCCACTTTTCCCAGAGTACCATTAAATGCCAGTTAAGAATGATAGCCTCTATGGGTTTTTGCATTTCTATAGAATGTTTTTGTTGTTTTAAGTGGGAAGGAACGAGAAGGGGGTTAGGAGGAGAGCCTAAAAGTTTTATAATCAGAAAGAAAAATAACAAGAAAGAAAATAATAAATGGTAAGACTACATTTGAGCCCCTACCTCTATCAAGCAGTTGAAATGTCAAACATTTAAAACACATGACATATCATGACTTGAATAAGACACATGGAATACAAAGGAAAATGTCCATTCTTATCTTGAAAGGCATTATCTTTTGACTTTATATTCTTTTTTCTGAGGGCAAGGGATTTAAAACGCCTGAAAAGTTCAGGTGATTTTCTTCTCTACCTTGGAATTCTAGCACAATGCCATGCACCCCAAGAGCTCTCGATTGTTAACCACAACCCCCAATACCTCTGTTCTTAGTTTCAAAGAAAGAACTAGGTAAGCCAGTAATATCTATAAATTTCAAGCCAATACCAATTCTTCTATAGTTTTAGTAATTTTTCTATTTAATAATACAAGTCATCATGTATAATTCCAAAAGATTTGTTTTGGATGAAAAACGTGGGGGAAAAAAAACTGAGATCATTTATTCTTGAAAACTTACTTCCCTACCTCAAAAAAGATTGTAATTACAGTCAAATATAAAATGTTAGCTTTCTTTGAATAAGTTAAAAAAGAAAACTAAAAAAACACTGGTTCACTTATTTCTTTAAGATACATTGTTTTCTCAGAGCCATACACCTTGAAAATGTCTTCTGAAAATAAAGTGTAAGGCAAATTTATCATCTCCAAAATTGTAATGTTTTAACATTTCGTGTGTTTTAATATGTAATTTGCTTCAATAACATGAAATATTGAAAATGTCAATAAGATAACTTTTCAAATGCTGATTTCAGACATGATGCAAGTATATTACCTGACTAAAGAAAGAGATGGCTAAAGTTACAGAAAGTTAGCATTGGTAGATAATTTAAATATTATGTAATTCTAAGCTTTCAGTTAAATTACTCAAATAAGGGCCACATGAAACACTTTTAATATATGGGCATCAGAGAATAAAGGGTCTCATAAAGTACATATCATGCAAATGTATGATTATAGATCAAAAGAGCAAACTGTCTACTGTGGGGGGCTGTCAAGCTTTAAAAGCAGGCACCCAAAGGTCTGTACTTTATTTCTTAAATTAAAAATCCATATCTTCATGAAAGAGAAGGGAAATTCAGTTCTAGACCTGGAACATCCTGAAAATGGTAACATCTATTTTTGGAGTAATGATAAATACTACTCTGATCTGATTATTAAAATAATACTCTAAATAATAATACTCTGAGCAATTCCAGCATTATAATCACAAAAAATGTTAACTGTAGTAAAACAAAATAGTACTCATGTGAAACTCTAATATAATGGAATAAAAGCTGTCTTTTCAGTTCTTTCAATATTTCCCTTAGTGGTACCCATTACTGACAACAAGCAATTCTTAGAGTAGAATACTAGCCCACCACAAATGCGTTCATCACACTGTAATCATGTTCACACAAACTAAGTCTGCATTCATACATATTGATTTTATTTTCCCTGTCATATTCATGATGCTAACCTCTAAAACAATATAGCAGAGTATTAGATTTGGTTTCACACTATAACTGTAACTTACTATTTGAAATGTCACATTTTAGATATTGCTTTTTACAAGTTAAAATAACCAGCTTGTAATATAGGCATCTAAGAGAAACTCATTAAATACAGAATATTCATGACCAATATTGAAAGATAAATACTTAAGAGACAACTAAAGTAAAACTATCAAAATTCAGTTTCCAGAATTCTCATGCATGAATGACAAAGTGAGTAATGGTAAGAATTCCAGAGCATTAAGAAAGGTAACATTTGTGTTATCCTAATATATTTTCTACCTGATGCAGAAATATAAATTTTTCATTGGCCCTTAGCTACAATACACAGCTACATACCTAGCATATATATAGCCCTGAAGAACTGCATCTTTAACTCCTAAAGTAAGTTCCTATAAATGGTAAGGCTGAAAAGGGGAAGATGAGGGTGCAAAGATGAAGTACATTCATGTGACACAGGAAGTTGGACTTGAACACATCCTTCCCTTTCATTAGGTTACTCAAGCTGCAGACAAGTGGCCATTTGAGAATCAGGCCCTTTCTGAAAGTCTTCAACGAGTGGACTGAATGTTCAAGGAAACGCGGGAGTTTTAGAAATGACAAACCCTTTCATCCCATAACCCCTGACATCGGTAGCTCAGACATCACTTTGCTTCTTTACACCCTTCTCCTCCACTGGCCGAAGAACTACTTCCATTACTGATCCCTTGCCAGTTCACACACACACACACACACACACACACACACACGCACACACGATGCACACAGAAGAGTACATGCCATCCATGAGGGCTTCCCCATCATCCTAGCGCCCACATTCAGCACACGCTCACTCCCACTCTGACCCGTCCCACTGGCCAGGAGACACGGGACCGCGGGGAAGCGGGGTACGGAGTGAACGCTTCTGTCCCCATCGGCTCGCCGTCCCTGCGCCCCCGCCCCGCAGCGTTACCCGCCCCCTTCCCGCTCTTTACCTGCCAACAGGTTCCTAATCTCCTCGGGGAGGGGACAGGGAGAGGAGGTACTGCTGGGGTTGGGCATGTCGGGGAGCGCGGGGCGTGCGGGGGAAGGATCTGCTTGGGTTGCGGCTGCGACCTAGCCCTGGCTAGCAGTCCGGTGAGCACAGCGGGGCTACGGTTCCGGACACTGCCGGGCCGGGGATCCCAACAAGGAAGTCACTGAAGCCGGCCCTCGGCACTGGACTCTCGGCCCTGCCCCGCCCGCCGATGGGCGGCGCGGAGACCCGTGCCTTAAGTGCCCCACTGCGCATGCGTGTCCCTGGGTTTTCCTAACCTCCGGACAGAGCCTCCGGGCAGACACGCCCCCCTTACGTCAGCGAGCGGGAGGCGGGGCCGCTGGTGGGAAGGGAGCGCGGGGCTGTGTCACCTGACCTGCGCCTGAAGCTCTGGCCGCCATTTTTGTGACTGGTACCCCCAGACCCGCTGACCATTTCCTGGACATCTCGGAAAACACCGTATCCATGATGCATCCAAGTCTTCCGATTGAGAGACCTGGCCAACGATCTGCACCACCGAGGTTTGACACCTGGCCTGGTAACCCATAAGGAATTTTCCACCGCCCTGAGCTATTGTGGCCTTCTTTGTCCGATTGCGTGAAGGCAACAATGTTCCCGCTTCCGCCAGTCCTCCCGGAGAAGCCAGTCCGGAGAGCGATCTGATTGGCCCTTCGGTTATTTTCTGCCTAATTAGAATTCTTGGGTGATTTCCCCCACAAGAACGAAGAGTGGGGAGTTCTAGTCATTATCCTTTTGACTTCATACATAAGTAGATAGATAGATAGATAGATATAGATAGATACATACATACATACATACATATATACATGGATGGATGGATACCACTGTCCATCTATAAGCATCAAATTGCTAGTGATTAGAAGAGTAGAATTATAAAATATGTTCACTCCAACCTGATCCTTTAGTCAACAAACACTTATTGAGTGTCTTCTATCTAAATCTTCTCTCGGGTTTTCTCTAAAATCCCAAAAGACACGTTCTGATGCTTTGAGAGAGAGAGAGAGAGAGAGAGAGAGAGAGAGAGAGAGTTGTGTGTGTGTGTGTGTGTGTTTGTGTGTGTTTGTATAAAATACATACATATTTATATTTCTTCCGATAGGAACTGCCATGGAGAAGCTCTTTCCTAGATGTTACTATTGTATTTTGAAGATAGTATTGGGCTCCAAGCACAATGTAAATTGTTTATTCCTCTACCCTCCTGACTAGATCATTGGCCCTTAAACTTTAGTTTGCATTAGAACCACAGAAAGAACCTATTACAATGCGGATTCTGAAGTCCACTCAGGGATTCTGATTCAGACCGTTTAGAGTAGGACCTGATTATTTGCATTTTTAAACAAGCCTTCCAGGGGTTCTAATGCTAAACATCCTGAGGTTTGATTTTGAGAATCAGAGGGCACAAAGTTTGTCATAACTTTCATCCCCAACTGGAACCCTAAACCTGACATAGAATAATAGCACTATTAATATTTCATACCAAAATCAGTAACAGTAAAAAAATTAAATAGTCAAATGCAATGGCATTTTTGTATAATTCTCTAAGAGGTACACCACACACTAATTGTAAAAGGAAAAATTAGAAGATTTTGGAGTCTTCTCAAAATAAAACAAAAAACAAAAATTGAAAACTGAAGTAAAACATACAACATAACAACAAAAAGACACCCCCAAAACAAACCCATTTCCTAAAATGAAAACTGAAATTCCTACCTAGATTTAGACATGTGATGAATTATAGAAAGAGTGCTGAAAATTCTAATTCTTTTCAGTGGGGGTAAAGGTGAGTATAGAATCATTTTACAACATTGGTCCTCCAACTTCAAAGAATTATTATTCTTAAACTACAAAATTATCTTTCTTTCTAAAGAAGGAAGAAACTATTTCATGGGCATTTTGCATTAGTGAGGATTCTTCCTCCCTTTACCGTTATGACATATAATTCTTTGTCTTGTCACTTTTTTTAAATATTAAACTAGGCCTCCAAATGTTCCTACCTTTTATTTTCTTCTGATAGACCTGGCCAGAATTTTTTTATTCTCGTGTCTCATTCATTTATTTATACTCAACTCATTCCACAAAGGAATTGAGGTGATTTACTCTTGTATCAAATAGACAGCTTTCGGGAGTATATCAAATGGACAGTGTCTACACTGCTCATTATGACAAGTCATTCTTGTTACTGAGAGACAGGAAACTATTAAGATGGCCTTAAAATATATAGCATCTAGTAGTCCAAATAAAAAAAAGGCAATAACAGAAAATGGACTTTTTGTATGAAACACATTTCCCCTGTTTAGGAAACCATTCTCAGACACAGCTTCATGATGGATTCACTTGGGCAAGGCTTGTATACTCTATCATTTTTACTGTTTATTGTTAAAGTTACTGAAATTGATTATAAGACAGAAAGAGAAATAAACAGAGGCTAGGAAAAATATATTCTTATTTCTCTTGTTTCCATAACAAAATCTAGGAAGGAAATCAAATCATACTTTACATTTCTTAAACTAGTCATATTAGATAAAAATGAATAATAAATGAAACTTTAAATCTCAACCCAAGAGAAGTAGCAGCTGCCCCACCATTCTGCAAAGGAGAGACTAGACTCTTGGGCGGGGGGGGGAATCTCATGATCTATCTTCTCAAAAGTAAATAAATCCTCCAGTTCAAAGAATAAAAAAATATAATTTAATTTTATATATATAAATATAATTTATATATATGTCATGCGACATTTAAGAGGGGATACATTCTGAGAAATGAGTTGTTAGGCAATTTCATCTTTGTGCAAACATCATAGAGTATACTTACACAAACCTAGATGTTATAGCCAACTACACACCTAGGATATATGATATACTCCTGTCTATATATTCCATTGTTGACCAAAACATCCTTACGTAGCACATGACTGTATATCTTCCTATAACTAAAGCTAACCCCCCTTACTTACATCTCTTTTTAAAAATATATTTTTTATTGATTTCAGAAAGGAAGGGAGAGGGAGAAAGAGAGAGAGAAACATCAATGATGAGAGAGAATCACCAATCGGCTGCCTCCTGCATGCCCCCTACTGGGGATTGAGCCCACAACATGGGCATGTGACTGACCGAGAATCTAAACATGACCTCCTGGTTCATAGGCCAATGCTCAACCACTGAGCCACGTGGGCTGGGCCTTGTTTCAAATTTAGCTTAGCTAAATAAGTATTTTCCCACAGGCCCAGGTTTAAAAGAATCTTAATGAGCATTGTAGAAAAACAGTGAGCTAAAACACAATTTACTTTCCTCTGCCTCTCGTTTGGCTGTCATAGACATATGGACGAAATACTTAGGTATTGTATTAGTTATCTGTTGCTGCATAACAAAACTTAGCTTAAAGAAAACAGTAAATATCTCACAGTTTCTGATGGTTAGGAATTCATGAGCAGGATGGGTCTAGCTCAGAGTCTCCCATGAGGTTACAGTCAAGCTGTAGACTGGACTGCAGTCATCTGAAGACTTGACCATAGCTAGAGGATCAGCTTTAAAGAAAGCTCACCCACAAGATTGTTGGCTGAAGTCCTCCATTCCTCTTCGGCTGTTGGCAAAAGGCCACAGTTCCTCATCACATGAACTTCTCCACAGGGCTGCCTAAGCGTGTTCTTAACATGACAACTGGCTTCCTCCAGTGGGAATGATCCAAGAGATAGGACAACCAAGACAGAAGCTGCAATGACTTCATGGCTTAATATCAGAATTAGCATAACTTTACTGCTTCCATATTCCATTGGTCACTAATTATATAGAGGGAAGGGACTACACAGATTATGTGTACTAAGAGGTAAGAATCAGCTCTCTTGTCTGCAGTGATTCACATCTCTCCCAGTGAAAAATAAAGCCATCTCCTCTCAAAGCCACCAAGGAAGTCTTATCCTATTACAAAGTCTCATCAGCTCAAAGTCCAAACTCTCATTTAAATTGAGTCCAGATGTGGATGATGTTTCTTAAATATAGCTGCTTGAGTACAGTTATCTTGATCTGAAGACCTAGGAAGTAAAAAGATAAGTTGTCTGCTCCCTCACATACCATACATGGTGGGACAGGCATGGGATAACCACTCTATACATTCCTGTTCTAAAAGGGTGGGGACACTAAGAAGTATATAGAGATCACTGGTTCATAGCAATTATGAAATTCAATCAGGAAAATGTAGCAAGTTCTTGTTAGAACAAGTCTACTCCCACCTGGAATAACTTCTCCATGGATCTTGGGTCTGCCCTCTGATTCATCCTTTTCCAAGAAAGGTAGTCTATGTTTTCCATTGTGTAGTTTCTCAATCTGCTTTTCATTTTTTTAAAATATCTTTTTTTATTTCAGAGAGGAAGGGAGAGGGAGAGAGAGATAGAAACATCAATGATGAAAGAGAATTATTGATCAGCTGCCTCCTGCACGATCAGAGATCAAGCCTGCAACCTGGGCATAAGCCCAGACTGGGAATCAAACTGTGACCTCCTGGTTCATAGGTGAGTGCTCAACCACTGAGCTGCCTCGGCCGGGCTGCTTTTCATTTTATATTGTCACTATCCTAATGTGTATCAGGGTTGAATTAGAGAATCGAAAACTCTAGAATGAAGGTAAATAGAGAGTTATAATATAAAGGAATTTGTTACAGAGGTTTGACCCTACACAATTGTGGAAAGTGGTTAATTGATGCTGGAGCTTGAATTCCACAAAGCAGTCAGGAAGGGGTAAGGGAGGAAATATGTGACAAGCTGGAACACAGAAGCACAAGCCACAGTTCATGAGGACAACCTGAAACCCAAGTTCGCTCTTGTTGCCTCTAACTCTGATGGTGTGGATGTCCTACAGAAGCCAAGGTCCTTCGTTGCAGAGTTAAACACACACTCAACTCTGGTCAGAAAGCTGAACGGTGAATCCAGCAGAAGGTGGAGCAGTTACAGGCCCAGCTGCTGCCTCATGCCAGAGAGGTGAGCTAGCAGAGACGCAACAATGTGAATCATATGTGAGCTACAAAATATGATGTAAATCAAATGTGAGCTACAAAAATGCCTCCTGCTTCACTTCTGCAAATCCCACGTAAAGTTTCCTTTGTGGCCCACCCTAACCAGAAACAGACAGAAAAGGGAAATCCAGGAAATATAAGTTGACAAATTGCAACGCCACCGAGCATATACACCTGTGTTATCATAGGTAAAGAGATAGAAGCAGCAATTACAAGTTTGCTTTTAAAACTCTTTAAAGTTATTATTGTGTCTTTCAAGTCATCTAGCTAGGACTCTTTTAAAAGTTTTTAGAAATGAAGACTTGTTTTTATTTTTAAATTCTTATTCCTCTCTTCATTTGAAACTTATTGGGCTGGTAAGTGTAAGTTTATCATTGAGTGGCAATCCGCAGGAAAAATATATATTCTCGCTGGAATTCATATAAAGTCATTTACCCTTAAATGATGTGATTCAGAACAAACAGATCCTGATAGATGTGGTTCACTAACTTACCTTTTGAGTTTTTAGGCCATAATCATTATTAATCCTATTAGTATAATTTATTAATTCAGCAAGATAAGGTAACAATTCTTTCTCCTTTGTTCTGCATCTCATTTGCATACACACAAACATTTACTCAGACATTTTGCTGCTCTGGCCAATCATTTATATATAAGAATAATAAACAGTTTAATACAGACTGGATTTGAGTTCTTAAAATTCTGAATGTCTGTAGGATTCTAGGAATTAGGAATAAGATAAGGGGAAACTGACCATCCATTTCAAACTTGTCAGTCAACACTACCTGGTTCTCTTTCCAGGTAACAGACCTCTTTTCCCTTTAACTGAAATTCATATTCCCTATCCAGATTTTAAATGATTTTCTTCTTATAGTACATCTATTCTCACAAAGCAATGTTAAAATACCAAGCTGTCTGCCGCAACAGTAATTCAGTGGGTTTGCGCCTAATATATTCATGAAGGGCTTTGATGGATTTGATAACTATAAGCAGCTGTTAACATTAAACTGCCATTTAATTTTTTTCAGTGACTTTCAAACTTGTCAATATTAAACAGTAGTGTTTTACAAATGACTACTTTAAGACCAATAAGAGTAAAATAAATAAACTTTAAAAGGCTCAACCAAATTCTTCCCCTTTTTTTGGTGTCCCACTACTAAGCAAAGAGAAGGAAAACATGTTTACAAGACTTGAAGCACTGCCTTGAATATTTGCCTATAATTTGCATGGTATGTCACTATACTCAGAAATTCTTCTATTCCTTCCCCTTTTCAGCCCCACCCCCATTTAATTTATGTCTTTTTTATATAACTCAGCTCTAGTTAGAAAAAAAAAAACTAATCTGGAAAACTACTGGGTAGGTCTACTTAAGTATTAACAACCTTAACTAGTAACCAAAAAATTAAGTATATTTGTCCTCTTTCTCCTACAAGCAGCTGAGACATGTGGGTTGTCTTATTTTTTATTTTTATTTATTGCCTTTTCCAATCGGTACTGGGCTAGACGGGCCAGACACACCCTGGAGCCCTCCCGCCGTCCCTCCCCATGTTATAAACATATAACATTGCATAGGTTTAAAGTATACAATGTTATGACTTGATATATAATGCAAAGTGTTTACCACAATAATGTTAGTTAACACATGGGGGCATGTGCTTCTTAATGACCCAGGCACAACAGAAAAAAAGCAGTGGACCAAAATAAAGTCTTAGAATCTGTGCTGATGCACCACTCTTCAAGAATTAAATAAGTACTCTACCTCTTGTTTGCAGTTATTTAATTTTATTTGCTCAGTTGAGGAAATAAACTTGATCTATTATATTTTATGTTTAAAAAATAAAAATACAGCACTGAACCAATGGCATGTGCTCTTTGGAAATGGAAGTAAACATTTTCAAAAGTGATATAACAATAACATTTTTTCAATATTGTTAATACTTGCTCATAGAATAGCTACAATTCAGCCAGGACCAAAGCAGGAGCCTGGACATGCAATAATTAAATGTGTGATTAAGAAAAGGCAAATATTAACTCAAAAGATTAAAGAAAAGATTGAGGAATAGGAATACTATATGTCATTTACATGTAAAAAATATAGAGAGTATTATTTAAAAAAACATATCAAATCCATGTTCAATCCCATTTCATAATACAATTTTCACTTTTACCCTCAGCAACATAATTTTATGACATTTTCCCTTGATAATCTGCACCTTAATTCTTCCCCTTTTATTTTTTACTTGTTGAATGACTACTTTAATGTGATCTCATGGATTAAATTTTGGTAAGCAGAGGAAGTCAGTGCTATTGACAAATTGTGACCCAGTCTTCACAATGTGTGGCCTGCCACAAACATGTCTATGGCACAATGAAGAAATGGAGGGTTATGTAATTTACCATACTGATGGCCTTGGCTGTCCCTCAGTCCATTTGTTCAACATTCTGAAAGCACATTACTGTCTATCAGGACCTTGCTTCCTCATTTTAGTTCTTGGCTTTGATCCTGAAAGCATTGTGCCTTCCCCGAGAACCACACACTAGAAGAAAAAGCACTGGCAAACTCCATTCCTCTCCAACCCACTTAGTTTATACTTCTATGAGTATTCGGCTTTATTTTTTTTAAGTCATCTTAATTTTTTTCTAAGAGGTAAAACATTATTATATTTGTATGCAATACTGTCAAAACGCATACTTTTTAAAATCTAGAAAAATTGCTTTAACTTGGTGGAACACAAAAAAGGAAATCCTGAAGCATCCCCAAATTACATGCTTTTATTATAGTACTTAACTGCTACACATTAGAAGAGCATAGTCCTCATTTTCATATTTTCAAGTGAAATATAGCCATGTACTTCCTGGGGAACACTGTTCATATGGAACATTTTAAACCAGTGGTTCTCAACCTTCTGGCCCTTTAAATACAGTTCCTCATGTTGTGACCCAACCATAAAATTATTTTCGTTGCTACTTCATAACTGTAATGTTGCTACTGTTATGGATCGTAATGTAAATATCTGATATGCAGGATGGTCTTAGGCGACCCCTGTGAAAGGGTCGTTCGACCGCCAAAGGGGTCACGACCCACAGATTGAGAACCACTGTTTTAAAGGAAACTGTCTTTTTCAAAAGTGAACTGTTTACATTAACTAACCTGAGGAAAATACTTTAGTTTGTACATCCTATATAATAAAAGGCTAATATGCAAATTGTCCCCTTGGGAGTTCAACCGATCGGGAGTTCGACCACCTGCTATGATATGCGCTGACCACCAGGGGGTGGCGCAGAATGAAAGAAGCCCCGGCCAATGGCTGGCAGCCGGGGGAAGGAAGGCCCAGATTGGCCCTGATTGGAGGCCAGGCCTAGGGACACTACCAGTGCACGAATTTTGTGCACTGGGCCTCAAGTTTCTATATAAAAATATATTACATATCTGTAATATCTAAACTATCATGCTATGACCTAAATAAATTAAGAACTATTTAGGCCATACATCAACATGGCAAGGTTAAACATTTTCAAAGTCATTCAAGTAACATTAAAAAATGTATTTTGTCTAAAACAAAATATATTCCTGTTGAAGCTATTTACAAAAACAATATTTGTAAAAAATATTATGCAGCACTGTGATTGCAAAAGAGAAGCACTTACATTGAACCAATGTTAATTAGAGAAACTTGACAAAATTGATTCAGCTATAATTTGCCAAAGGTCCCATCTTAGATATTATCTGAAATAATTTCCTCTGGCAGATAACAGAACAAAGTGTCTTCTGCTTTTCTAGATATCTTTGTGGTTCACCATTTTGTTGTGATAGTGGGTGGGGGCTTTTTTTTTCTCAATTGAAAATATTTGAAAGACATTTTTCACAATTTAAAGTTTCAATCGCTTTGAAATTTTTAGTCATTTCAGTCATTTCAGTTTCAGTCCTAAGACATGACATGTATTAAAATATGTACCAGAATGAATTAATAGAAAGCATATCCCACTTCATATGCCATTTCTTTTTTCTAAAAAATAAAAGCTAATATAAGACAACAATATATTTGACACATGAATTATTAATAAAAGTCCTCAAATTTTGTGTATTCAAATATATTCACATTCTTGATTTTCTTTTTTTCTTTCTTTTTTTTTTAAATATAGTTTATTGATTTTTTAAAGAGAGGAAGGGAGAGGGATAGAGAGTTAGAAACATTGATGACATCGACCAGCTGCCTCCTGCTCACCCCCACTGGGGATGTACCTGCAACCAAGGTATATGCCTTTGACCAGAATCGAACCTGGGACCCTTGAGTCTGCAGGCCGACGCTCTATCCACTGAGCCAAACCGGTTAGGGCTTGATTTTCATATCAGTGTTACTCAGCATATAATCTAGACAGTTGTAGGTAGAATTCAGACATATATCAAGTAAAATATATACATAATTTAAAAAATTGAATTGCACAATACTTTGGGAAACTTTTAAAATTATGTTCTGATTCTATTAAATGCATAGAAGCAAAGTATGTTCAGTCTTTGAAAAGGCTTAGTTTTTTATAAAGTGAATTTTGATTGAAACTTATTTTCAATTATTTTTAATGAGAGCCTTTGAATGCAGTGCCTATGCTGTACTGATTCTCTGAAGAAGAAGAAAAGTCACTTAAGAATTACCATGTGTGAGTTAAATGAAAGTCATCCAGTTTAATCATCGTGTCCCTAACTGCTCATCACACACTCATAGGATTGTCTTTTATTATTCCTACTCCTCAGGAAGTTTCATCTGAAGGAAACTAATACTGGACATTTTCAATACTACATTTTCTGATGTTTTGGGGATTTGCTGCCCTTATGTGATTGCTTTAAGTAGCAACAAATCAGAAAGCCATCATAATATTCAGATGAAGCAGCCATTCTTGCTGCCTGGGTTCAGCATTGGTATTTGGAACGTGGAAATGAAAGTGTGCTCCTAAAATACATAAATAATCTTCTGATCAGCTTGACTCAGACGTATATAATTTTTTCTCATCGCTTTAACATCTTTTCCATGTGGGTCAGACATTCAATTTTCTTTTACTGATGCACATGATCATAAAACACTCCAATAAATGTGAAACATTTATTTTCTCTACAAATATCCACTCCAGTTTTATTAAATTTATTTTTTTAACTTCCATGCAGTGGGGTCTATTTAAGTAGCTAAATACGAATTAGTAAAAGAGGAAATCTTGTAAACTCTTGATGTAAATGCAAATTATTTCAGTAAGATCTATTAGGAGCAACTTCATTTTTTTTTCCCAGTGGAACTGCTCAATTAACATTGCAATTCTCAGTGAGCTGTATATATGGAATTTGAAGACTGCATGACCAGGAGACAAAATCTGCTATTATCTGTGTAATGAAAGCATGTACACTGATTTTGAGGAATTCTCTTAGTTAGGAAAATACTGTGAAAACTAGCACTGTGTATTTTGTAGTCACAGGAAGGTATTCTCTAGGAATAAGAAAATTGGGAACGTAAGATTTCATTCTGAGAAGTAAACCAAGAATTCAACACATAAGTGGGGCAGGAGCAGATATATGCAACCACTTAAAAGAGACAGAATATCTGTCTCCTCGGTTCAGAAGACTTGGCTGTGACCAGATTAAATGTGGGAACCTATTTCTCAGCCTTGAGATCAGTTGTAAAAGCACAGAAGAGAGGGAATCATGCAGGCAAGAGTTGACAGTGTTCACCTAAACATTACCTAGGAAGGATAGAGACTTGGGCAGGAAACATTCATTTATCGTAATGGGTGAAACAAGCTTATTTAAAAGCAGGTGGGAATAACCCAGTTGAGAAGATATTTTAAATATGTAAATAGCACTTGTTTCCTGAGAAGGCAGGAGGTGTTGGGACTCAAAGCACAGACCCTGGGTAGGGAGAGAGAAGGGGGCCAGGCCGGGATGAATAGGAACACGAGTGGGTTAGGAAATCTGGAGGGACTTCCTATTTGAAGGCTTCTATTTCCTCTGAGAAGAGGTGAGGTCATCTACCGAGAATGTGTGGAGTGGACGAAGGGGTGGCAGGAAAGAGGAGGAATTGCAGGTTTGATTTTTTTAATGTTTAATAAAGATTAGTTTAACAATAGCAATACCTTCCTCTTCAGCTAGCTTTTGGCTAGCACTCAATTTGATTCAAGGAATCTGGAATGGGAGTATTTTTATATCTATACTAGAGGCCCAATGCATGAAGTTCATGCAAGAGTAGGCCTTTCTTCTCCCAGCCGCTGGCACCAGCTTCCCTCTGGCACCTGGGACCCGGGCTTCCCTCCAGCCACGGCTTTTGTCAGGAAAGTTGTCCAGAAGGACATCCGGTCTAATTAGCATATTACACTTTTATTATTATAGATAAATAAAGGTAAATGTGCTCTATGACATCATACAACAAAATGACTATTCACACAAACTCTTGAGGACAAATCATTGCTACTTGGGATCTATTATGATTTATGTATTTATTTTATTTCATTATACAGTGGTGGAAATTAGTAATGCAACTGGGATAAGAACTCTGGCCTCATTTTATATTTCAATTGTATTGTAGAAAATGTTTTCTATTGTGAGGTTTATTTTTGTTTGCTTTGTTTGTTTGTTTTTTTATCTATGTGATAAAAACAGTCCATGTCTTTTTAATTGGATTTTAACATGGTAGTGGTTTGCTCCCAACTTGGACTCAGTGAACCCTAAAGCCAGTGTCTTCATTAGTTTAGGTTGGACTGGGAATGACAGAAAGCCCCAAGTGCAGTGGCTTAAGCAGGATAAATGTTTATTCTTCTCTCGTTTTAAAGTCCAGGCAGGCAGTCCGGGGCTGGTATGGCTGCTCCATGTGCAGAGGTCCTCGCTCTTTTTCTCTGGTTCCTTCAAAATGTGAAGTTTAAACTCTGTTGTCCAACATGGCAGCATCTGTGTTCCAGGCAGGAAGATGGACATGTCAAAGAAGAGTGGCAAAAGGCATGCACTAGCCTTCTCTTCAGGCAGGTTCTCGAGCGGCCACAGGGCAGTTCCACTTACATCTCATTGGCCAGAACTTAGTTACAGGACAACACTAGCGCAAAGAGGCCTGGGAGTATTTATTCGGGGCAGTCTGGTGTCAACTAAAAATTGTGTTAGAAGAAGAGAACATATTGGGGTCTGACTTACTGCCTATCATAGATGTTGGGTATGTTTCTTCTGGCTGAATAACCGCAGAACAAAATCGATGACAGCAATAGCTCAGTGAATCAGTGAATCCGTTTGTTTTGTTTTTAAAGTTTTCAGGAAATAGTTCTACTTTTCATTTGAAACATGCTGCTAGCACCTCATCTCTCCTGGTTGAATGTTCTTGTCTGTTACAAAGTCCTTGTTTCTCTGTTTTGTTTTGATAAAACCTTTTTTTACAAATTTAATTGTGGCATTTTCTGAACTTGGAAAATTAGCAATCTGGTTCAAGCTCTAGATAATGGGAAAGTTAATCTACATCTTTTTTATTATTATTATGCCAAGAGGCTCAGAAAAGGGTTTGCAATATTTATAAAACCAAATAATAATTGTTATTGCATTTTTTTAGAGGGGCTTGGGTGTAGAATCCACTCTGCTAGCTCAAAGCAGAGCATTATCAGATCAACTGACTAACCAAAGAAAGTGTATTAATCACAAATTTAACTGAAATTGACTTGAACTTCACATATTCTCACTAAAATATAACTGCATTTTGAATGCATGATGCAAAATAACTGGATGAGAGTTTTTGCAAAACTACCTTATTTTAAAATAGAAAAAAATTATAAAGTTTTTTATATAAAAAATTAATTAGTGCTCCCTAATAAAAGATGAGTTAGACCTTCAGAATACTCAAAGCAGAATTTTCCAGCATTAAGTATTTTCAGAGAACAAAACTGAAGCAGAGATTTAAAACATTTTATTATGTCCATATTGCTAAGGCTGGTCCTTTCTTAGGTTGGTTTTAATTTTTTCTTTTTTTACCTGTTCCCTCAAGATTTTCTCCAACAATTCCTGTAGTGGTAATGGTAGAAGCTTTTGAAACATTACTTATCACCTCATTAACAGAGATTAGGAAGCTGTATTTTGCTCTGGTTCTTGTTGCTCTCCCTGGCATTAGCAGTTAGAGTGCAAAGAAATCAGAGACAGAAAGACAGCCATTCAAAGGTTTCTTGAAAATGCTTTAAGGCTGGCCAGAGCATTTTTATTTGAGCTATTATGTCCTATGTTCAGAATACAGAATATAACAGTCTATGTTGAAACTGTTGTCATGGCACACTGAGCCATTACTATGTTACCATTTTAAAATAAAAATTAAACCTGAATTCTTTAAATACAGTTATAAACAAATGTACTTAATAACTTGTTATTCATTTGCTCGGAGCCTTTCCATCTTTATTAGCTATTCATCTTATTTAGTTTCACAGCCTTCCTATGAGATCAAGGTATTAATCTCCTAATTTTATAAATTAAAAAAAAAACAGAAGTAAAGAGATTTTAAGTTGTTCACCAGTAACTCCATGGTGTGCTAGGAATTGAATTTAAATTTCCTACCTTGTGGCAACATTATCTAGCCACTAACCTTCACTCTCAGGCTAGTTGAAAAAGAAAAAAAAAGTGAAGCCTACAGAAAATTATTAGACAATATTTAAATATTGAGAACCCGATATGCATCAAATATCAGCCAACTATCCTGGTCACCGAGTGTTTCTCTGACTTAAAGCCACATTTATGACCAATTTGGTATCCTTTCTGTATATGTGTCAATTGGGACTTATTAGCCAACAGTATGGAGACTAATAGAAGGCATAGCACACTGGAAACAATGCAGTCCCTGTATTTTAGAGATTCTGGGAAATGCTTTTTCCTTAGTTTCACATCTCATCACGAATCTCTGTGGTACCTGGGTAGGCACTGTGTCTAGTTTTGTATTATTACTTCAGAGACAATGAAGTCCCTCTGGTGTGGAGCAGTCTGACTCTGGAAGGCTCGGTCCTGACTTCAGTGGTGACAGTCATTCTATAGATTATCCAGAAACTAGAAAAAAACTTACATGAGGATTAAAGTTACAGCTCTGCTCTGCCATAAAAGTCTGATGGCCACAATGTTCTCCTAATGTTCCCTAGGCTGTCAACTCACATTGCGCCCACAGTTCTCACTCAAGTGTTTTAAGAGGCTCTTTCTCTGCTGCTATTACCTCTTAAATGTTCACACTTGGCCTTCACAAGAGGGACTTAGGAATTTACAGTACACGGACACCTCTGAGTAAGAAAAATGGATGCCCTCCTCCCTGTTAAACTAAATAATAACCCTGTGCTAGTAGCAGCTTTAGAACTAGATTGTCAAATTCCCATTACATTTAATTCTCTAGGTTTAAACCTACAGGACTGGAATTGTATTTCTTCAACTGATGTTCATAGTTCCCTGCAAGGTTGTGTCTGGACGAGAAGTGAAAATGTTAGGTAAACATCTTGAAGGCTAAAAACAAATCTGGTTATTTGGGGGATATCCAGGTAACAAA
The DNA here is from genome assembly GCF_000147115.1 of Myotis lucifugus. NCBI lineage: Eukaryota > Metazoa > Chordata > Mammalia > Chiroptera > Vespertilionidae > Myotis > Myotis lucifugus. The sequence goes on along the minus strand of NW_005871100.1, from coordinate 3,941,150 downwards.
TTCAAATTCACTTTGAAACTGAACGTTTGAGGTCCTGTAGGCACAACCTCTATGTTCTCATATGAATATGTAAGAAGCAAGAAAGCGACTGAGCTTTCATACCAATTTCGTTTACCCCAGGTAGTTTCAGCTCTCATTAACAGCTCTATATTCTCTCATTTTGATGCTTCTCCATCTCTATTATTAAATCCTAATGGTTTCCGATGGTTTCTGCAGGGTTGGATTGGGCTGGATTCAAGGTATCTAATGCAGATTTGGCTTCTCTTTGTTTAATTGTGCGTTTTGATGAGGAGTAGCTTTCCTAGTAGAACTGGGAATACAGTCAGAATAGACTGATGTGTGAATGAGCAGATGGGAGCCTGACCTTGTCTGGATGAACTGAGTGGGGGGGGGGAGGGGGAGAAATCAGTGGCCTGATATCTAGCCTCCATCTCTATTTTCAGTTTAACCCTGTCCTGTATGGCTTTAGAGAGAGACAGAGCAAGTCTGGAATTCCAGTTCTGTTCATTTATGAAAGAACCTGGGCAAGTTACCCTGAGTACCAGCTTATTCATCTGAAAGATGAAGACCAGATGACTGTGGTGGGTGTTATAGGATACATTTGTCTGCCTGGCACACCACAGGCATTCAGTAAAGACTAACTGTAGAACTAGTCAGAAAACAGTAAACTTTACCCAGCTGCCAGCTGAGACATAGGCATTTTTATCACCAGTCCCTCCTACTAAGCTCTTTCAAGTGGTCTGGAGCCATGGAAACATAAATTTCATGAGGAAGAAAACTGGAAAGTTCATTTCTCCATTCAAAAATATAAACAAAGAGGAAGCAAAGACATCAGCCCATGAGGTAAGTCATGTACACACATCGCCATGTTGCACAGCAGAACAAGGTATAAGCCACAAGATATTCTGAGTTAAAGTATTCTGGAACTTTGAGAGAGAAAATATTTCTTTCAGCTGAATTATAAGAAAAATATTATATGGAAAAGCTAAGTTTAAGCAGGGGTTAATTGGCAAACTTGCATTTATGATAGTGACTGATTCAATTTGACTAAAGCATAGATTGGATGAAAGGGTAAAGTGTGAGATAAGACCAAAAAAAGGTAGATTTGGACCAGGCTGTTGAGGCATTTGAAGGCCAGGATAAGGAATTCAAGATTCTTCAGCAAAGGGATAACATGATGGATATGATAACAGCTTTACTAAGAACTGGTTCATCTGGAAGCTTTGAGAAAGGGAGAGTAGAAGGAAGGAATAGCAAATCCAGTTAGGAGGTTGCACAGGTGGAAGACTGCAACGTGCTAATCTATGGGAAGAGCAAAGGAATCAGGAGGAAGGAGCAGATTCAAGAGTTGGGGAGGAAAAATGTACAGAGATTAGCAAATACGCTGTTAATTCATAAAGAAATGAGGGTACTATGATAGAGTTTTTCAAGCTTTCTTTTGTTACACCATAAAAAATGTATGTTCTGTCTGGCCTGGCTGGCTTGGCTCAGTGGTTGAGCATCGACCTATGAGCCAGGAGGTCACGGTTCGATTCCTGATCATGGCATATGCCCAGGTTGAAGGCTCGATCCCCAGTGTGGGGTGTGCAGGAAGCAGCCGATCAATGATTCTCTCTCATCATTCATGTTTCTATAGCTCTCTTCCTCTCTGAAATCAATAAAAATATATATTTTAAATGTTATGTTCTGTCTGATTCTGCCTTTATTTTCATTAGAATAATGGCTATTTTTAGCTTTATGTTAATTAACTGCTTGATAAATGTGGGCTGTTTATTATTTCACTAGGAACCAAAATAAAATTTAATCCTATGTATGACTTCTCTGTTTTATTCTTCCTAAGGGCACTAGATTTTTTTATTCCTAGAAGATGGTTCTCAATCCTGGCTGCTCATTAGAAATCCCTGGAGAACATTTACAAAATTCTAATATCTGGGCTCCAGTCCTGGACAAAAGAATCAGAATCTCTGGGAAGTGGACTTGGGCATCAGAATTTTCCACTTTACTCTCCCCAGTGATTCCAATGTGCAGCTTAGTTGAGAACTATTGACCTTGACCTAGATATACTATAGTTTCTAAATAAGCATTCTTGTTCACATTGCTCTCTATACAGTCACTGTAAAACTCACTGAGCCCATTCATGGTGGTTCATTTCTAAGTCATAGATGAGGGGCAGTTCCCCAGAATTCCCGGATATTCAGCATTCCCAGGTCTTTCCCCACTCCATACCACTCCGCCTTGGGAAAGTTATCAGCCAGATCCTACTGAAGTACAGACATGAGAAAAATCAACCTGAAGATAAAGTAGACACCAGACACCACTGATAGCAGAGAACAAAGACAGAAAGAACATGGGTCCTTGGTGAATGGAACTACTTATTGTATCAATCAATCCAGAAACCTAATCTACCACTGGATTTCAGGTTATACGAACCAAGAAATTTTACTTATTATTCAAGCCACGTTGAGTTGGGGTTTGTGTTTCAGCCAAAAGACTATCTTATTACATTATCACTCTTTAGTGCTCTTGAAATAAATGGTTTTAGATCTTATCTGTTGATATCAGACTTCAGAAATGACAAACTGCAAACCTGAAATGTGACATCTTTTGTGGAGTGCCCAGCAACAATAATCTTGTCTTAGTGGCATAAACACTAGGGCTGTAAGTGCTGCCTAGCATGGAAACTTAGACTTTGAAATCTGACACGTTTTCCAGCTGTATCCTGACCATGTGACTGTATTCTTTTGTTTTTAGCAGGAGATGAAATTTCCTCATAGTTTTATTTCAATGAATTTTTAAAGAAAACAATTCCAAATTTTAGTCTCTGAATATGCCCCTGAAATCTAATCACACCTATATTACCAGAAACTACTATTATCTATTAAGCACTATTTGTTGAAAATACTAAAAATCCATTTCTTCAAAAGATGCTTAAGAAACAAAAGAGTGTGAAAAAAGAAAAATAATATATACATAATATATAATATACATATACAATTTATATGTAAATATAAATGTAGATTATTATATATATTATTATATATGATAAGGAAACTCTGAAAGGAAGAAATTATGAACAATGGTTAATTTCAAGGGGAATAGGGGGCCTGAACAGATGAGGATATTGGAGGAAACATATTACCGTAAACTTTTTATACTTTCTGGTCTTTAAAATAATGTGATTATATTACCTATAGACAATTATAATTAAAATATAACTTTAATAAAAAAGATTTACTTAAAAATTTTAAATATACTTTTTACCAGAAGAACTCCCATATTAATTAATTATTCTACCAGGAACCCACCAACATGAGAAACCCCTACCATCTTCACTAAATGCCATATTAGCCTTCTAGCTAAAACAACACTAAATGAGAAATTTAAAAGCCTTTCTGTGGAATGTTCTTTTCAGTGATCCAATTCTATTAGGACATCCAAAACATTAAGCAAGCTGCCAATGACCCAGAAACCACATCGAGGAAACAATGAATGTCCAAGATGGGTTAAAGGGAGTAAAGGGAGAGGAGACGGTTAAAGATGAACAAAGGAGGCCGAGTTGTCATTCCAGCCCAGAACATCTGAAGAATAAGCCAACAACTAGGTGTCTTACAAAGAGCGCACGAGTTGGTCATGGCTCACTGAAGGGTTGTTTGCATCCCTGTCCTCCAACTTACTCCAACCGCCATTTCAACCAAGACCTTGTTCTCTACTTTCCCATCCCTAGGGATAGACAATGGAGTCCAATCTAAAAATAATAATAATAATTCCAGCTAGCATTTATTGATGGTTTATTATACTCATATCCTACCAAGAATATATTTCAGGCTTAAGCTAAGCAACTAAGAGGCACTCGTAAATACAACCAGATCACTAATAAACCTAATTTTTTAAAATGTGACCCTTGAATAGATTTGTATGTCATACTATAGCATCATTTTATAATGGTATAAAGCTGCTAAAATAACTTTGGCAACTATGTTAAAACATAGGAAAATACATAACAGGATTAAGTCTAAAAAAGCAGAATGTCAAATGATATGTAAACACTTTATAATTATGTAAAAATGTGCAAGTGGATGAGGTAGTTGCATTAGTAAGTGGGATTTCAGGTAAATTTTTTTCTTTTTCTCAAAATTTCTTTCATTCTTATTTTTACCCCATGCATTATTTTAACTTATATCAGTCAGCAAATAGACTTAGCTGCATAGCAAGATCCAACATATTGGCAAATTAAACAAGATTGCAGTTTATTTCTCTGTCACATTACAATTCAAATATAAGCTATGCAGAACTGATAAGGTGGTTCTAAACTACGTGCTACCTGGAAATTCTGTTACTGAGAATGACAGACGGGAAGTTGGGAGTCAACTAGGCTATTTTTGCCTCACTACTCTTTACTTTTTCTAAAGGAATGGAAATCAGTTTGCAGTTGTTTTCAAACACATGTTAGCTGCATGCTCTCCACCTATCCTTATCTAATAACTAGTCCCTTAAATCTGGCACATACTGCTACTGTTCTTGTCACCGGATTAAGTTTTATGCTTTCCCAGATCTTCATATGACTGGCTCCTTCTTATCATTCATGTCTCTGCTCAAATGTTGCCTCCTCAGATACGCCATTCCTGAACGCCCCTATTTAATGCAGCCTCTCATACAAGCACTATCCTTTACCTTGTTCTTTCCCCCCCATAGTCTATCATTATTTGAAATTGGCTATTTGTCTTCATGATTTGCCTTCCCACGATTTAAGTTCCATGGGACAGAGACCTTGTTTATCTCTGTATCCTAAGCAGCTGGTATCCAACACCAAGTACACTGACACTCAGAGGAAGAAGACAAAAAATGCTGAATGAGTAAGTGAATGTTCAACTCTGCAGTAACTTTAGTGTTAAAAGAGCTCAGCAGGGAAATAATATAAGATACTTGACAATTACTAGAAAGGCCTCGTGTTTTCACATTGACCTTAGAAGTATTGAGGCAGGGTGGAGGCGGGGGGTGTAAAGATGTTTTGTGGGAAAATATCTGATTATTATCTAAACTCATTTAATCTTGGAGGACTAATTCAAGATGCAGGCATATGTGTCTCAATAGAAGTAGGGTACCACTCAGTTCCATTAAACCCCTTCATCCAAACTCCTGGCCAGCTCATCTTCCTATCACCTTCAGAGTTCAAGATCACAGTTGGTGACCTTAACAGAAATCACCCTAACTAGAACTGTAATAATGAATATCAAAAAATATTGTAAGTGAATTGTTATTTTTCTTCCTTCCAGTCCGAGGCATGTACAATACCCACTGAATTCAAGGGTACATCCCAGGGTGAATTAATCTGTGGGTGAGGAGAGTTAGTAGTGCTGCCATCTAAAAGGGAGATCTTGTTCTAAATTCAATTTGCTGACTTTTCAACCAAATTTAGCATTATGTTAATGTTTAATAACAGCTCTTGGTGCATGCCTTAAAGATAAGCCAGTAATAAATTCTTTAAATATGCATAGGAGGTACTTCTGGAAAATGCAGAGCTAAGTAAACACAAAATGTGAAGAGATACTCTTCCTCTAAAATGTCAGTAATCATACCTTCCTGCCAAGGTTCAGGGGACGTTGAGGGTTTTAGAGAGTGTCTGGCATGTTAATATTGCTAATGGATCCTTGTGCCGAAAGCATATAACATAATTCATTACATATTATACGACTTCTTGGCATGGCACATAGGAGGCCACTTGAAAGTCAAATTATTCATGTTATTGCTCTGGAGTGACACAAAGCTTTAGCTTTCCTATAATCATTGATTTAAGGAACCTGCTCTTGAGAAAATAATTTTTTAATAGGCTTGAGAACTAAAACAATCACCAGTTTCCCTAACAGAAATCATTGCTTTCCTTGTAAACCAGATCTTTCTCTTGGGTCCCAAGTTAGTCAATGGTGACACAATCCTTCCAGGCACCGGGGGAGAGGGGGCATCTACTGTTTCCTCCACATTTCCAGTGTCCACAGAAAAGCTCACACGTGCCCTCCTCATCTACTTGTAATTAGGTAACAATTAATAGCTTCCTAACCTTTCTCCCTACCAACAGCATACATTTGAGTTCCTTCCCTATGGCATTCCAGGTGCATTCCAACTTGGATTCATTTCACTTCCCAGCATTCCCTCTCACTACAGACTCCCCCAAGCATAAAAACATTCATATCGCTGTGTCATCCTTCATATGGTTCTGAGTCTGAATTGCTAAAACACTATCCCTTTCTGTCTATTCCTTCTTCCTGTTCATCTTCTACTGCTCGGTTCAACTCCCTAGTTACCTTTATCCAATACCATCAGTAGGAACTCCTACCTTGCTCCCATGACATTTTGTTTGTTTATAATAAAATTTAAGATATTTTATTATTACTATTGTTATTATTAAGGCCTTACTATATGCCAGACACTTTCTAAGCAAGCATTAACCCCCTTAAGCATCACCATTATTATTCCATTTTACAGAGGCCTCTACAAGATTTACCCATTTAAAGCCAGGCAGTTGGGAAGCAGGGAATTGAAATCTAGATCCTTGGACTCCAGAGAGCATTCTGCCTGATACTACAATTAATATTCAAAACTCTGTCTCTCCATCAAAACTGTCAACTCCTTGAGATGTTGCGTTGTGCCTTCTTTGTAGCTCTGTATCTCCAGTGTCTAGCACTGAGTTCTGTGCACCATAGCTGCTCAAATTCCTTCATGATAAACAGAAAAGAGGATGTGGAAGTTTGACGATTCTGACAGGGTATAGCTTTCTTACACCAATCTCTCTTCCTTCCATCCACCTCCCCAGCTCATTTGCACAGATTACAAATCTGCATATAATCCATAAAGTGGACGCTGCAGTGATCACAGAGCTCCGAGGCCTGCATTTGCTGAACTATCCTGAGAAGTGAGGCAGAAGTACCACATGATAAGCAGCCTAACACAGGCTCAATGCTTGAGAGTCAGCTAGAAATACGACCATGGTTTGAGCTAATTTCCACATAACTGGCAACAGTTTTGTCGAAGCTACAAGCATCCCAACCCTCCAAGCATTACTGCCATAATATTTATTGGGCAATAACAATTGCTAGATGCAATTCAGGATGTTGAATTGGACATCATCTTTACCCGGGAGACTGGTAATTTAAATTCTACAGACCGACAGAAATGTAAGGAGTGCCCCTGGATACTGAATGAGGCACTCAGCAAAGATGCATTAACTTGTTCAGGCTGCTGTGATAGCATTTGGTGTGCTGGAGTAGTGACTCGCCATATAGACCTTAGTGTCCCATACAAGTTAGCACAGCTTCTAAAGGTGATTAATGCGCTAACAGAGCTTATGATGGGAGATCAAAGATGTAGCCACGGTTGGCCCTAGAAAAAGATTGTAACCGAGCTAGAAATATAAATCTCGCCTCTCCTAATAGCATCACCTTCTGCTCTCTGGTATGCGCCCCTTTATTCCACCAGGCTCCATCCCATTTCTAATTTCAACTAATCTCTGCTAAACATTTAACTGGCCATGGGCCAATTAATGCATTACATGTTAAAGTTAATTTTAATTTTGATCAAAGTAATACATGCACATCGTTTAAAAAGTAAAACATGACAAAAAGCAGTCCTCCAGCTCACCCCTTCCCAACCTCTAGTCCTGTTTCCTTGAGTTGTCCACTTTCAATTCTTTTAGCTGTTTCTTTTGACGTTTATATCCATTTTATAAATAAAGTGCTTATACTGGGGTTTTTTCTTGATTTTTGAATTTTCAACATTATTTATCTACTTCCTTCTGTGGAACATGAGGAACCACCTCCCTTAACGCATCCCCACATTCCTTCAAAAACATGCACATATAGACAACAGGGGGATGAGGGCATGACTGGGGATTGGGGGACAATGGGGTGATAAGGACACATATATAATACCTTAATCAATAAAGAAAAATAATTAATTAATTAAAAAATAAAAGTAAAAAATAAACGCACACATTTCCCTTCTCCATCTTCCCAATATAACCATCACATGCATTTAGGCTAAATCCATAATTGAAGTTTACATAATTATGATTCTATAACTCAATCGTGCACTATAATGGTATCTTTTGTATAACTTTTTATTTCCTAAGAGTTTTTACTTTCTTCTATTTTTTTTTGGTTGCTTGATTTTCTACATACCTATCATCAACTCATTCTCAAACTCTCCATTAGAACTGAAGCCTCCTCTCAATGTACTCAAACACCTCATGTAATCTGTCGGCAATTTGTTGCTTGGAGATGTCCCTATGGACTCCTCTGTCTTTCCATTATGATCTGGACTAATTGTTCTCTAGGCAGCTGGACACCTACCATTGTGAGGTTTCCCTTTGCCATCATCCTGGGAATTCCCTTGGCCTCCCTCCTGTGTTAGGTCCTTAATCTTTTTAACTTCATGCCTCCCTCTTTCTCATTTTACTTATTCATTTCATGGAGCATATCCATCCCTATTTTTTTGAAAAAAAAAAGTACAGGGGCAATAATTCTGTAGCGATCTCACATATCTGAAAACACATTTACCCTCATGTTTTGACACTTACAGAATTTTAACTTGGTAAGCGTTTTCTCTCTAAGTTTTTATAGCATTTATCCATTGTTTTCTAGTGTTTAATATTTAATAGACAGAGAAATTGAGGGGCATTGCAGACAGTGGCAAAACCAGGCCTCAAGATCACACCTCTCTAATTCCAAGTTCAGAAATATTCTTCCCCTATAATACCCAACCTCTATTTACTCAGGTATGGAGGAGATAAAATGAAACTACTTTCAGCAGCCATTGTAATTAGAGAAAGGGCTCATTGGTATACCTAAAGCTTGAGTTAAAGGGCTGAAGTTATAATGGTAAAATAAGTTATGATATGTACTTAATTTGAAGCACAGAACCCCTCAAATCACAGGGCCATAACTCCTATTTCTACCCAGTATGTCAAGCTGGTAGCATGTCCTAAAGCAAGGGTGGGGAACCTTTTTTTTCTGCTAAGGGCCATTTGGATATTTATAACATCATTTGCAGTTGCTAACAAAATTATCAACTTAAAAATTAGCCTGCTCTATTTGGTCAAACACTTCATTAACTCACCCTAATGCCTCGGCAGGGCCAGACCAAATGATTTCACCCCGGGGGTCGGATGTTCCGCACCCCTGCCCTAAAGTTTCTTGGGACTCCAGAGAGTTGAGTGTTGGGAGTCAATTCTGCATGGCTCGCTCACACTTCTGCACGTCTTACAAGCAGAAGCACTCTGACCTATCGTTTTTAGGAAGCATGTGTAGCAAACAGCCATAGGAGATGCAGATAACTTCTCGCTCTGGAGCAAAGAGCAGGTTTTGCTTTCAGTCCTGGAAGACAGTGTCTCCTTCTGGAGGAAAAGGCAGCCCCGCTTACTGCCTGTTGTAAACAGTTTGGGCTCCCTAAACTCAGGGTTGCTCACCTGTAACACTCATCAGTGCATGTGCACTTGCCACCTGATCCTCTTCACATTGCCCAGCAAGAGTTGAGGCTCAGGGGACTGGTACACATGCTGATACTACCAGCACTGTGAGCAATAAACTGTCCATGGTTTCTGACCCAGAAGCATCATGTCTTCTGTCAGCACTCATGAAATTGTGGCAGGCTAACTTCTTGGCTTGCAAGTAGGATACAGTTTCAGACCTTTTTAAAAACTTGAGAGAGATATATCCAAAAGTATTTAGAAGAAACATTTTGGGGACTATCTAAAGTTAAAAACGGTTTCCCTTTAATTTTTTTATTTTTATTATTTTATTTTATTTTTTTGGGGGGGGGGTAGCTTAGGAATACAGAATTCAGAACCAACCACAGCCTCGGAGCCTGGAAATTAAACATACTTTAAATTTGGCATCAACAACTTTAAATATTTTTGCATTGTACCTGAAGTGCCTATGTGTTTCTTATTAGTATTCAATATTTCTATCATCAAGTATTCTCTATTTTTCCAGAGCTCATAACAAAATATTTATCCTCTAAAATATGGCCATTTGGGAGGCATTGGGAATAAGGATCCCTCACAATTAACTAAAAACTTCAAGGACTATTTCAATTATTTCTGTAGGCCCAAAGCACAATAAAATCAAGTGTCTTAGAAACCCTCCCATAAACTAAACCACAGTACCCAGAATATCTTTTTTTAAAAAATATATTCTTATTGATTTCAGAGAAGAAGGGAGAGGAGGAGAGAGATAGAGACATCAATGATGAGAGAGAATCATGGATCAGCTGCTTCCTGCACGCCACACACTGGGGATCGAGCCCGCAACCTGGACACAAGCCCAGACCGGGAATCAAACCGTGACCTCCTGGTTCATAGATCCATGGTCAACCACTGAGCCATTCTGGCTGGGCTCTTTTCTTTCTTTTAAAATTGTAAACTGCTTCCTGTTTCCTGTCCCTGCTTTATTTTTCCCCATGCTTAAAACCTTCCTATGTAACCTATTTTCTTACATGTTTGGCTTATGATCCCCCCCCCCCACTAGGAGGTAAGTTTAATAAAAGCAGGGATTTTCCCTTTGTTTTTCTCATTGTTATATCGCAAACACCCAAAAGAATGACAGGCTTATGATGGGGCCTCAATAAATATTCACTGAATAAAAAGATAAATTATTTTGTTATTTCATGTTTCTTTGGTGCTGTATTAGCAGCTTGTGGCTTTCTCTGCCAAAACAAAACAAAAAACAATGTGAACTGAATGTGGTATCCTGTTGACAGCATCTACCAAAAAGGTAAAACTTCTGTATGAATGGAGCCACTTGCTCAGAGCCTCATAGTGAAATAAGAGACTCCCGCAGAGCTCCTAAAAGGATGCCCTTGCATATAAGCATAACCAATGGACATAGACACTAGGAGGGTGAGGGCATGTGCGGGGGGCGGGGGAATGGTCAATGGGGGAAAGAGGAGACATATGTAATACTTTAAATAATAAAGAATTTTAAAAAAGATTATGTCTTCTTGGAAAATGAAATAAATAAAATATAACGATCAGCTTGTGCGTGAAGCATGAGATTCTATTACCTCTTAGTATCCATAACTACAGCCTTATGACTGGTCATAAAATTACCTAGCCCTTTCTAATCTGTCCATTGACTAAATCTATAACCTCCCAGGGTAGTAAATCCCACAGGTTGGCCATACCTTGGGTGAAGAAACATTTTCCTTATGCTTTTTTATTCTAAATTTATATCAGCCATTAATTTTTACAGAAGGAGCAGCCCTTGTCTTAATAGTTGGAAGACACAAAATTAAGTAAATTGAGCCTGCAATAAGGATGTCATATTAGTCATTTTGTGTGGTCATGTTCCATTTATCATGAGAGCATGTGGCTGTGTTAGAAAAAAATAAAATAGCTAATTGTTTTCCTTTTAGGTTTTCCCCTTCATGGGAGGATAGAAAGGAAAGGTCAGGATAAAGATCAAGGGAAAAGGGAGAAAAGGAAAACAAGAAACATATAAGACTGTCCAATAGCAATCATTCTACTTGGTTGTTGTTTTTTAATTGCTATGATCTAAGATAATAAGATAAAGCAAATTGATCCAATCAGTTTTAAAGCTGACTTCTTCCTCGGTGACCATAATGAACATTTGACTACTTCTATCCCTTCGGTTAGAAGCAAATGAAAGGAGGATTTGCTCTTGACAGGATCTTGTTCTTAAGGCTAAGGTTGTCTTTAAAACCTGTTAACAAAGTATTTTCTATTATAATGACTGCATGAGATTTAGGGGTGTGTGTCATTTTTCACAGGCTGTCGTCCATTTCATTGAAATGTGTAAGTCAGCCAATAACAGACAGTTTGCTGCCGGCCACATGGTCAGTTGGGGTGGGGCCTCGGTAGGATTAAGCCTTGGCATGAACAGGGATTGTTCGTGTGTTTGCATGTTTAGCTTTGGTCATTCAGAAGACCTTTCCTCACTATACTAATTACACATTTTTGTAAGAACACAAGAGTCTCCATTATTAAAGGTTAGGCTTCCAAAGAACTCTTTTAGGGGTAATATACAGTTTTGATACAAAGCAAGAAATGGTGGACATGAATGTAACACTGAAACATCCTGCCACCTGCAGTTTTTAGAGAATGGAATATGTGCACCTCGATGAACAATTAATATTGTAAATTATAATATATTGTTGATCAATGTCTACATAGGTTGGCACACATACATTAGAAAAGAACCATCATAGCTGGGAAGGATTTTGCAATCCTATGGTACAACTTGAAGATTTTACAGAAGAGGAAACGAGAGCCTGAGAAGTGAAGTGATGTGTTCAAGATAACAGAGCTACTTAGTGGCAGGAGGAAGGGTGTGGCAATCGTGCTAACTTTCAGCAGCAGCCAAGGATGCTGCCTGAGTCATAATATCTGGAAAGAGGAGGACTTTCTCATATGTAACCAAAGGCTGGCCAATTTAAGATCGCTCAAGCCCAGCCCTTGCTGGAGTGGTGCAATTGATTGGAGCGTCATCTTATACGCCAAAAGGTGGCAGGTTGTGGGTTCGATCCCCAGTTGGGGCACGTGTGGGAGGCAACCTATTGATGTCTCTCTCTCTCTCTCTCTCTCTCTCTCTCTCTCTCTCTCTCTCTCTCTTCCTTTCCCTAAAATCAATAAAACAGAATAATCTGCTCCTCTTTATCCAGATCTGGAGCACTAGAAAAACGATTTCACCCTGGACACGATCAGAGGGAAAAGCAACTTACAAATTTACAAGGAAAGCATGGAAGTACTGCTCCTTCCTCAGTGATGCCCCTGCTAAAAGGTGAGTAGAGTAGAGTAGGGTCTTTTCAGCAGGGTACCCTTCGATGAATATGGCAACACTGATCAGCATGTGGATCTAATATGTACGACACTGGTCAGCATGTGGATCTAATATGTACGAAAATATTATTTCCCAAATCATATGATTCCAGTTTTCTTTATATTGTGGCACATAAGTATGACTTTAGTTCACATACTATGGGTCCGGCCAGAGGCATGGAATCGTTCCACTATTGCTTCTGGTATTGCTAATTTTCTATTCTTTAGAGATATTTTTATGCTTTGTGTGTCATTCTGTCACAGGGAGTATGTTGTAATGAGTATATTTATGAGTCCAGCCGTTGGGAGTGGGAACTGATGTATTATGTAGCCTTGCACCTCATGTGCAGCTGAATTATAATGCAGACCTTAACAGCCAAGAAGTCTGTGTTCAGAGAAAAAAAGAATTTCAAAACATAAACCATGTTCTCGACAGTAGCCTCGAATACTGGACATTCATAACCCACAAATGCCCAGACTATAAATTCGCAAGTTGCATTAATATGGCAGTAAAAGTCACTCTTCTCAAAGCTGCATTTGTAAAATATTTATAAATTCACTTGGTTGTTCCTGGCAAATAACTACATCTGTCAGCTCTGTCTTTCTGCTCCCAACACAGCAGGGCTGGTGTCCTGTTTAATTCACAATATGTTCATAAAATACTATTTGGGAAAAATCAAGATGGAAGATATTTTGTTCTAGGGGGAAATATATCTGTTCCTCCAATGGTTTGTGTTACTATTTGATCTCCTGAGATTTTCTTTCTCATCAAGGCTTTATCCCTGAACAAGTTTTCATTTTATGGGACTTATCTAGTTTCCAAATTAGCAAGCTAACCCCTGTGGGGTTTTCTTTAAAATCCCACATTAATATGCACAACACAGTGTACTTTTTCAGTCCCAAGGTCAATATGTATCAATGTCACATGTTGATGGAATTTGCTATGTATCATCTCCCTGTAGTATTTAGGAGACCCTTTACATTTAGAGGGCTCTCTGGATAGACCTGTCTAGACAGTTGTTTATTTGTTTATTTTTAAGATAGGAGAAAAATAAGAAGAGAAAAGACACCAGATTGTATTTTCCTACAGATATATGCCACCTAGGGCTAGTCTTTCCAGTCCACTATTTCTGAAAAACGCAAACAGACACACCAAAAATTGCCCTCCCAAATCATACCTACTAACAGGCTGAGTGCTTGCCCACAGAATGTGCTGTTGTGTTGATGTTTATATAATTTTTATCTAGATTTTCATTTCCTCTCCCCCCCAAAAAAGGATTTATTTACAATTAAAATATATTTGTTATACAAAGCAGTTAAAGGTGATATCAAAGATATAAAACACCATATAGTGTTATGATCTTTAAATTTTTTTTCTGGGTAATGTATCCCTTTGAAAATCTGATGAAACCTTAGGGCTTTTTCTCCACATACATATACAACACACACTTATGCATAAAAATTCCTTAGAGACCACCAATACTATTTCATAGATCACCACAGAGAATGAGGAAAGAAAGTGTATATTGGGAAACTAGAGTAAAATTAAGCTTGGAATTTAGCTCTAATTGTTGTAGCTAAAGCAAAATAGAGAATTCAGTGGGTTGTATAGATCTTAATGTGTACCAGGTTTTTAGGAAACACATTTTAAGAAGAAATTTCAGGTGGCTGGATCTCTAATTTTTAAATATTCAATGAACAATGTCTTTAACAGCAGTTTTGCAAAGGTGCAAAACTATTTTTCACACGGCCATGTTTACATTATCCCCTTAATAAATCCTGAGGATGTCCTTATTAAATAGTAATATTTACGAGTAGTTACACCAACTGAGCCTAGGTAACCCAGCTTCTGTATCTGACCTGACATAGCAGTGAACAGTTTTCCTCTAGAGCAGTGGTTCTCAACCTTCCTAATGCTGCGACCCTTTAATACAGTTCCTCATGTTGTGGTGACCCCAACCACAAAATTATTTTTGTTGCTACTTCATAACTGTAATTTTGCTACTGTTATGAATCGTAATGTAAATATCTGATATGCAGGATGTATTTTCATTGTTACAAATTGAACATAATTAAAGCATAGTGATTAATCACAAAAACAATATGTAATTATATATGTGTTTTCCAATGGTCTTAGGCGACCCCTGTGAAAGGGTTGTTCGACCCCCAAAGGGGTCGCGACCCACAGGTTGAGAACTGTTGCTCTAGAGAAAGCCCCAAGGCTCCCAAGGCCCAATGTGCCTGCAGTGGCCTTCCCTGAACCAAAAAGCTTCAGCATCAGTGGGGCCTCCTGGGAAATTGCACAGATTCACCGACCCACACACCTGGTGGGCAGAGCCTCATGTGGAAGGAAGGTGACTCTAAGTAAGGCACCAAGAAATACATGAGTTTAGGAGAACTAAAAGCTATAAATAGGTTAGAGTGGGACTGAAGTTTTGCCTGTCTTAGTTTCTACACACTGGGGACAATCCTACAGTGCATGAGTTAGCCTTTTTTCACCCATAAAGTTTATCAGTCGGGTATATCACTTGGGAATAAGAGGAAACTAATTCTTACCAACTAGTCCATCACTGAGGGAAAGTAGAACTGGTCAGGGAAACCCAAAGCTAAGAAAGAGTTTTATTAGATCACTAGACAGAAATGGATCGCCTGATTATATGGACCCACCGATTGCTATTCTAGTGATTAGCAGCCCAAATCATACACATATACATTTTTTAAAAAAATTATAATGTAAGCTTCTTTAAAGCATTATAGAATGATGTCTTACCAAGCAAGAAGAGCAAAATTTCTTGTTAAGATGCTTCAGACAGGAAGACCTGAAATCATTTGTCTAAATAATGTCAAAACAGCCATTGCTTCCCTCCATAAGTGGAGTGGAATTGGGATTTACTCTGTGGGATTCGGTTAATTTTGCACTTGGGCTTGGAAGAACTGGGCTGCACATTCATACCATTGCCTGGGCCACGTTTGGTGGCTAGAACGCTTTAAGAACGGCAACCTTTCTCCAGAACTTTCTTTTGAGTGACATCTGGGGTGAATTAGATTTCTGCTCAGGCCCGGCTTTAGCTACAGATGTGGAGGTGTAAATGTGCTTTCCAGGAACTGTCGATTATATGGTCATGATGCAGACCACTTTTATTAGGAGCTCAAGTACCACATTTCCAGAAATATGAAGAATGACAGCGAGGAAAAAAGCCTTTAGAGCTTAAATTACAACCACATCTAATGAACTCAGAGGTGTTTTTCACTTACGAGGGTATTGCTTTTCAACTCCTGTAGCTTAAATGAATCTAGTGATCATAACAGTAAATATGGGTTCCAAAGGTATCCCAAGAGGTATCATTAGTCCCATATTACATCCTTTTCTAATTTGTGCACTTTCCATGTTTCAGGGTTTCACGGGACTGCTGAAACCCCAGAATTTCATGTTTCCCTCAGCAGTCTACAATAACCCTTACTCTGAATGACATGTATTATTTCCTCGGCAAACATGTGATGTGGGGAGCTTAGTAAAAGATTTATTAGAAGAAACGGCTCGATGTTTTATTTCCTCCCTTAATTGAATACATTATTGCTCTGTGTTTAGAAATGCTGTGTTGATGTATTGCACCTCTGAACAACTATGCACATGCCATCTGTACAGGAAGGGTTATTAGACTACAAATCAGGATACAGATGTTGGAGGAAATGCAATGTATGCTAAGTCATAATACATTACAGCACATTGTAAATCTATAAATCACGGTGGTCCAGCAGGTTTTTACTTTTAAAAAATTAGATATTGGTACTTATGAAAATGAAGAAACTAGAAGCCCTCTCTTCCATCATACGTATGGTGGGTAGGTAAAGTGATAAGCCGCCGAGGTGGTTGCTATGTTCCCGTAGATGGGGAAAGGACTAAGTAACTTCAAAAGGAGAATCTCGCCTTCTTATTCCTTATACTAGTATAAAAGATCCATAGTTAAAGTAACATTCAAAAGCAAACACGCAGATAAGTCTTCTGGGAGTGCAGATGATCACATCTGTATCGATCTAGTTCACAAATTTAAATCTCACCTTCTTATTCCTTAATAGTAGTGCAAAAGATCCATATTTAAAGTAACACTCGAAAGCAGGTAAGTCTTCCGGGAGTGCAAATGATCACATCTTTATCGATCTAGTTCACAGATTTAAATTTTCATCCATTTATTCAAAGAGCATTTATTGAGTACCTGTTATTTGTTAGATGATACTATGCTCTAGGGTTTTATTAAAATGAGATTCACTTGTATTATTTTGCTGCAAGGGCAGCTGTTGAACTTTCCTTTCTTTCTCTAACTATGTCAAGTTCAGGCCTAATATGAACAGACTGCCTCCAGAAAGTTTACAAGGCTACACCAACTACCTCATTGGTCAAAAGGACTAACAGATGAAGCTTGGCCACTGCAGCTGGGAGAATTGCTTTCCTGAGAGATGATGTGTTATTCTTCCATTTGATTCTCAAAACTATAACTCAATTGTATCAATCTTAAATAAATAAAATCTAGGATGTTCACACTTTCGAGAGGGATTAGTGTTCTGTAGATGTATTGATCTTCTGCACTCTTCTTAAAGCATCTGGGGGAATCATTAACAACACTTTCTTCTGATCTACTTGCCTGTCATCTGAGGCTCTTCCAGCTCTCTACAAATCTCTTTGCGCTTTATTCACCATGCTTATTCTATAGATAAAGACCTAACATTACTGGCGTTTATGATCGGGAGGCTTAAGACTTTAAAAATTAGATTAGATCTACTTTTTAAATAGGGTATAGATTTTCAAGACAAAGCAATCTTTTCTTTCCCTGGAAATATTCAGAAAAGAGTCTGCCTTGGGTCAAGCATCACAGAAGACGATGATTCAAGAAACCACTGTAAAAATGCACATATCACCAGGAAAAGAAGAACATCTTACTACCTGTTAAGCAGAGTCAAGCAGATGATTATTATTAACTATATATCACATATGGATAGCAATTAAGTTGCAAGGCACTGTCATATACACTGTACTATCTCATTTCCCATATGAAGGAGGGTATGTATTCATTCACGCCTCAAATAGTTCATGAATGCCTACTAGATGCCAGGCATCACACTATGGTGCATAAGACACATTCTCAGCAAGCTTACTTTCTAGTCGAAGTGTAAAATGTAAGCCACTTAGATCATCTAACATGCTATAATGCAGACATGATGAAGTACTGAGGCAATACGGGGTTACCTGTATTATAGCCTCATTTTACAGAAAAGGAAACTGGTCAGTAGTATTAATATTAATAGTACAGGGTGGTTTAAACAATTAAATGAGAAACTGTATCAAAGTACTTAGTACAAAGCTAGTCGATAGGAAGAACTCCATAAATGTTATTACTGAAGAGGTATCGTGGACTAATAGGAACATGGACTCCATGAAACTTTTTGGCTTGGATCTTAGCTGGTATACTTAGATGTGTGGCCTTGGGAGAGTTGTATGATCAAATCTAGATCTGTTTCCCAAGGGCTAAGATGGGAAGAACAATTGTAACCATTTCCAAGGATTGTTATTGTGAAATAATTGTTGTTGTGAGGATAAATTTGACATACATGATCAAAGCTGGGAGGAGGGCTAAAAATTTTAAATCACACCGAGCTTCTAGCTGACTTCTCATAAAACAGCGCTATGTGGCCCTGCAGCGTGAGCCCTTCTGCTTCCCTGTGGAGAGGAGAGCCCCTACAAAGAGTTCAGGGTAGGAGAAAGCAGCAAAGAACATTTGGCATCTTGAGAATTAAGGGGGGAATTGGCCCAAATGGAGGGGGCCCAGAAGAGAGAGAGAGCATGGAACTGGGGGTGAGGGAAGGATGTAAATGGGTCAGAGTGGACCAAGCAGAGGGAAATGGCTCTGAGAAGACAGGAGGAATATGTCATCCACACACCTGTACTTTTTCCGGAAAGAGAGAATATTTCCAATATGTCTGATCCCTATTTTGCTGAGTGGGGCATTCTTTTTTTGTTGTTGTTAAATAATTCTTAAAATGTTATGAATAGAGCTTAACTAAGCAAGCGTATCCAAAGTAGTCTAATAATGACCTTTGAAGATGTTTAGTAGAAACATATGCTCTTTTGCCTCATTTGGGTTCCCACAAGGGAACTGTTGGACATGAAATAGAGCCTGTAATGCTCTATATGTCCCATGAGACCTACAGGGTTTTCATATTTGCTACTTTTCATTTATTTGTTTTTTGAATGAGTGATTTCAATGTTCTTTCTGTACATGATGGGATAGGAAATGGCTGAAAACAGAGTCCATATACGATCCTCAAAGTGAACATGACCTAAAAATGTGACTAGTAAGAGCGACAGTAATAGAACTAAGGGAATTCCATTGTCTCCTAAGTAGTAGCCACTCTGATAAACCCCTCAAAACATCTTGCTATATTATTTTTGAAGCATGTCTTCTCCTGCTAACTGAGCAATAAACAATCATGGAGTTTTGGAACTAAAAGGGAAGATCAAATAACTTAATCCAACCCCCTTATTTTATTTTTTATTTTTAACTTTTAAAAAATATCTTTATTTGAAAGTATTACATATTCCCCCTTCTTCCCCCCATTGACCTCTTCTCGCCCATCCCAGGCCTTCACCACCCTCTTGTCTGTGTCCATGGGTTATGCATATATGGCTACTAGTTCTTTGGTTGATCTCTTCCCTCCCACCCACTCCCGCCTTCCCTCTGAGATTCAACAGTCTGTTCCTTATTTTAGACTTGACAGTATTTAACAGCCATATATAGTAAGGGTACTTCTGTCTTAATTCAGAAACAAGAGGACAATAATTGCAAACTCTTATTGAACATTTATGGTGGGTCAAGCACTAATTGTATTATTTCTTTCTTCCCTCACAACAACCCTGTCCAAAAAGTCTTATTTTAAGAAGAAAAAAAATCTCCATTTAGGTCACTCAGCTAGAAGAGCCAGAAATTAATAAAGCTGTAGGTTTGAATGAAATCAAAGCATACGCCCTTAATTACTAATACTGTCTGAGATGACTCAGAAGAAAGGATGCTTGGGCTCTAGCACCAACTTTCATGGTAACCTGAGACATGGTTTTGGGAAGTCACCACCTCTCTGGTTCTCGGTGTCCTGATACTGCTAGAAAGAGGAATCGCTTCCATCCAGTGTGTCCCACAGTATAACTGTGTGTGTGAGATGAGATGATAGAGATTAGAGTTATTTTTAAAGTATTTTACAAATGTAAGGATAGGTCTAAAACTGTAAAATAAAACAGTGGAGTACAAAGAGACATCTCTACAAGCAAGAAGGTATGTGGCTGGTTTAATAGCAGAAAATCACTCCATTCACTTGTCAACATTTTTACTCACTAGTGGGCATGGAAATGTCAGCTGTGACCCAATGTAAAAGCAGTTGTCAAATGAGGACCGGAAGCTCTGTTTTCTGGACAACTAAGCTACTCTACGACCGAGTTCAGAATTAGGCCTCCGTTCACCCACAGGGCAGACAGTGCGGGTTCATGGTAGGGTTCTCAACCTCAGCACCACTGACCTTTTGGGCCAGATAATTCTTTGTTGTGAGGGGCTGTCTTCTGCATCGCAGGGTGTTTAGCAGCATCCCTGACATGTACCCACTCGATGCCAGTCGCAACCACACACACCAATTGTGACAATCAAAAATATCTCAGATATTGCCAGAAGTGCTCCCTCCTCCTCTCGGTTGAGAAACACTGCACTAGAACATTACAGTAACTCCATAGGAATGGATGTGAACTGAGGGAAAGAAAGAACTAAGCACATTATTTTAAATACTACGAAATTATGAAGATTAAAAAATATATATGCCTCAAGTAGACAATTACCACATTATCTACTTCCAAGGTGAAACCAGTCATTACAAAATAGCATTGTCATACAGCAGGAAAATTAGTAAATAGGTATCCGAAGAGAAAAAGAGAATAGGACATTCAAAACAAAACAAAAGACAGGGTGGGGGATTTATTGAGATAAAATACCATACAACTCACCCATTTAAAATGTACAATTCATTGATTTTTAATATATTCATAGAGCTGTACAACCATCACTACAATCCAATTTTAGAACAATTTCAGAAAATGGAGGATTTTCACCTGTGGTTTCATTGCTGCCAGTTTAAGGGGTCTCTGTTCTTGTACTAGAGAATACTGGAAGCCTTTCTCCAGAAATAAACATCCTAACCAGCAATCACCAAGTGGCTGATTAAAATGTGAGTGTAGCCCTGATCAGGTGGCTCAGTTGGTTGGAGCACTGTCCCATACACCAAAAAAGTTGCAGGTTCGATCCCCAGTCAGGGCACATATGGGAGACAACCAATCAAGGTTTCTCTCTCACATTGATGTCTCTCTCTTTCTCTTTCTCTATGTCTATGTCTATCTCTATTTCTCTTTCTATTTCTCCCCCTCTCCTTCCTCTCTCTCAGATCAATTTAATAAAATTAAAAAGTGAGTATATTTTACTCTTTGAGTGGCTAACTTCCTGTGGAGGGGGGAAATATATATATTTACAGACATATATATATATGTCTCTCCTCTTTTATTACCTCTGGAATTAAACTGGTTATGTTATAAGCTAAATTTATTACATTTGGGAACATTTGGAGGAAAAGTTCAAGTTAAAGCACTTTATGTGTAATTACGGATTTCTGCTGTCCATCATTATCACTAAGATGACTCATAACTAGTGTAGCATGTCTAGGCCAGTTCAGATCTTTGGCAGCAATAATAAAATTCTTTTAATTGCCAAGCTCCAATAGGTGACCCTTTGACAAAGGCACTTATTGTTTGTTCTATTAGCTGAAACCAGTCTTTGCATTCGTGGACACACAAGCTTGCAAAATGGAAATTTTTATTCTAAGTTATGTGCTATATTTTGCATATGAAACAAAAGTTGTTTAAGTATATGTGGGAAATTCAAATGTATTTCCTTCATAAAGAACATTAATCTGTAAACAAAGGTCTAATTTGCGATTGTATAAAAAAGGCAAGCACATACCCTCTGATATGCTGCTCAGTCCTCTCCCCTCCTCACCCCGTCCCAAGACTCTTGTGAACAAAAAGTTGTCATAGTACTTGAACCTGATAGAATAAGAATGGTATTTCAACAAAGATTAAATGCTAAGAAATTCTCTCCAAAAAAACAAGTTATTCATTTATTCCTAAATCAATATGCCAGCAAAAACAAGACTATATTTGATCTGGCAAACCCTCCCATGCTTTCAGATCTGATGAAAAAGGAAAAGGAAAAAAAGAGAATTCTTCCATATTCTTTATGCATAACAAGAGCACTCATTAGATGATGTTTGTTTATATGCGATGATGGCAGAGTGTTTATTTTAGATTGGTTCAGTGCTTGGCATTGGAAGGGCAGTGTTCCAGAGTCTTCCTCCAGTTCAATCTTAAACAACAGTCCTTTTAGTCTTCCATGTACTAACTTGGCTCAAACTGTGCCATGAATTAGCTTTGTATGAAGGCTGCCATAAAAAAAAATTACTACAGAATGCTCCACTGGCAGTTAGAGCCAGTACAAGCTAATGCAAGCAAGTTACGCAAGTTAAAATAAACAGCAGAGAATTGGGTGTGAAAAAATATTAATCAGGTATATCCATCTGACTGCTATACCTTTAAAACATCTGCAGAGTAAAGCCAGTTTTTGTCAAGGTCACTTACTGCTCAGAAAAAGCTTTTCAACTTCAACAAAAATATCCAAGAAACAAAATAAGGGTGAAAAATAACATTCAAATAGGAGTGTTTCGTTTTATGCCACTTGTAAGAGGCAGGGTTTTCAACCTGAATGTGAGCTTCCCAGGTCTTTCTTCCTCTCTCCAGGCGCTGTTCTGCAGTCCTAGGCCTTCAGACAAAGAAGATATTTTAAAAATGAATGATCACCCATATCGCTGACACTCTCAGAGCCGAAGTGGCTGTCACTGGAGGACGTCTAAGAACCTGCTTGTCCCCGGACAGTTACCCGACAAGCATTCCTTGGAATGTGAAGACTCTCCTATTCCCATTACACTGGGGCAGTATGTCTTCAGAAAGCCCTTGTCACATAGACATATGCGGCCTGTAAAGATAGACACCACGTGCTATTTGTTAGGATCTTCCCTCTCAGTGTCCATTTTACTCACCTTCTGTTTGGAGAGATTAGGTAGCTAAACACATTTCTTCAGAGCACAGACTCTGGAGTCAACACTTGGCCTCGTCACTTAACCTAGTTGTGTGACTCTGGTCAGTTTATCCCAGTGGTCGGCAAACTGTGGCTCTCGAGCCACATGCGGCTCTTTGGCCCCTTGAGTGTGGCTCTTCCACAAAATACCGACTTCTGTGCATGGGCCACGAAGTTTCAATCGCATTGCACGCGCGCGCCCGCATGTGGAATCATATATATATGATTCCACAAGGAGGACATTTCTACTTGTCCTCCTTCTTTCTGTCCTAAAAATGGATGTGATAGCTACCACCAGCAGCTGTATTCTGGCCAGGAAAAAGAGAAAGGAGTTGGCCCTGAAATCATTAGATCAACACAGGTAACTGCCTACCTCCAGACTTCATGTAACAAATATGAAATCCCATTTGTTTAGGCCTCTTCAGGTGAATGTTCTATTTCTTACAGTCGAACGCATTCCGATACAGTGCTTTGTCTGCTTATCTCTTATCACTGCCTGAACCACCTAAGAGATGGGCTCAAGCCATGCTTTCCACTTAATTTGAACAAGGATTTAAATACTCAACCAGAAGAAACCAGTCTGCTGACCTGCTGCTCTAATGTAAAAGAACTAGTCACATCCTGCAATAAGAATGTTGCGCCCAACTGGTTTCTCGGTTGAAAACCCAGGTTAAGCAGAAAGGTAAAACCAAATAGTCTCTTATCTACTTGCTTCTCATCTCTCACTCGGCAGCATGTAGCTTCAAAGAGACATAAAAGAATGCCACTCCATCATTTCTGACAGAACCACATTTGGGATGTAAAAATATGCTGAAATTTTGTAACTCTTTGGGTTCCTTGAGCAAGGTGGGATGAGCCACTTGTGTACCTATGGCCTTTTCTCCTCCGTCATCTGCCACCACCCTCTCAGGCATCAGTGGCCACAAGCAATCATCATCCTTATTACTCTAATGCCTTACATGTGGATGCTGACTGACAATATCTCAGAGTGCTTCCATAAATATCCTCTCCCTGAAGGTTCACAACTCTGCCGCTTCCCAGTTCTATCAGCCCCATAAAAAGTACTGTGGAGATTCTGAGGGAAGAAATCCTCATTTTTAAAGAGAGATGTCATTTTCTTCCTTCCCTAAGTCTAGCTCTGCTTCAGGCACTACTGACCTCCTGCTATCTACTGAGCACCACTCCACTCCTGAACCAATTATGAACCAGAAGCGAGAGGCCGAGTCCCTAAACTGCTTGGTTCTGGAATTAGTCTTGCTGCCTATAGCAAATTAAAAATTCACACGTTGCTCTAGCCCAGATTCTCAACCTTCTGGCCCTTTAAATACAGTTCCTCATATTGTGACCCAACCATAAAATTATTTTCGTTGCTACTTCATAACTGTAATGTTGCTACTGTTATGAATCATAATGTAAATATCTGATATGCAGGATGGTCTTAGGCGACCCATGTGAAAGGGTCATTTGACCGCCAAAGGGGTCGCGACCCACAGGTTGAGAACCGCCGCTAGCCAGTTTGGCTCAGTGAATAGAGTGTCGGCCTGTGGACTGAAGGTTCCATTCCAATCAAGGGCACATGCTCCGGTTGCAGGCTCGATCCCCAGTAGGGTGCATGCAGGAGGCTGCTAGCTGATCAGTGATTCTCTCTCGCCATTAATGTTTCTATCTCTCTCCCCCTCTCCCTTCCTCTCTGAAATCAATAAAAAATATATTTTGAATTTTCTTATCACATGTTGCCCTGGCTGTTGTTGTTCAGTTGTTAGAGTGTCAACTTGCGCACCAAAGGGTCCTGAGTTCAATTCCCAGTCAAGGGCACATACCTGGGTTGCAGGTTCAATCCCTGGCCCTGGTTGGGGGCTTGAGCAAGAGACAACCAATCAATGTATCTCACATCAATGTTTCTATCTATTTATCTATCGATCAATCATCTATCTATCTATCTATCTATCTATCTATCTATCTATCTATCTCTATCTCCTCCTCTAACTCCTCTCTCCCCTCTTTCCCTCCTTGGTGAGGATTAAAAACAAACAAACAAAACCCACAATCCAACTATATGCTACCTACAAAAGACAAGGGACTTCTTGTTTAATGGGTATAGTTTCAGTTTGGGAAGATAAAAATTTTGTAGATGGGTGGTGATAATGGTTGCACAGCATTAAAAGTACTTAATATTACTAAAATGTACATTTAAAAATAGTTAAGATAGCAAATTTTGTTATGTGTATTTTACCACAATAAATAAATAAAGGAGAAAATGAATGAAGTATTGATACAGAATACTGCAGCATGGATGAGTCCTGAAAACATGATGCTAAGTGAAGAAGGTCAGACACAGCTTATATGATTCCATTCATGTAAAATGTCCAGAATAGGGAAATCCATCGAGACAGAAAATAAATTAGTGCCTGTCAGGGGCCGAGGGAGGAAGAATGGAGAATGACTGCTAATGAGCACAAGGTTTCTCTTGGGGTGACAAAAATATTCCAAAAGTCCATAGGAGTGGTAGTTATGCAACTCTGTGAATACACTAAATACCACGCAATGGACACTTCAAAAGTATGAATTTTCTGATATGTGAATTATATCTCAATAAAGCGGTTACATAAACAAAACAACCTTTCTCTTCACAATGTTTCTAGAGCTAGGAGCCTCATGTAAGATGAGGCTGAGACGGAAACTTCGGCCTTCTCCTTCCTCCCACAGTGGTCTCCCCAGTGCTCAATCACTCTGTCACTGCCACCCCCAGGCACTCACCTGCCCCATCAGCCCCCAGGAGCAGGAACAGGTACAAAGGCAGCAGAAAATCACTTTACCGAGTTCCCACTCCTGGGTCCCAATTAGGTTAGAGACAAACTCTGCCCCCAGAACTGCTGCCTCTGCCTTGGCTTTGTCTAGGAAAGCTTTCTCCTCATAAATCACAGTAATGCAAATAGGAAATATAAATT
The DNA here is from genome assembly GCF_000147115.1 of Myotis lucifugus. NCBI lineage: Eukaryota > Metazoa > Chordata > Mammalia > Chiroptera > Vespertilionidae > Myotis > Myotis lucifugus. Next base: position 3,915,165 of record NW_005871100.1, on the reverse strand, counting down.
CTTTCATGTTGTCTATGAACTCATGTTTCATTTGGCCTTTAATATTTTCTTAGAGATAATGGCAATCTAAGTTACGAATTTTTTATTTTCGTGCCATTTAGACTACAACGCATTCATTTATTTTCCTGTTACTGCTGACCAGTGAAAATTCCTTTCTTACAAAATATAGATGTCTTTGCACTGTTCCTTAGATATTCTAACTTTCAGAGCCACCATATATCCATCTTTGCTTTTCAACAACTAATCCTCGGAAAGGGGAAAACAAGTTAATCCCTTATTTAAATGATCGCTGGAAGAGAATTAGTACAGAATAGCAGGCAACTCTCACAACTCCATCATTCAGAACTTGCAGAATTTTTAAAATAATGTTTCAGAAAAATAAGTACTTTAATATTTGAACAGCAATTCTCTGCCTCTTTTCGGCTTCCGTGGTTGAGTCTTACTGCATGCCAGACACTGTGCAGACACTTCACAACATATTTTCTCATTTCATTCTCATTCCAATTCTTCGGTCAACTCAGGAGACTTCCAGTCTGGGCAAGGACCACGAGTAGAAAAAGAGGGCGGTCATCTGGGAACTGAGTTAGTGGTACCTTTCTCTCGGTTTGCTATACTGCCTGAAATTCCATCAGTAGGTTTTAAAGGCTCTTCTGTCTGGTTTTAGAAAGTAGATCCTCCTTAAGCCATAATCAAACATGATCTCAGTCTCATTGATTCCGGGAACTCAGACTAAAAAGAAGAGAACCCGAGGCTGAATCCTGCAGTTGGGCCCAAAAGGCTGTCTCCGTGTGAGGATCGTTGGTCATAACTCCTGTTTCCTAGGAGACCCAGGCAAGTCTGCAGTCTACAAGGTCAGCGTGGCATTCGGAGCCCCTGTTTTCCTGCTAGTTCATCTCCTACCTGCTATTTCACTGGCTTCAGCAAAAGACTTTTTACAACCTCTGTCCACCCCTCACTAACGATCAGAATGTTTCAGTGACTTGCCCAATATCATAGAGTAAGTGGCAGAACCAGGATTTGAACCCTCACAAAGATGGTGTTCTTACCACCCAGTATTTTTTCTCACCCTATTAATACATTTCCAAGCAAAGTTTAGGAAGTAACCCAAGAATGTTTTGTTTGATGTACCCCCAATTACTTACTTGACTTTCTGAATACTATTTCCCTAAATGAATTCTCAAATATGACTTTCAGATGCTTTATTTTTACCCAGGTGAAAAATGACTAAATTGCTGGCTTTCTCTGAATACCATCAGTTTAATAAAAATCAATAATTTAAACTAAAACAATGAAGATTTAACCTTGGAATTTCAGGCACTATTGAGGATGAAGGCGAGTCCCAAGTATGACTAATGGATTTAGAAGAAATATCTTAACCTTGGAAAATATCAAAGACCCTTCAGCAAACTGATACATCCTTTCAGAATTGTATCCCTAGAAATAAAAGCGTGGCTCAGAGAGAATTTTTCCATGATCCTAATTTAAATCAGTAAATGAATTGGTTCAAGTCCCCATAACATAGACCATTTGATCGGATATTTTATCAAAAAATAGAAAAAAACAGCATTGCTACAGTGTTTCAAAAAGTGAAATAAAAAGGATCGTTGCTGGCTGACGTTCTTTATTCTTGACTTAAAGAAAAGAGAGGGGGAAAGCCCTGCTTTTTAAATTCTTCTCAGTCTAGTTTCCTTGACAAACCTGTTTGATGGGCATCAGAGACCTGAAGCAGAGCTTCCAGGGAAAAAGTAGCCATCATTCATGCTTCATTGGATTTCTATGACAGAATGATCACATTCTGCAGAACCTGGCATAAGCACATCATTATTAAGCCTTGCTTTAGCATTTCTTAACTGATCACGGATGCTGTGGTCCTTGGTGGCTCCTCTCTGCTGGCACTGTTTGTAGTTATTTGACCTTTTCTCAGTGGATAATCCACACAAAAAGGCCTAATTACTTCCCCAGCTTTGACCAGCCAGCAGTGTGAATAATCAATGACACTCATTTAGGTATTGCACAATCAGATGCTTATGGTGTTTAAAGAACATTTTTCCATTGACCTGCCACAGCTGTAGGACAATTACAAGCAGTAAAGCTGCTGTTGTAATCACAAGATGACCAAGTGACCTTGCGGGTTTAAAGTTGATGGCTGGGGCCTTGACTGGAGCATAGTCACATTACAGGACATATTTTGAGAAAGAAAGGAGGCTTCATTGTATGCTAATGTGACATGCTGAGCCCCAAGAGCAATGTGCTGAAATATTGACAAGTCAGAAGACTCATATTGGCAGGTAAATTCAGTATTTGTATCCCTGGCTTCAGCTACTTCTTCCTTTTGGTACATACAGTATGCAAATAATATTGGGGGAAGGGAGTTGAACTCTAGGCAAACCTCTTTCTACACTTTTTCTTAAAGTAAACATGAAAGTTAAATTGAAGAAAGAAGCTTTCCTATATAAATAGATACATAAAGATTCCTACAATGTTTAAATGTTTTAACATATTCAAATTACAATTAATCCTTATCCACTCTCACGCCACAATTTCCTCACAAAGATCACTATTAAAAAGATAGGAAGTTGCACTGGCCAGTGTGGCTCAGTTTGTTGAGCGTTGTCCTGTGCACCTAAAGGTCGCCAGTTCGATTCCTGATCCGGGCATATGCCCAGGTTGCAGGTTTGATCCCCGGTCAGGGTGCATAGCATATGGGAGGCAGCCGGTTGATGTTTCTCTCTCACATTGATATTTCTCTCTCCCTCTCACTTTTTCTCTCTCTAAAATCAATAAAATAACAAAGATATTAAGTCTGTGGTTCTTTGAAATTCTGACTAGTTATCAAATTACATATAAAGCTGAATTATAAAATAAGTTATAGGAAAATGGAATATGACAACATTTTCAAGAGTGCATTCCTGGGAATACTACTCCATGGAAAATCCTTTGGGAACAAGGAGTCATCATCTAATAAATTCAGCAAATGCAGCATAGTACTGTCCTCTTGGAGATTTACAAGGCACGTTAGCATATCAAAGGTTCTGGAATGTGTTTCTCCAAACAGCTTTGGGTAATACTAATATATAGGGTTTTTTTTCCCTATTGCCATCTTATAGGAAAACAAAATTTGTAAATATTGGTTCTTGGCTCAGAGTGTCAATGAGTAGACTTTCTACTTCACTTTTGAATTCTCTTGAGATTTTCATAAAGTTCCCTTAAGATTTTCATAAGGTTGTGTACTTACTTATGAAAAGGAACACAAAGTAAAATAAATTTTAAAAAAAAGGCAAGAAAACAAATTGACAGGACAATAAAACAGTTATGTTCCTGGCAGGAAAGATGAAAGATGAATAAGAGAAGAGAGTCTGGGAGAGGAAAATGTCCCAGATAAAAGAAAAGGAAGGGAAGGTCAGAAGTAATGGCCCACACCATGCTCTCCGTTTCTAAACTGGAAGGCTGTCCTGATTTAATCTGGCAAAAGAAGGCAAACCAGCTCATCAGCATGCAATTGATGATTCACCCAGCCTGCTGTCAGAGGCGGCCCTGTCTAAAGACACAGTAAAGAATGAGGGAAAACAGGCAAAACACAGCGGGTAAGGCAAGCAGGCAAATCCCCGAAAAAACACACACAGCGAAAAGATTACACATTGGAGGGTGTGATCTTCATTGATCCCAAGGGAGCTAAAGCTTTCGTATTAGGGGCTCCTGGGAGATGTAACCCAAGTTTTTACTGATCCTGGAAGAATCCGATTCATAGTATTTACAGAGAATGGCTGTGTTTTAACCATTACTTTTCATTTCAGCAGGCATCACTGTGTTGTCCTTTAGGGAAAGGCATGCTCGAGTGATATTTATCGCTCTTTCCTTATTCATGCTTATTGCTTTGTTGGAAACTGAGATCTATATTTCTCTGGATTCTGCAGGATGAGGGTAGATCTGCCCCTTATTCTGCCGCACTTTCTTTCAAGGACCCAGTAACTGTGCAACTGGTTCCAGTTTGCAATATGTCTGGAAATTTTTCCAGCCTTTGGAATCCACTGATTTCCTCCCCAAACATTACTTCTTACATGTTGCCAAACTGTCAAGGATATGAGGTTATTACTAAGGTCAGTAGTGACAGGCAGTCAGAAACATAAGGGGTTGGGTGTTGGGAGGCAGGGGTAGCAGCATCAGATACATTTACCCACGAAAATTGCTGAATAAGTCATTTCTTTGGCAATTCTGAAAAACTCAACCTCGTCATTAAAGGCATTCCAGTGAGTGGGGCAAGACTCACTGTGGGGGACGCGTTCAGAAGAATTGCTACCCTGAGTCACACATTTCACCTTCAACCCCACTATGCTTGTACATGGCCTTCATATAACTGGTAGCATTTTAGATCCCATTCTAAGTCTAGGCCAGAAAATTTCTACAAAAATAAACTAAGAAGAAAAAGGTTGAGAAAGCACACACCCAGGAAATAAAAAAATATATGAATATCTGGCTTCATACTGAATCCCTGAATACTAGGGATGTGAAATTTTGAGACCTAGGAGATGGGATATGTACTACATGCAGCAAGTTTTTAATGCTTTGTGGATGAAGAAACAGAGGCACAGAGAAGTTAAATGACTTGACAAAGATCATAGTATGTAGCAGAGTAGACCATAGAGCTGATCTAAATTTAGTGCTTTTGATTTCTACTGTAACACAGTTTTCCTAAAAAAAAAATCCTCTGTTCAATATAGGGTATAAATCATGTGACACATATACCAAGACATTTGCAGATATAGCAATTAAACTTTCATGTCATTCTTTTTAGTATAAGAAAATACCAGGTTTATTATATATATCTAAAAAACAGAAAAATACTAAAATAGTCATGTCAGAGAAACGTCATCTGAACCCGATTTGTGGATAATAAAAATTGTTCTTAGCCATGTTAATTCAGTTGAGAAAAGATGCTTCATATATAACATCCAAAATGCCAACCCAGAATAAAAAACAGCAGGATGGTTGCCCTGGCCAGGTGGCTCAGTTGGGTGGAGCATCTTCCTGTATGCAAAAAGGCTGTGGTTTGATTCTTGGGTCAGGGCACTACCTACGATGGGGGTTCAATCCCCCCGTTGGGGGTGCGTATGGGAAGGCAACCAAATTGATGCTTCTCTCTCACAAATAAATAAACATATCCTCAGCTGAGGTTAAAAACAAAACCAAACTGAAGGATTGTCATGTTGAAAGCATTTGCCCTGCATTTGTGTCTCCTTAGGGTTGCACCATCCAAATCCTCTGGGCATTATTTGGATAATCTGGAGAAGGACAACTAATTTTCTAGTGTTTTTTGTTTTTGTTTTTGTTTTTTTCATTAAGCTGCTATGTACAAGAGAGCAGCTTCTCCATTCACAGTGAGTTCCTCCATGATTGAGAAACCAATTCAAAGGAATGCTTTTTAAACTTACGGCAACTTAGCAACTCATTATTGTTAATTTTTTTATTAAACCATTCAAAGCATTCTTGACATAAACAAAATTTCCTTTTTCTAATCAGTCAGCACATCTGAACATTAAAGCTTGTTTGATATTGGTTGTTTGCTCTGGGTTATTTGGCCACTTTCATAATTAATAGAGTTTGGGAAAGGAACTGTAAGAAAGTTTCTGATAATGCAATGAGTTTGTTTACCAAGTATTTCCAAGAAAAGATTTTGGTCAGTCACTTGGGTGTTTTACTTATAAGATGCCAAAAATCTGAGTGCCACAAATATATTCTTGCTCATTAAATAAATGCTAAAAATTGGACTAGATAAGTGATATCAAAATATTCATAACATTGCTCCTTACGAAATTGAATTCCAAGTTCCAGTTTAGCTTGCCAGGAACACATCTCTGCTCAGCCTCTTGGCTGAAAATCTATCTCATGACCCAGTAAGGCAGCGCCCTCAGCAAGAGGTAGATATTCTTGAGAGCTGGTATTCTAACTCTAAATTTAAAATGGGAAGAAAAATCTTTAGGGCACATATTGCCCTAAGATGATACAAATTGTGATCCAAGAATGGTGTGGGGACAGACTTTCCATAAACTCCTGCATGAGACTAGTTAGAACCAGGTTGTCCTTACTCTTTTTATTATTATTATTATTATTATTATTATTGATTTTTAGAGAGAGAGAGGAAAGAAGAGAGAAACGTTGATTTGTTGTTCACTTATTTATGCATTCACTGGTTGATTCTTATATATGCCCTGACTGGGAATCAAACATGCAACCTGTTCATATTGGGATGACACTCTAACTAGCTGAGTTACCTGGCCAGGGTCTGATGGCTGTCCTTACTCTTAGGAGTACATGGCAGCCTTGATTACGCCTCTGAGTCATACCAGAGCTTTCTCATCCCTATAACATTCAGGTCTAGGACATTAACCTAATAACCATAGGCTAGGGGTGGTTCTAGGGCTGAATGTGGTCACAGAAACAGGCTATCGGGATCCTCTCAAAGATGATCTCCTCCAGGGGTACTCAGACTTTCCCAGTTCAGAGCACTATCAGTGTCTTAGTCATTTTTGTCATGGTATCTCTCGCCATAAAACAATAAATAATAGCCTTATTTATTAAGTAGTTAGGCCCAGACATTTAATAAGTATTTATGTCCTAACAACTTAGTGGCTATTTTATTAAATACACAAATTAAAAGAAAATCATATTTTTATTTAATTCTTAAACAACCACAATTGCTTCCTAATGTGTGTGCCTGTTTGGCACTGCACATCTAAAACCTTGGGGTCAAACTGGATGCCACCACCCTCCTTTCCTGTTCTACGTTGATTTTCACATAGTACCTTTTTTTTTTTAATCACAGCAAAGGACAACTTAGCAAAAATATATGACATCAAAAGAAATGTAGCATGAGCTAAAGTGTGAACTATTTCAAGCTAGTATATGAAATATGAAAATTATTACTGTATTTTCTTTAAAATTTTCAGATATTTTGCAACTCTTCCATGAGCTCATTGAAGCACCATAAGGCACCTTAGCACATAGTTTGGGAACTGTGAATCTAGATGAATAGCCCATTTCCTGGATTAGTGAGACCAAGAATTGCTAAAGAAAATTTCTAAGATCACCAGTTAATTATAGGCTAATTCAAAACAAGAAGGTGTGTTTAAGATACTGAGAATTTAGCCCATGTGCTTATATTGAACTAGATGCCACAGGTCTTGAATCTGTGAAGTAAACCTGTGGAACTACCTCCCAGAGCATTCCTGTCTGCATTCACTACTGGATGGTCTTCAATATACTGATAAAGAAACAAGGTGCAGCCCCAGCTGGTTTGGTGCAGAGCATTGGCCTGTGGACTGAAGGGTCCCAGGTTCGATTCTGGTCAAGGGCACATGCCCAGGTTGCAGGCCTGATCCCCAGTAGGGGGCATGCAGGAGGCAGTCAATCAAAGATTCTCTCTCATCATTGATGTTTCCATCTCTCTATCCCTCTCCCTGCCTCTCTGAAATTAATAAAAATATTTTTTTTAAAGAAGAAGAAAGAAAAAAACAAGGTACAAAGAGGTATGGGACTTACCTAAGAGAACAGAATTACTTTTAGGAGCAAGAGTAGCACCTTCTGCCTGGCCCTTCTGTCCAGAGCTTTCTTCATCCTTCCTTCCCTAATCTAGAGGTCTTTTTCACTCCCTCTTCAAATACTACTTTCTTCCTCCTGGTTTCTCCTATTTTTGACCTGTAGTAGCACTCTACTTCCAGGAACCACCAGGCCCTCATTAGGCCCAGCTACTACATACAAAATCTTAGATATTGTGATAAAAGCTGCTAATTATCACTCAGTATTCATTCCTCCCTTCTTCCTTGTAATAGAACATAAAATTTTTATTGGGCTCTCTACAATAAAGGTTACATTTTCCAGACTCCTTTTGCGACTAGATATAGCCAAATTACTCAGTTCTGGCCAATGGGATGTAAGTAAAGTAATGCATACAGTTTTTGGAAAGTGTCCTTAAAGAGAGTACATGTACCTTTATTCCCCCTTCCTTCTCCTGGCTGGCTGAAATGCAAGCAGGATGACTAGTTCAAGCTGCCATCTGGGACCACAATGTAATAACACATTCTGTACTACATAAGAACAACTCCTATAGATTTTCACTGTTACACATTTAAAATATGTAAAAACGTAGGACACATAACTTTAGGCACTTGTTAGAAGTCTATGCAACCACTCACTATTACCCACTTGAGAATAAACCTGTTTACCAAACCCTATATTTTATAAACCACATGACTAAGTATATTAAAAAGTTAATATATTTTCATAAGGCATGCTTTACCAGGTAAGTTTTTTGAATAATGTTTATGAACACACCTGATTTGAGAATTTTAAGCTGTTTGAGAAATACAGATTGAAGGGAGTTTTTAAAAACTGATTATTTTTAAAGTACTCAAAATTCCTTTACACTGTTTTACTTTGTTTAGATAATCACTACTGAGAAGAATTTATCTAAATACTAAGCACTTCACTTGATCACAGAAACTACTTAAAAGACCTAATGGAAGAGTGTTTACATTATGAAAGATAATATGATAAGATAGTTAATGTAAGAATCAGGTATCTTATTAAATAGCTCTTCCAAGAAGGGCATGTACTAAGTACTTCTGGGTTCTAGCTTAAACATATAAACAAATGTAAAATAAACACATTAATATTATAATTATAAAAATTATAAAAATATTGCTAGCAATTAGACACTCAGTATACCCCAATATATTTTTCCATATTATTTTCCCAACTCACTCAAACCTGGCACATATATTTTTTTTAAATCCTCACCCGAGGATTTTTTTTTCCCATTGATTTTCATAGAGAGAGAAAGACAGAGAGAAACACAGATGTGAGAGAAACACATCGATTGGTTGCTTCTTACACGAGCCCTGACCAGGGCCCGGGCGGGGAGGAGCCTACAACCTAGGTCAGTGGTTCTCAACCTTCTGGCCCTTTAAATGCAGTTCCTCATATTGTGACCCAACCATAAAATTATTTTCGTTGCTACTTCATAACTGTAATGAATCGTAATGTAAATATCTGATATGCAGGATGTTCTTAGGCGACCTCTGTGAAAGGGTCATTCGACCGCCAAAGGGGTCGAAACCCACAGGTTGAGAACTGCTGACCTAGGTACATGCCCTTAGGTGGAATCGAACCCGAGACTCTTCGGTCTGCAGGTTGACACTCTATCCACTGAGCCAAATCAGCTAGGTCATGGCATGTATTTTTTTTAAAGTCCTAGAATTTATATGAATTGCTTTTATTTGAGGATTTACACTGGTATTTAAAGCTTGCCTAATTTATGATTTTATTCCCTAACACACTTACATTGGTATTCTTTGGGTTTCAGTTTTAATACTCTTGGCTCAAATGATAATCAGTTTTTGGCAACTAGCATTTTAGCCAGGGAAATAGATTACAAACTATTCCCTTTTACGTCCACTTTCTAAAGAGAAAAAAAAATTGCTATTTTGTTTAATTCTAACTCTATTTTAAATTGTGCCTTGAATTCATTTAGAAAATAATGTTGAAAAATCAGAATGGCTAGGAGTATTTACCTGCATCCCTAATTAGACTGGAATGGCTTTTCTAAGAAGACTGCAGGCACTCTACCTGTTCTAAGTGAAATGTAGCAATTGCTTCTCAAATCACCATCATGAGAGCATTATGCTATTTTATCTGCCTATATTCTACTTCTGCTTTATGTTGTTGTTATATGGGAGCTCTACAGGAGTGTGTTTTCTATCACCGCAAAAGCCAGATAAAATAGTTTAACTACTACATCAAATTGGGGAATTATGTATAGAAATTGCCTGCTGCTGTCTATAGAGTATGTCTGTAAAAGATAAAAGCATTTTTCTCCTTTTAGAGCGAACACTCCCAATGCCTTCTTTGCCTCACATATAAATTATCTTTCAAGGGACCAGGTGCAATGGGCAAAGAACTGGCTGTCTTCCCAACCCAGCTTTGTGTTTTGATTTCTAAATGTACTTGTCGAGTTAGGAATCACAGAAATGCAGAATTTAGAGTTTAAAAACACCAAGTCAAGAATTGTTTTCCTGCACCTTTTGCCTTAGGGTAGAGAAAAGGGGGTGGGGGGGTTGCCTTTATTTATTTTTTTCATGTCAACTGAAATGAACTTAATTGCTTTTCCTGTGGATCTGTCTGCCTGCACAGGTGGCTGTGAGCATCCTCTCCGTCCCCACTGATCCATATCAGCATGAACCTAAGAGGAACCTAGAATTTAGAAATCAGGTTAGATATCCAGGTGGCTCTCTAGCTTTGGTCCAGATACAGGATGAACATGCTTCCATTGGAAACATTTGTGACATGATTAAATCATTAATATCCAGCAGAACACCAGTGAAATAGTGGCCCGTTCCTCTCAGACCAGTTTGGAGCCAGACCCATACTGAAATGGGATATTTGGGTAGAGTTGACACTCTTTAAGTATTTCTTCATTGATACAATTTTGAACTCTCAGAGGCCTGCTCCAGAGGACTCTTGGTAGGACAAATCTGTTCTAACTAACTAAGAAATGGCTAGCAGGTAGGCTGGTTGAGGAATTATTGCTCAGAAAGAGAAAGTAGAACTGCTCTTTCGTCTGGTTTGTACACATGCCACCATTATCCCTTCTATATTCCTATACCCAGGATGCTATAACCCAATGAGAAGATGCTTCTTAGAGTGTGTTCTTGTTAAGGAAGTGCAATCCTGAGGTGATTTACAATCTCTCAGAATACTATTAGTATCTTTTAGACACTGGTAGACCTGGAAGCTGAAGAAAGACATGGAGCCTTTGCATTTGTTCCCTGACCTGAACATTCTTCAATGAGCCAGCTTCTCATTCTTTGGGTCATCGTTTAAATGTCACCTTCTTAAAGACATATATCCTTCCCATCCCTTATGAAGTAGAATCCTTGAACCTCCATCTCTAGTTATTATCCATCATAGCACTCTGCTTATCTCCTTCATGCAACTATTACAGCCATAATTACTCTAATTGCACGCTTGCTTTCTAATCTCCTGTCTCTCTCCTCCCTTGAAAGCTTTAGCAATGGAAGCTTCATGAGATATATTGTATTTCCAGGACCTAGCAAGTCCCTGGAACATAGAAGGTACTCAATAAAATTTATGGATGAATGAGTACTGAAGATTACAGAGGAATTTTACTTAAACATTTAAGATGTTTTCTTTTTTATAAGTATATCAATCAGCTTTTACCATATTATTCAGCAAAAACAACTCTTCAAAAAAATCTTAGGACTTAGAAGAAAAAAAAAAGATTGCTTCTTGCTTACTTTTTATATGAGCTGTTGACTGGTTGTGGTTTTGCTCCAATAATCTTCATCCCAAGGCCCAGGTTGAGGCCATGGCCCCTATCTGCTGCATGCCTGGGGTCATCTCATTCTCGTGGCAGAGGGAGAAGAACAAGAGCTGTTGGAAACATATGGTGTGTCTTAAACTAGGATCTGGCATATAGCATTTCTGCTTACAGAAAGATGTTCTCTTATAAGTTACTGGGGAAATAATATAATCAACCACAATAGAATATTGCACCAAAACCATTACTTATAAATAATTAGTAACCTAACTTTGTTTCTATTTCTGTCCATTTGCTCTATATTCACTGGGTTTATTGGAATGTCAGAGATCTTCTATATGCTAAAACTGAAGACTTGAAGGTGAGTGGTTCTTTCATTCTGTTCCCTTGCCTGATTATATCTGTAATTCCCAGGTTGTGGCATGAGTATTTCCTAGGAATCTACATGTTCTCATCTGTACAATAGAAAGCGAAGGGCCTAAAACTCCCAAGTGACTCCAGTTCTGCCTGTTCTGAAGCTAGCCTAAGAAGTTCCTTCCCTCAAAAGAAGTTCTTCCCCAGTCACAGTAAATAACTGGAATGCATGAAGTAAGGCTATATCTGGCCTAAATCCTAAGGGTGACATTTAAGGAGTAAACCTCATCCTATATACAAAGCATTAACCTGAGGCTCATTATTTAGTCATAAATTGGTATGTGTTCAGTTTGAATGCTAACTTGGGTATTTGTTTATCTCTATTCTCTAATTTCAATATTTATAATTGATTCTCTAAAAGTTTTCTTATTACATAGGTAGAATTGTTGGGAATGCCTATTTAAGATGAAAGTTTTGAACTATGGTCTTAGCCAAGGTTAAAAGTAAAATTAAACCAAAAACAACTCTGAACTGCCCTGGCCAATTTTATAGGGCAGTGGTTAGAGTGTCGGCCTGAGGACCAAAGGGTGTTGGGTTCGATCCCTGTGTGGAAGGCAACTATGGATATTTCTCTTTCATGTCAATGTTTCCGCCCCCCCCCTTCCACTCTGTCTGAAAAATCAATGGAAAAAATATCCTCTGGTGAGGATTAAAAAAACAAAAACAAAACTCTGAACTGAGAACTTCCATGCTGAAAGTTTCTTGTCTTATGACCTTTCTCCAATCATGTGGAATTATACCCTGTAGAATACTGTGGATAATATTCTTTCACAATTTATAAGAAATTTCCTTTTCAAATCTATTTACAATATAAATCAACATACCAAAACTTTCTGTACATTTTTGAAAATTGAAGATATATGTGTAGGTGGGAAATTTTTTAAAAATGTGAATTATATCTAGTTTGCTCTGTAAGTGCTATTAATCACATCACCTAGGAGAGTGGGTACAGAACTTGAGATCAAAGTCCCTCCATTTCTATAGATATTTCCTTTAGGTCCAAGCCAAAGAGTGTGATTACCATCTCGCTGAGAATTTCCCTGTTTATGCTTTTGGCCTCTTTCCAAATATCCTCACTACCCTTATCATTTCCTTATAAATCTCATTTTCCACATTTTTTTGTCATTTTTATTATCTACCACTGAGCCTGGGCAAGTCTTCACTTCAGTTTAGACATCAAAGCTTATAGATGGCAACAAAAGTATGCATCTGGCATATAAACAAAATATGTTCTTTTCACAAGGTTTTCGTATTGAAATTAAAGAAATTTTTCAAGTTCCACAAATTTGGATTTGTGTGAATTCCCTGGGGAACTCCAAATAGGAACTCTCACTTCACTCAGTTTCATTTCTTCAGTATTTAAAGCATGCAAGGAAAAAAAAAAGCACAATAGTCTGAAAGAAACAGGATCAGGTTCATTTTCTGTTCTTCTTCTTTAGAGACAACTGCATCCATTTTTATCATTTTAGTACCTGCTCTGGTTCAGTCAGCTTCTCTAACAGCTGTGGAATGTGAAATGTCTACATGAGATTGTGGGAGACCTTTTTTCTGTCTAGAGTCACTACCAGATACAAACAAGGTGATATGTTCCTGAATGCAACTGTTGCTAAACTGTGAGCAAAATAAAGGGAAAAGAAAGACTGATTTAGATAATACATCTAAGATGCTTGTTGAGTGAAATGTCAAGTAGATTCATGTCTTGCCTTGTCCTTCATCAGCCAATCAATGACACTTGAACCTGGATGACCAGGTCAACTTGCTACCATTGCTACCAAGTGGGAGAGGGAATGCATAGATCACCTCTCAGAATGACAATTACTATGTAGAGCTATGGTAATTCCACAAGCCCTGGTCATTGTCCTGCTTAGCAAGAGGCTTCCTATGCTCCCACAGCTAAATACCAGCTCACTCAGATCTTGACACAAGGGAAACAAAAAGACCTTTGGGATATCAACTCCCTGGTGACTCAGGTCTGATCAAAATTGAATTTCACTCTGTTTAGAACAAGTCTGAAAAAAAAAAGAAAATAAAGAAAAAAGATGAAAGCAAATGAAGCCTTTGAGTGAGCTGTGTTCTTTCTTTTGCATATAAATGAATATGAATACAGTCAATAGACAGACTTTTGCCATCTTCCTCCCACTCCCACCCATCTCAGTGACATTTATTTTTTTAGTGACTCAGACTAGAATGTCATCATAAGAAATAAATCCATCATATTTCTGTTTAGGATCAATACTACATATTTACCGTTAATTTGTCATGCTTTCATATGTGTACTTGTTGTAGCCTGTAATCCTTAAATTTGCTCTGGAGATTTGGAGATTTCATCAAATTCCCAAGATCAAAAGCCTTAAAATTTTTGTTTGCATTTACATGCAAAGCTTACAAAGTTCTCCAGGGAAAATGGTGGTAAGAGCATTCTTCAAACTCTTGTTAATTGTTAACTGTCAAAGCCTGAGGGTGAAATCTCAGAGGTTTGTTTTAACAGGAGGAAAAAAACATGATGTTAATTTTACGTTTTCTTAAAACTCAATGGAGAACATGAACAATATTTTTCCTCTTCAGCTCACTTAAAATATAAGTGTAAGTGTTAGTAAAAGCTATAAGGGCATATGAAAACACCAACTTGTTTTCTCTCTTTGAAAGACAAATGTAGAGTCTGCCTGGGTCATAACTGAGGCAAACTAAGTGGGGAAGCTGGTGTTTTAGGTACATTATTTTAAATTACTCAAGTTCCTAAAGAAATTTTCAGTAACAACTGTTATTTTGATCATTCTAATACTGTTGAAAAATAACATGTAAGATTAGACTACTATGTATTTATCCCTAAAATTAGCAATAAGCTGAAAGACACAAATATAAATTATATTTTTAAATCTTCCTGTCTTACTACAGAATAACTTAATTACCAATGCTATTGTATGAAAAAACAGTGCTAAATGAACTCAATAAAGAGACCTCCTATTTCAGCATTTGAGAACACAAGCTCAAATATATAGTGTATGCATTTATTAATATATAATTTTATATACTATTGTCTTTCTATAAAATAAAATTGAATTAGTTATTTACAAAAAGAAACAAAATCCATTTTAACAGGCACTTTTTTAAATAACTATTTTTTAAACCTTATTTGTATCATAATATATTAGAATTATTATGAAGGACTATTATATGAACACCTCCCAAAAATACTCAGACTTTTGCCCTGGCCAGTGTGGCTCAATTGGTTGAGTGTGTTCTGTGCACCAAATGGTCACCAGAATCTCAGGGCACATCAGGTTGCCATTCGGATCTTCAGATCCTCTCTCTCTCTCTCTCTCTCTCTCTCTCTCTCTCCCTCCTTCCCTCCCTCCCTCCCTCCCCCCCCTTCTCCCTTCCTCTCTCTAAAATCAATGAAAACATCTTTTTAAAAAATATTCAGACTTTTTAATAAGTTTGATGTTGGAGTTCATTTATAGTCAAAACCCCAATAATGATCCCAGTAGATATGGATGACATTCTCTGCAAGAGACAAGCTTCTGAACTGGCAGGATTTCCACAGAAGTATTCAATGATAATGATGGCTCTGACATTTTTTAATCTCCAGATCAAGCTATTTTAAAAATTAATACTATCAAAGAAGAAAACCATAAAGATAACTTTCAAAAATGCAAGTCTTGTTTTGTTTAGAATAGTATACTCAGAAATATTTACTTCCACTCAAAAGGAAACAGTGACAGAGAATTTTGCCTGCATAGCTTACTTTCTAATATTTCCTGTATATAATACATACTGCTTATTCTAACATTGCCCATCTTATATTTCCTGAAGACGTTGAATCAGTGCAATTTCATGCCTACAGATTTTCAATGACTAAACGATTGGTGACTGAACGATACCAAATTGTGTTTTTAGGAGGAATAACTGTCCAAAAGGAACTCATTTACTAGCTCACTTTCAGCATAAACGTTTGTCATTTACTTTCCTTATGTTTTCTTTAACTGTTTATTGCAATTAGTGGAACTACTTTGCCATTTCCATTTGTTTTTCTCTGATAGGCCAGAACAGTAACATTCTTCCTGGAAATGCCAGTCAGGGGAATGAGAGAACTTCCAGGACTATAACCACAACGAAGTGCTTTGGCCTAAATACAGATGTTTTAATTGAGTATGTGTAGGCACAGAACATTTCTTAAAAGCAGTGTGAATATTAATCTTCTTAAACTGCAATTTCAAATTAAGATGCTATTGAAAATTTACAAGAGTATTTCCTTAGCTCAACTTCGCTATTTTAACCCTCTGTGAAGGATGGAGGCCTAGGGGAAAAGTCATACACAGACTCTGAAAAGGCTAATAATTTTACTCCAATTGCTCTTTTCTTTTGGAATTTGCTATAATGCTCATATACTCTTCTCTAAGGAAAGGTAACTATATCAATTTAAATTGGTAACTACAGTGATGATAAGGAAATATTTTTCAACATTTTGGATTCTTTGGAGCCAGTAAGGCTCTTAAATTTGCCACTGGTGGTGGTCATGAGCAGAAATGTAAACAAAGACCCTTTTCTCTGTAACATTTACATGTTAGTGATATTTTAGGTACATGACATAATCCTGCATAAAATCTGAATCACACCCAGCCAGCTTGGCTCAGTGGTTGAGCATCGACCTATGAACCAGGAGGTCACGGTTCGATTCCCAGTCAGGTCACATGCTCGGGTCGCTTGCCAACTTGGTCTCCAGTAGGGAGTGTGCAGGAGGCAGCTGATCGATGATTCTCTCTCATCATGGATGTTTCTCTCTCTCTCTCTCTCTCTCTCTCTCTCTCTCTCTCTCTTCCCCTCTGAAATCAATATATATATAATCTAAATCACTGGAGTTTGAATAAATTATATACATTTTAGCTTCAGCATTAACTGAATTGTAATCTATTATATTCTTTGAAAATCAATTGTTGATATAGAGCTACTCTCAATTTATGAATATTTGAATAATCAGAATATTCTATTTTCTAACTGCCTACCAGTATTAGAGATGATGTTTGTAATAAAATGCTCTTAAAATTTGGTAGTTGATGCTCCATTAAAATTCCTCTTTTTCCTTTATCATTTTAATGTATTTCTTAAAATGCTGCTTCTAATTGAGATTATCACTCTCCTTGTACCACAATGCCTAGGATTCTTTTATTCAGCTCCTCTTTGCAAATATTCCAAATAGCATTTAATATCAAGCACTCTGAAGTTTCCCTCATAAAAAGGCACCAAAGGGTAAATTAATTATGTTTACTATCCTAAGATAACACAGGGCAAAACAAATAGATCTTCCTTTCTGTTTACCCTTGGCAGCCCAGCTCTCTCTTTGAATGAATCCCTCAGCACACCCAAGTAAAGACAAAATTAGCTCTAAGAGCTATTGAGATTAAATCAAAGATATTTTTCTCCCTGAGACCTCCCTTGAAAACAATGTACAATGATTCTTGTTTTGAGAATGAAGATTAACTAGTCACCCAGAGCGAAGCTGTGTGTGTGTGTGTGTGTGTGTGTGTGTGTGTGTGTGTGTGTGTGTGTGACTATGGGATTGGGAAGTGCTAGCAGTGGTAAGGTAGGACAAGGACAAGAGGTCCTATGGTTGGGTGCTACCCAGTGACATCTAAGCTAGAGAACTCAGAATTAGATGCCCTGTGCTTTGCACTGTGTGCAAAACAGTTTCTGTAGGTTGCTCCATATAATTGTTGTTTCACAAGACTTAAATTTTACACTAACTAGGTATATTAGCTTTCTATTAGTGCTATACCAAATTGTCACAAATTTAATGGCTTAGAACAACATAAATTTCTTCTCTGATAGGTCTGGAGCACATAAATCATAACTCAGTTTCACTGAGCTAAAGACAAGGTGTCCTCAGGGCTGGTTCTTCTGGAGGCTCTGAGGGGACTCCATTCCTTGATTTTTCAGCTTCTAGTGGCCACCTACATTCCCTGGCTTTTGGCACCTTCCTCCATCTTCAAAACACATCACTCCAACTTCTGCTTTTGTTGTTATCACATGGTGTCTCTCTCTCTCTCTCTTCTCTCTCTCTCTCTCTCTCTCTCTCTCTCTCTCTCTCTCTCTCTCTCTCCTGCATTTCTCTTAAGGACCATTGCAATTACCTGAGGCCCACACTTATCATCCAGGAAAATCTTCTCATATCAAAATTCTTAATTTAATCACATCTACCAAGTCTCTTTTGTCATAGAAGGTAACAGTCACAGGTTTCTGGGGTTAGGCCGTGGACATACATGGGGATGATTACTTAGCCTACTACACTAGGCTAGGGGTGTCTGGACTGATGATGAGGCTATGGAAGTGAGCTGGACTCTCCTCTACATGTAGCTGTAAAGCTCTATCAATCACATACACATGGTTTTAGTGTGCAAGGGGCAGAGACTGAAATGGGCATTTTCAATCTCCATAATTCATGGTAAAAACAACAACAGGATCAGAGGAGCTGTACAAAAAAAGGAGGCATATTTGGGCTTAAATGTAACTCAGCTCAGAGACCGACTATATCATAATATAGTGCAATTATTATAAAGTCTAGGTCAGAGACAGGATGTAATTTTAAATAACTGGTGTTTTAATCACAATGTCTACTAAAGGAAGAAGCTAATCTTAGGAGAAAAATGAGGTGCAGCTCTGATTATTTTAAGGATTCAATGAAACAATTTATGTAAGACACTAAGCGTAGTGTCTAACACTTAGTAAATGCTCAAAACTGTTAATTATTATGATGTCTTCCAATTCTCTGAGATAAAAACTATTTTCTTTCCCTCGGCTGGCAATGATGAATCTACCTATAGTTCATTCCCTGTCAAATAAGCACTTGCATTACTACCCCCGAAGAGGGTGCTGACAGTGAGCTGAAGGGAGTCTTAGAAGAAGACCATCCCCAGCAGACCGCGATCCTCCCCAGCAGACCACCAGCACAATCTCCGACACGCTTTTCTTTCCTAAGTTGACCTCCTTCTCCCGGGTTAAAGTTGAGTAGCCGGGCATTAGCTGCTACTTGGAAAAGTGCTGAGTGGCTGATGTGTGCTGTCAGCATTGTCCGAGGCCAGCCGGAGAATGTCGGCATGGCTCCTTTCTTTCCACTAGCTTTTGGCAAAGACTTACATTGTGATGCTTAGGGAAGTGGGAAGTGATGAAAATGCATAGTTCTTTCCAGCCATATCACACAGCCACTTAAAATGCCATCTTCCCAATAGTTAGTTGAGCCAGTAGAAACAATAATGAAAATGACCAAGGAAAACCATCATTTGAAGGAAAATTTGGTCATTACACAAATTTAAAAATCAGTCTTTCTGTCCCGTATTCTCCCACTGACCTGCAAAAGTTAATGGCACCTATTCCCCATCTGTAAAAAAAGGGGGGTAGTCATAATTTTTGAAGAAAAATTGCAGAAAATATGCATCTATATAAAAACGAGAAATACTAGTAATAGGTAATTTACCTTAGAGAGTCTTATCTTTGTCCTGACTTGACACAATTTAAATTCATCACTGGGCTTGATGGACTTCGCTTTTTCTTTCACCCCTCACTATTTTGAACCCCCAAAAGTGTTTTGGCCTTACTATCCACTTTCATTTTTTTAAAACTTGTGACATTTCCAGCAAAGGCAAAAGAGGCAACCATCCCTCAAGTCAGAATTATCCATCACTCTCCTTCTTCCAAAATCCCTTTTTCTTCTCTCAGAAGTATCCTCTTCGTCCCTGGAATCCTGGCAGCCAAGTCCTTTGGGGCTCTGGTTTGCCTCCAGGGAATTATTTCTCTCTCTCTCTTAATTTTAATCCACTTTGTTTTTGTGTGAGATACAACAGACACAAAAGGAGGTGTTATGTTTTGCTTATTAAAAACCCCACTGGACAATGCCCCTAAAATATTTGAAAAATGACGCTAGCCCACTAAAATGTTCTTGTCCTCTAAATGGTATTGAAGAGACCATCTCAGGTCCCACATCTCAATAAGCAAGAATTACAGAGTGGATGGAAAACCTAAGACTTGGTCTTCTTAGTGAAAATAATGAACTCCCGGTAATCTGAACTGCTATCCCTTGCAGATCAATACAAATACTCAGGTCAAAGTTTAGTTGAAAACAGTTAACTACAGAGTTGAGAAAAGGAAGGGGAGATCAGGTAATGAAATACTTAAAATTTTAAAAAGTGAGAATTAGTGTTCCCTCTTCAAGGTTATCAATTCCATGGAGGGTTAGGGCAAGGTAAACTGCCTCTGTATGAATTATTATCCTGTCAGAGAGAGATCACCCTATTAAATAGGTTAACCACCTAATCCAAACTCAGATACAGAAGGATGCATCATAAGGGGAAATATATATGTGAAAATGAAAAAATATGTTATATGAAATGTTAAAGTTCAGGGTACAGGGTGATAGGGGAATTAATAAGTAACAAACTCAGAAGGAAAAGGCAAGCAGGACAATATTTATTATGTCCGTTTAAAGACCAAGAACTATTAATATTTCCTGCCCCAGGCTTCAAAATTGTTCTCACTCCCCTATAATCTTCTAGTCTCAGACAATGAGATTATGCATACACGTACAATCATCCAGTGAGACAATTGGATATACAATTTCCTATTTCCTCTAGGGTTTCCTAGCAGCGCTTGAAATCTAATAGAAACAAAACGTTATGAAGGAAAATGAGTCTGTACAGTCCACTTCAGACTTAATTCCATATTGTGTACTTAAAATGCTCCTATTATTCATTTGAATATCTATGTCCACTAGGTAATACAGAGAATGATTAATATATACTAAGGAACAGAAAGGGAATTGGCACCCCCAGTCATGACCCCGACTGGAGTCAAAAACCTGCATGGGAAATCATTAATATTTCCCTGCTCCTGCATGGCCAACCTCATGCTGAATAATAGTTCTCTTTTTTTTACAATCTTCACCGAAGGAGTGAGGATATTTTTCCCACTGATTTTTAGAGAGAGTGGAAGGGAGGGGGGAGGTGAGGTGAGGAGAGAGAGAGAGAGAGAGAGAGAGAGAGAGAAATGTGAGAGAGAAACACATCAACTGGCTGACTCCCACATGCGCCATTGAACCTACAACTCAGGTACGTGCTCTTGACCGGGAATTAGACCCATGACACTCTGGTAAGACCACCAATGCTCTAACCACTGATCCATGCCCACCAGGGCAATAGTTCTCTTATATATATTACAAAACATTGGACATAGAAACATGGTTTCTTAAATAAAATGGCTACCACAGCTTTAGAATTTAGCCTGATATTCAAGGCCAGCCCCCCGACCCCTGCTACACACACACACACACACACACACACACACACACGCATAGCCCAGTCCTCTTTTCCAACCATATCTCTCAGCACTTGCTATGAAAACTTTCTACTCCAGCCAGGCTAGCATACTCCTATTCCCATGCACATTCCCATCTCACTTATCTTGGGCTACCTGGAAAATAAATGGAACATCATCCTATATCAAGCCATTAGAATAAGATATCATAGAACCTTGGTACTGGGCATGATTTTTGAGGTCACTTGGTCTCATCTCCTAATCTACAATTGTTCCCAGAAGTGATCCAACAGCTAATTTTAGACCTGAACACCTATTTTTTCTGTTTTTTGTTTGTTTGTTTTTGTTTTTGTTTTTTTATTGTGAGCTTTACTGCCATGCAAATTATCTTCAGGAATAAAGAAAGCAAAAGGAACTTGGAGCCTTGTATTGAAGAATCACTGGTTAACTTATGCTAATGGACAGAATTAAGGGGAGTGGGGGCAATGGGCACATGTAGAGCCCAGAATTTAGTTTCTGATACTATTCTCCAATAAAAGGGACCAGGGCTCCTTGGAGAAATGGCTGGTTCTAGGACTGATTTGGGAAATATACAAGATGAGTGTGGAGCATCTTGTAGTGCCAGAAAGTAAGGAAATACTAAAAAAGCCATAGTGATTGTGTATGCCAATGAGCCACAGGAGCCAACGGAAGGAGTCTCCAAGGGCCAAAGCTGAAACAATGTGAGCAATAAAAGATAGTATTGAATTAGAAGCCCAAAAGTTAAATAAATATCCTTGAGTCCATACTAATATAAAGGATTAAGTAAATACAGATGAATAGACAGACCTCCTGTTAGAAGAATTTCCAATAAGTTACATAAATATTCCACCCTCACAGAAGGATAACCCCCCACTCCTTCAGTGTACGCTATCCGTAGTGACTGACTTCCAGAGAATACGGTAAGGAAAGGAGGAAAGAGATGAACTTTACAGTAGAGAAAGCTGACGAACACTGTCAGCCAGGTGATGAAGGCTGTCAATAGTGATATCATGTCGATAGTATATACCCTTGATATAAAGTGATAAAATTTATCTCTGTGGTCTCCCTCCTAAAAACACATAACCTTGGTCTAATCATGAGAAAACATCAGACTAACCCCAATTGAGGGATGTACTACAAAGTGCCTCACCAGTACTTTTCAAAACTGTCAAGATCATCAAAAATAAAAAAAAGGAAAGGAGAGTCTGAGAAACTGTCGCAGCCAAGAGGAATCTAAGGAAGAGACGTGACTAAATGTAATATGGTATCCCAGATAGGATATTGGAACAGCAAAGAGAAATTATGAGAAAACTTGGGAAATTTGAATAAAGTATAAACTTCAGTTAACAATAGTCTATCAATATCTATTCATTAATTAGGACAAATGTACCACTGCAATGTAACAGGCAAAGAATAGGGGAAGCTGGGTGTGGGGAACATGGGACTCTATTCTTTGCAGTTTTTCTATAAATCTAAACTATTTTCAAATTAAAACTTTATTCAAAAAACACAGCAAGGGCAGTGAGGAGTTTGGAGAAGTTAGTGGGCAGTGGGATGGGAAAGAAAGGAGAGGATGGAAATATGGGGTCATTCAGGAGGAGCCTGAATCCAGTTGAAAGTCAAAGGGTTCCCAGTCCCAGAGTAACCTGGGTTCCCCTGGGATCCTTCTACAAGGTATGCTAGCACCCCTTCCCACTCCACCCCAACCCCAGCCTGTTTACCTCTCAGTCCTGAGAAGACACTACTAACAGGCCACCTATGGTTTTAAACCTATGGTTTTAAGTAGAAACAGAACAAGGGGAAAGTGTTAAGAGAAGGAAAAATATACTGAAGGCTCTTCCCTCTCTCCTTCCTTATCTTCTCTTGAAGAAGGATAAGGCAAGATGATGATGATGATGATGATGATGATGATGATGATTATTATTATTATTATTATTATTATTTCAGAGAGGAAGGGAGAGGGAAAGAGAGATAGAAACATCAATGATGAGAGAGAACCATTGATCGGCTGCCTCCTACATACCCCCCACTGGGAACCAAGCCCGCAACCCAGGACCCTTCAGTCCACAGGCCAACGTTCTATCCACTGAGCCAAACCGTGTAGGGCAAGATTATTATTGTTAATATTGCAGATATGTGACTTAGAGTTTAATCAGGTAAACAAGCCACTAAAAGTATTTGAAACATAAGAAATTGGTAACACAAGTGAGAGAAGAGCTAACCTGTAAACTGGAGACAGTGAGGCAGACCAAGATCAACAAAAGCAGGAAGCCGCAGCCCTACCACCCCCTAGCCTAGAAGGTCTTGACAGGAGGCAGTGACTGGGGCTTGCGGAGTGGGGTCACCTCACAGAAGCTAGAACTTCAGCTGAAGAAAGTTGCTGCCTGAGGCAGAGCAAAATAGCTAAATATGGTGGCTCCTACCTTCCTCTTACCCGTTAGCCTCCCTCGTTCATTCAGAAGCAAGGGAAATGGAGCCTGCAAACCCTGCCCTCCTGTGTAATGCAGGCAAAGCAGGGCAGGTTGGGGATGGACCTGGAGCAATCAGATCTACACATTAAGCTACTTCTTTAGAACTATTTCTAGTTTGATGCACAATTAGGTCTGGGCAAAACCAGCAGGTTGTGGAGGTTTTTTAATTTGGAATTTTTAAAACCTTTTTTTTAGAAGTACCTTCTGTGGTAAACATGAATGATCGTTCCCATTTTATAATGGGAAGATTGAAATGGAGCTGTTTGTCTGAGAGCTCAGAGAAGGGCTAGAGGAAAGACAGAACCTGTTTTGTTTGCAGCACAATTTTCTGTTGTTTCACCTTTTCACCATTTTATTATGCAGAGGATCAGTGACCGAGTTACAACTAAAACTGGGAACGTAGTGCTTTGTCCAATAAAATGATTCCTGTGCCAAACTTAGCTTTGGAAATAGTAGTTTGATTGTTTCCTTTAAAGCCGGGATTTGCTCTGAACAAAGCAATAGGTCCACCCATGTTAAGAAAACAAACAAAAATTACAAACAGAGGAGCCAATATTTTATAGTTTCTGCTAATGTCCAGTCACTCTGGACATAGGCAGCCAAGACTCAAATTAAAAGATGCCACATATAAACAGGTAGAAAAAAAAGAAACATCTAGCAAGTTTTCAGAATATATCTCGTCTTTCTAGGAGTCTTGTAGCATCTTAAACGGTATTTCTATTACAAAAGTCCCCTAGAAATTGAATGGACCCCAGGGAATGTCACAGCCTCTTGTTCTATGTCTTGTGTGACTGAGTCAACTGGATTCTGGCTGACTTAGCAATACTCTGAGAATCCAGGAAAAGTTTGGAAGTTCCTTTAGTGTGGGTAGGAAAAGCAGGTCTTAGACCAGTGATGGCGAACCTATGACACGCGTGTCAGAGGTGACACGCGAACTCATTTTTTTGGTTGATTTTTCTTTGTTAAATGGCATTTAAATATATAAAATAAATGTCAAAAATATAAGTCTTTGTTTTACTATGGTTGCAAATATCAAAAAATTTCTATATGTGACACGGCACCAGAGTTAAGTTAGGGTTTTTCAAAATGCTGACACGCCGAGCTCAAAAGGTTCGCCATCACTGTCTTAGACTAGACTGCTCTTGTCTGAGCCACCCTGCAGGTTTCATCCAGGATCCTTCTCTGCTCTCCTTGGGATTGTGGGGAGCTGGAGAGAGAGAATTTGTTTTTTTTCCAAGGACACTGAGTCACTGTGAATTCACAGTACAGGTTTGAAAGGCTATTAGATTCTTGGGGCCCTAAACCAAAGGGGTAGAGAGTAATGATGATGGTGGTAAGAAAATAAGATCTGGAAAGACAGGGAGCATGTTTTATAGTTCCAAAAGTGATAAATATCTATGTATGAAAGAATTTAATGTGACATTCACATGAGTGTTGGATCCTCAAACTGTAACACTAAGCTAGTATTACTAGAAGTCTACTGCCCCAAATTTAGTCGCCTCAAAACACTGTACTCAGACATAAAGTTTAGGAGGAAAATGATGATGCAGATTTAATAAGGAGGTATAAATAAGTTTTCTGCCTCTCAAGATATTTTTCAGTTTAACTTCACAATCACTAAACACCAATGCAAGTTCTATCGGACTTGAACTCCATAGATGCAAATAGCAATCCTGCTGAGCACAAGCATTCATTCAAATTAAATTGGAGTAAAGCATAGACTTGCCATCTTATTATGTACAAATGTGGAATAATTTTATTTCATCTAGGCAAGGACAATTTATTATGTTTATCACTGCTATTATTGTTGTTTTGTAAAATTCATTCAACTGCATATCAATCACTTTAATAAGAAGTTTATTTTGCAAACTGAACTTAAACCAAAAGTAAAGCTGCCTTTGAACTTAAAATAAAAACCCTTTGAAGTGATATAAAAATCACCCCTGCTTCATAACCTTTTTTTTTTCTGGAGAACTTCCTAAACTGGGTAACAGCCTCACTTTGCATTTACAAACAGGAAATTCTACAAGCTATATACCAAGAGCAAAGCTTAGTTATTAGGTCAGTTGCTAACAAATATTTTTAGAACAAGCATTACTTCAGCATTTCAATATTGGCTAAAACAGCTTTAATATTCAAGACAGGATGTAAGATGCTTAGCTGATCCAAATGCCAGTCTATGGATCTGAAAGACTAAAGATCACATCACTGGAAGGTTGACAGAAGTGACACTTTGCAAAGTGCCAATGATTTATGCCAATGTCTTGCTTGATGATACTGTTATAGACAGCACTGTCATTAAAAAGTCCCTGCTGACTTCCTTGTACATTTATGGTGCACAAATTATAGGTGAGCCCAAAGATCGAACCCTCCCTGCCTTTTAGATTTCAATGGCCATGTATTTCTCATTTAGGTTAGTTATCGCATGCACCCCCTTTTCTACCTGCTTCCTTGTTTCATCTGTAAACACGGCAATGAGAAGGCCGGAATGAAATGTATCCTGCTAGGAAATGTGAAAGTTAGACACACATTCCCTGCATCTCCCACATCCATAAACTGGAAGGAATATTTTTCAAGTAGCCAGTCATTCACAGTCTGCTCCTATTATGACGAAGACACCAAACACAGTTTCTAAAGAGCATATTTGGAAGCAAAGCTGTGGAGTAAACTGTCAGGATTACTATGGCTTAACATTTGGCAATGCGCATGAAATTCTATCCCTGCATGGCGGCTTGGGCATTTCCAAAACAGCAAAGAGCAGATGAGGTTATTCTTTTAAGTACTTACTTTATAAATTTTTCTGCTTCTCTTCTCTCTCAAATATTTATTGTGTAAATAGAATCTAGTTTTTAGAAACACTGAAGGAATTTTAAATGGCATTGTTCTAAAATTCCATTTACTGGTATAGAGATCATTTTATCTTGTACTTGGGAAAAAATACTCCAAATCTTATTAGCCAATCTCAATTTACTGAAGTAAAATGAGATTAAAGGAACTAGCTGCTATTTCTTTTTAACACAGATTACAATAGACTTGCTGCTTTTCTTTCTGAAAAATGTCAGACAAGCTCAGAAACATGTGTATGTACTAATTTGACTACTTTTAGTCTCTTCATCTTTACCTCACAGGAAAATAGATGACTGAAAAAATAGTGTGGAAAGAGACTGGCCCCCAAATAGTATTTAATTGCAGCTCTATTATTTGCAGTTTACAGTGTTGGTTTGCTCTTTTCTTAGTATGCTATTAAATACAGACTATACTAAATTGGATTCATAGAATACTTTAAGGCCAAATTTTTCTAAATAAAAACCATTCAAGATGAAATTTATATTAAAAACTAAGATTTATAAAATAAGAAATGCCTTTCAATATTTTTTTAAAAAAGAGAGATGAAATAGAAAGCTCAACCTAAAATAAACCCATGACAGTATTAAATCAAGATTTGCTTTTCAGTAAACCAGCCACATTGATAATTAAAATACTGTCTCCTGGAAGCAACAGGGGCTGTCAGCAAGGAGACCAGGGAAACAAAGCTTCCGCCACAGGGACTGGGGTTTAGGAACAGCTTCAGCCACCGTAGGTGCCAGTGCCCAGCGGAGAGCTGAGACACCGGGCTGCGCTGGCTGCTTGACTACATATCAGAGGCAGTGCAGTAGACCAGCCTGTTGTAGAGATGGTAGAAGTGGGGGCAAATGTTAAATGGTGGCCCCAAAATAAATGTTATTAAAGTATTTAACTTTTAATTATACAAATAGCACAATCATACATTCTCCTTATTTAAAAAAATAAACATAACCAATAAAGCCAAAATTTACTCCAACCCTCTGGATCAGTGGTTCTCAACCTTCCTAAGGCCGCGACCCTTTAATACAGTTCCTCATGTTGTGGTGACCCCCAACCATAAAATTATTTTCGTTGCTGCTTCATAACTATAATTTTGCTACTGTTATGAATCGTAATGTAAATATCTGATATGCAAGATGTATTTTCATTGTTATAAATTGAACATAATTAAAGCATAGTGATTAATCACAAAAACAATATGTAATTATATATGTGTTTTCCGATGGTCTTAGGCGACCCCTGTGAAAGGGTCGTTCGACCCCCAAAGAGGTCGCGACCCACAGATTGAGAACCACTGCTCTGGATGCCCCAGACCTTTTTAAGTTCATTTACATATTGGAAATTACCTAAATGCCAGCCAACACAGGAGGATGGCTACAGATGATGGCTCCTACATACCAGAAAGTACTATGCAACTTCAGATTTTTTTATGCACAAACATGGAAAGATCTCTAAGACATACAGCTGAGCAAAAAGGAAAAAAAAGAAAAATTACAGAATGAATATGTCTTATGATATCATTTATGTGAAATATGTCATTGATGTAAAACAATATTAACACTCATCTCTGGGAATCTTCTTGTGGATCCCAGCACCTATGTCTGCCCCCATCTTTAGCACATAATCGTGGGTCATCTTGTGACTGGTTTTTTGGTATCTTACACTAGTAGTTAATTTTTCATTTAAGTGTACTTTCAGAAACCCTCATAGCACCAAGAATGCCCAGAATAAGCATTCAGTGAATACTATTTACACAAATACTTTTATGCATAGTAAGACTGGTGATAGAAGGTCACAGCTATAATTCCTGAAAGTTTATTTTAATGGGCTTAGAATAATGTGTCATCTTATATAAATGTTTATTCACCTTCTTTTCATAAGAGAAAAACAATGACATTTTTGTTTTACAACCTTTAAAGTTGTCATGAATACAGAAAGGCTGCTGGTCCATTTCCCACTTGCTGGTTATTAGTAATCATTTACAGTACTTAGTAAAAACTATTTTAGAGACTTTTATTTGTTGTTTTCTCTGTTGCTTATTCACCATGTGGCCTGGGAGAAAAGGACATTAAAAAAATTTCTCAGACTGGTAATTTGTACCTCCTTATAAGTATTTGTCTACAGTTTAAAACGCATACTTTACTTTGTCTAAGCTAAAGTATAATTTCACTGTATCCATCAATAAATGGCATTCAGTCAAATATGGAACTTGAATTAAATCATGGGGTGAGGTTTCTGCCTTAATAAAAAATTTTATTGCTTTTTCAAAACATTCAGCTTGCTTCTTGTCACTGAACAATTCATACTTGTAATTATTCTCCTAACCTAAGGAAAATAAGAGAATGTTTTGTTTTGTATCTAAGGACTATAAAGCCTGCCGTCAATATGTCCCACACTGTAATAATTGCAGATAATCTGAAAACATGCAAAAAAATTATTTATTTTAACCCAAAAGCATCACTCAAAGTGTAATTGACCAAATTTTAATTCTGTGAATCAAAATTTAATGGATCACCTTGGCCAGTGAGGCTCAGTTAGTCCCATATACCAAAAGGTGGTGGGTTCGACTCCTGGTCAGAGAACATACCCAGGTTGCGGGTTTGATCCCCAGTAAAGACGTGTGCCCTACCGATCAATGTTTCTCTTTCATACCCATATTTCTCTCTCTTTCTCTCTCCCTTCCTCTCTCTAATATCAATTTTAAAAATCTTCAAGGACCATCTGCAAACAAATACTTAAATAGTCCTCAAGTTTACATTTCCTCTGCCTTTCACACTGTATTATTTCATACCTAATATAATCAAACCTTTTTAGTTATAATCAACCTCAGTCTAACTTCCTGGCTATACCTCCAGCCATTCCTGAAAACATACCACATGCTCCTGTCTTACCATATCTCTCACCTGCTGGGGCACTTTTCAAAAAAAAAAAATAGATATTTGCACATGTTGTTTCTTCTACCTGTGATGTCTTAGCTATTGTTCTTTGTAAACTCCCATGGATCCTTTCATACTCAGCTTCAATGACACCACCACAGTGAAGCCTTCCCTATCGCCACCGAGCAAGGAAAGTTATTACATGCTTTGCACTTTTCTCCTCAATAGGATTTACCTTGTGCTACTGTGTTTGTCTGTTTATTAGCTTCTGAGTTTCATGGTAGCAGGGACTGTGTCTTTTTTATATCTGTATTTCCAGAAACTAATTACAGCACCTACCTCAAATAGGTGTTCGCTACATGTTGACAGCATTAACGAATTTCTTGTCATTTCTTTTCAATGTAATTGTCCCAGATCAGTTAGCGTAAGTCATGTGATGGCTACAGATGCAAGGGTGTAGAATGACCCTGTAAGCCAAAGGGGCCTAAATGGACATTAGTGGGAAATCTGCCTTGGCCCTCGAGCAGGAAGTTCACAAAAATAACTTGTTTCTTTCGAAAAGCAACATTTCTCCATAACACAAAGGGTCTCAGTTCACAGCCTTGAAGACAGAAGTTCTTTATTCCATTTTACATACACAATCGGCATTGAAAGAAAAAGGACCTTGGGATCTTAACCTACAAAATGTACGTTTTCATTTGTTTAAAAAGAAAAGAATAGAGAAAACAACACTGAGGAAGGGAGCCCAGAAAAAGGGTCTCAAATTATCTGGGAATTAAACCAGCTATCTCAGCTTTCAGACTGCCTACGAGCAGACAACATGCGATAGGAATAGCAGAAACAGTCCCCACCGTCTCCTCCCAGGCAGCCCAGTCTTACTCAGCCAATAAATACGTCCTTTTCTACGCTGGTTCAAACTGAGCCTTCAGTAGCTTGAGTGCAAACGGTGTGCTGAGAGTTCTCTGCCCGCTTGCTCCTGCACATCTCCTTGCTAACCGCTTTGTTTACAGTGTAGGGTCTCCAGCAACAGTTGAGAAGTCGGCTCTTATCTAGTAGCAGGTGTTTAAGGAGCACTTCTGGTAAAAGCACTTCATGAATGTGTAGAAAGGGGTTAGCAGCAGGGTCATAAACAAGTTAATTTACCATAAAACTGAAGAAGTTAAGCTTCTGGCAAGGTGTTGTGGTTTTTTGTTTGTTTTTGTAAAATTTGCAAAAATAAGATACTTATCCTCAATAAGGTAAGACCACTGCCTCTTTCCACACTGACTTTCCTTTCATCACATTTACTTTCATATGAAGGTATCTCAGAGAAGCCTCACACATTTTGAGATCCAAGGGGAAGTGAAGTTGGTGATAAATTTGGTTTGGCCTAAGTGAGATACTTATGTGATTTGCATTCACACCCATGTAAAAGGAAGTTATTACCAGCTGTTCCCAAAATAAGAATGACTTTCAGGAATACCTCTACCACCCACTGTGCAAACACATACTGTGTCGGGATATGAAGAGGCAGGGCCAGATGTTGTTTCACCCTATATTTGGATAGTATGATGGAAGGTACTACTCCCTGTTCCCCAATTATGTTTACACTATGTCCTCTGTGCCTTTGCTTTTGTTGTTTCTTCTACCTAGCTCTGCCTTCCCACTCCCCCAATGAAACTCTTACACAAGATCTGATCAAGTACCATCTCCTCCATGAAGCCTTCCCAAGTATGTAATAAATCTCTCCATCTGTTTTCCATCCTATTGCCTTTGTTTGTGTCTTTATTTAAAAACAAGCAAATGCTAACTTGTGTTTTAGTTATTTGTGAAAGGGACTACTATCTCTTCTACTAAATTGTAAACTCTTTAAGGGCCAGAAAATGTCTTACTTAAGTTTGTGCTTCCCAAAAATGGTGCCTAGAAAATGTTGATGTGAACTTAATTTTCTGGATTGTTCTGTTCTTTTGCTAACATGAAGCTGAATATATTTACTTGTTTCATGCACTATTTCTGCTTTAGAACAGGGCTCCCCTACAAAGATATAGAGATTGAGACATAGATATACATACATATCACTGATAAGTAAACAATTAAAAACCTAGTAATCTGACTCCTAGTGGCTTCATAAAATGAAGTTCTAGGTAGTAAATTAATCTTTGCAAGACTAAGGGCTTAAAAGAAGACAGAAAGACCATTGAAGGTCACAATTTGCATATTGATCTAACTGTATGCTTATTCTCTTACAAACACGTAATTAACTTTGTTTTTATTGAATTTTGGTTCTAACCCAATTTTATTAATCAGAGTTTCACTGGTAATTTCAGTGAAGTATGAGAGACAGGTGTAAGCTAAGAAGATAGCATGTATACTAATCTATCTGTCTAATAGATTTAATACATACTGAATGCATTACTTTGTAGGCATTGGATTTCATCAATAGCTCTGTTCTATTATAATATTTCATGGGACATGAACTATCTTACAGTTAAGACTAAATTTAGTCAAAAAGATATCACACAGAAGAGATAAAAAAAGCCATAATTAGAAGCATCAATTATCTATTATGAAAACAGGATAATTAATTGCAGTCATATGACTTTTCCCCTAAATATTGGAGTTTTAGAAATGTCTTTCTGTAATCAGTGACAGTAGTGGACAGGGTACTGACTTGGGAACCCAAAGACCTAAGCTGCATCCCAACTGTTCTATTTATTAATTCTATGACTCTGGGTAAGATGGTTTAACTCAATAGCTCTCATGTGCTATTGGAAATAATGATATTCAATATTAACACTCATTGTGTCTACCATATAGGTCTGTTTGAAGAGTTGATGGTACTCATTTGTTGATTTACCAGCATATATTTAGAACCTAGGCCAGAAAATTAATATCAGAGCAATTTGTAAATTTCAAAGACCTCTAGAAATAAAGGAGATTATTTAATTGAGAAAAATATTTGATTTGGGTACTTAATATTACAGTAAGAGACATAACTGTGGAACCTTTGACATATCTTACTAAACAGGAAAATGACTGCCATTTTCATCAATACAAAGTCTTATTTCTATGGCTTAAGTAAAAGACAAATATTTAAGCATTTTCTCCCTAATCTAACACCAACGCTAAACTCATTATACATATGTAGGAAATTCTAAGTATATGTACATATGTGTATATATACACACATACTAATGTATTTATATATACATAAAATGTGTCTATGTATGTGTATATATACATGCATATATACATAAACACCACGCACAAACATATCTAAATGTCATATTTTTTTTAAATATATTCCATTGATTCTTCACAGAGAGGAAGGGAGAGAGACAGACAGTCAGAAACATCAATGAGAGAGAAACATCGATCAGCTGCCTCCTGCACACCTCCCACTGGGGATGTGCCCGCAACCAAGGCATATGCCCTTGACCGGAATCGAACCTGGGACCCCCCAGTCCGCAGGCCAACGCTCCATCCACTGAGCCAAACCGGCCTCGGCTAAATGTCATATTTTAAAGACTCAGGACTTGCACATAGTTGAATTCTAATGCAGTTGAATTCTAAGAACTTTTTAAAAAATATATTTTATTGATTTTTTTTACAGAGAGGAAGGGAGAGGGATAGAGAGTTAGAAACACTGATGAGAGAGCAGCATTGATCAGCTGCCTCCCACACACCCCCTGCTGGGGATGTGCCCGCAACCAAGGTACATGCCCCTGACCGGAATCAAACCCGGGACCCTTGAGTCCGCAGGCTGACACTCTATCCACTGAGCCAAGAACTTTTTCAATAACATTTCAAGAGGACACCAGCAATTTTCTAGTCATTGAAATATTAACATCCCTTTACTAAATAATCCAATATTTTCACTATTAATCACTGCCATCAGATTAAATCTGGACTAAATGGCTCTAGTGGGAGAGCAAAGGTCAGAAACACATCCAGGATGCCCTGGGAAGTCCAGGATATCAGCTAATCAAAAACATTTATATGGCTCCCTCCTTTGTACAGTTAGTCCTTATTGCTATACAGAGAAAAAAGAAGAAGGAAAAACAAACAAACAAAAAACAGAAGAAAAACAGTCCCCAACCTTGAAATGCTCACAATTCCACTGAAAAATCAGAAAAGACATAGGAAAATGTCTTCAGAAATCATTCAGAGAACAGCCCAAGTGCAAATGAATACCATATTGTGTAGCTTTTCTCTCTTCAGTGTCTCACTTGGGTCTGATCAGAATAATCTAGAAAAGGTGAGAAGGAAGGAGGGAGGAAGGGAGGGAAGGAGGGATGGAGGGAAGCAGGGAGAGAGAGAGAGAGAGAGAGAGAGAGAGAGAGAGAGAGAGAGAGAGAAAGAGAGAGAGATGCTGGTCACTAAATTGAATGCTTTACTTGAAGAAACAGACTCATAGTTTTAAAATGTTTCCTAAACAAGGTCATAAATCTAGTAAGTGACATAACCAACTTTCAAACCAAAGTCGGTCTGATTCCAATTCCCTTAACCACTACACCATATGGCAACTTGTAAGAACACTGAAAATTGTTAATAACGTTACTGGGCATATTTTTTGAGAACTCTTAGTAATTGTTGAGAAAATTCTATTTAGATTACTTCTATGGCCTACCCATACTACATGAAAATCACTGTGGTCAATTGAGTGCAAACGGTTAGACAGTGAAGATGGATCTAAATAGAATCCAACTGACATTGAGGTGAAGGGATGTCAAAAGGCTAAGTTAGTAAGAGCTGCCAAGACCCCCGTCTGAACAGAGAACCAAGTGAGAGTGCAAGGAAGAATGCTGGGCTGGATGGTGTGGTGAGAAAAGTAGTCTTTGTGACAGCCATGCACTACCCCATCCAGAACAGGCTCAAACTCCAAGATTGCCCCAAACCAACTGACAGTCTTAGGATCAAAAGATTCCCTCTTTTCTGAGAAAAACATGCCTCCATGCCTTTTTACATGCTGTTTCCTCTGCCTGGAACACTTCCCCACATATCCCTGGCAAAATGTTTATTTCAAGACCCAGCTAAAATGTCAGATCAATGGCACTGCCTTCCTTGACTCTCCAAGAAAAACAGAATCACTGGTAGTTCACACCTCTATGAGAGGGAGAGAGAGAGAGAGAGAGAGAGAGAGAGAGAGAGAGAGAGAGAGAGAGAATTCTGATTAACTAAATTTATTTATAAATTGCTTGATTCATGTAACAATGAGTGTTGCACAAGAATGCAGGTTGTGCAAACTACTTTTTCTTTGTTTTTGTTACTTCTTACCCGAGGATTTCCATTGATTTTTAGAGAGTAAAAGGGAGAGGGAGAGACAGAGAGAAACATCAGTGTGAGAGAGACACATCAATTGTTGCCTCCTACACGTGCCCCAACTACAGCCATTGATTGAGCCTGCAACTGAGTATGTGCCCTTGACCGGAATGGAACCCTGGACCCTTCTGTCTGCGGTCAAAGCTCTATCCACTGAGCCAAACCAGCTAGGGCTAAACTATTCTTACAGTTAAGTAAGTAACCATTCTTAAAGCCAGGCTATCCCTCTAAAAAGTTTGAAATCATATACACATTTAGAAAATAAAGACATCACTACTGCAAGTGAGCTACATCTTTTTTTTTCTTTTTGTTGTTGTTGTTGTTAATCCTCACCCAAGGATATTTTTCCATTGATTTTTTAGGGAGAGTGGGAGAGAGAGGGAAAGACAGAGGGAAACATCAATGTGAGAGAAACACATCGATTGGTTGCCTCCTGCATGAGCCCCAACCAGGGCCAAGGCCTGGGAGGAGTCTGCAACCAAGGTACATGCCCTTGCCCGGAATCGAACCCAGGACCTTTTGGTCCACAGGCCGATGCTCTATCCATTGAGCCAAACCAGCTAGGGCTGTACTACATCTTAACTTGAAGTGACAAAGTGCTCTGCCCCTCACTTTAGGCCAGGGGGCATGCTCATTCTCATTTTGAAGTACTATTCTAGAAAAACCTTTACACATTTGAGGCACCAAAGGGTATCTCATTTACCTTAAGACTCAACTGCCTCTGAATATGAAACACTGTGAAGAAGCTACATGGTGAAGTAGAAAAACCACTAGTTTAGCAATCAGGAAAACTGAATTATAGTCTTAACTCTGTAGGTTTTCAAGTCACTGAAATTTGGGCCTCAGCAATCTTTCTCTAAAATAAGAAAGTCACCTCTAGCTGGTTTGGCTCAGTGGATAGAGCACCGGCCCTGCGGACCGAAGGGTCCGGGTTCGATTCAGTCAAGGACATGTACCTCAGTTGCAGGCTCCTCCCCGGCCTGGGCTTGTGCAGGAGACAACCCATCAATGAGTTTCTCTCACATCACTATTTCTCTCTGTCTTTCCCTCTCTCTTCCACTCTCTCTAAAAACTCAATGGAAAAGTATCCTTGGGTGAGGATTTTAAAAATCTCTATATATAAAAGGCTAAGCAACCGTCCAACCTGCCAGTAGGTATGATGCACACTGACCACCAGGGAGCAGACGCTCAATGCAGGAGCTGCCGAGCTCCAGTGACTTGGCAGCTGCGGTTCTCTGGTGATGCACCCGGAACCAGAGAGGAGGGAGCCCAATTCTGGGGCTCCCGCCTCTCTGGTTCTGGGTGCATCACCAATTCCGGGGTGCATCACCTGAAAACTACCCTCTTGCAATCTGGGACCCCTCAGGGGATGTCGGAGAGCTGAATCAGCTGATCCCCGCAGGCCAGGCCAAGGGACCCCAGCTGCCGGAGGGACCCCACTCACTCCACAGATGCCCTTTGAGTTCCGGCGCCACCCCAGGTGTGGCTGGCTGGGGAGGGACCATGGGAGGTTGGCTCCAGGATGTGTCCAGCCTGTCTCACCCAGTCCCGCCCCACCAGCCACCTTCTAATTGATTTCCTTTCAATGTGCAGGAATCCGTGCACTGGGGCACTAGTAATAATAATAAAATAAGAAAGTTGATTAGACCAATTGTCTTCTCAGGTCCTTTTTTGCTTGACACCATATTGTATGATTCTATTATAAAATGAAGGACTAGAACTCAATGAGCAAACTCAGAAATAGACTCTGCATGCAAATATAACAAAAAAACCAACACTATAGGCATATTGGGGACAAATAGAGAAATTTGAATATGGACAGGTTGTTGGATGATATTTGAGAATTATTGTTAATTGTCTTAGGTATAATAATGATATTGTGGATAGGTAGAAAAATTTCCTTACTTTTAGAAAGTGTTTGCTAAAGTATATTGGATTGAACTGTCATGATATCTGAAACTTTATTTGGGATGGCTCAATAGATAAAGGCAATAAGCCAAAATATTAACAATTAATGAATCTCAGTGAATATAAATTCCTGTATGCTTTAAATTTTATCAAAATAAAAACTAAAAAAGAAGCTCTTTTTTGTACTTAAACATGCTACAGGATGGCCTAGGAGAATAATGTATGGGGACTGATGTACCCTTTTGACCTAGAAGTGTACTTTCAAAACCAGGTTGCTGACTTCCCTGGGGTTCCGTAGATGGGGAAGAGACAATGAGAAATCCAGCCCATCACAAAGGTATCAGTGATGGTTATCATCACCTCAGCAAATTCCATACCCTCAGTAACACAGTGCCCTCAGCCACCATCTCCAGATCAATATGGCTATCAATGACAGATGGCCAAAGCATCCCTGTCTACTCAGGTCATTCATAGTTCACATTGTCCGACAGGATTTAGGAGTCTTGTGTCATTAGACTGTCTTTAGAAAACAACCTAGCCATTAAAGGCGGAAACAGTAATGTTGTATGTCAGATAGCACACTGTTGACAGTTTAAATATACTCAGAAAGCTTAAAATGGGTTGATTTTCTGTGCACTACAATTACATTTTTACTGGCGGAGAATGTATCATTAAAACGTAAATGCATGTTGAAAGCAAAGCTATAAAAAGACTTTCTGTCACAAACCATTTCTAGACACACCATACCAAGGAAGAAAAAGTAATATTGTTTCGCATTGATTTGATCAAAATTGTAATACCTGTGGAAAGAAGGGACTTTAGTTCAAATATAATTTTTAATGTGGTTTATACTTCCCAGAATCTGATTTGGGATCCATTTAGTTTGGAGACAGCACATGAACTGGTCACCTAGCTGGAAAGAACCCTTGCAGAAACATCGCACAAGGACACCAATAATTTTCTAGTCATTGCAACATTAACATCCCTTTACTAAATAATCCAATACTTTCACTATTAATCACTCAGCCTGTCCCTTGAGTTACCTAAGGTAAGGTATCACCACCTCTTCCTCAAAAGGCATGAGTGTGTAAGCAACACAAATATTGATGAGGCCCTACATAGACTACAAATAAGTATCTCTTCCCTATTTCAGTCCTTAAATAAAGCTTACTCATTAGTAATTGGGATCTAAGTACAAATAATTCTGCGAATAGTCGCTAAATTAGTTATGGATGCACAGGGAAATCCATTTAACTCATTTCAAGCAAGACCTTGGAATTCATTTAGCCATTTATGTTTATGACATACGAATAACAGATTTATTACTATCATGGGGCAAATTACTCCTTGTGCAAGTGCTACTGCCTGTGTTTTCTGAGGGTTGGACTTGGCCCAGATTGTAATGACTCACAATATTTTCCTTCATGGCAGGATTTCTGCGAACAGTTGCTTTAAATTGAAAAACAGTCCCAGACTTGTTGGGGGGAGACCGAAGGAAGAGGATGGCTCGACACTGGTGAGCAATGTGGTCACTGAATACAATGACCTAGTTCTGGGCGAGGAAAAGTCACAAATGCTCCTTTTAGAAAGAGAACTTAAATATTGTTTAGAAAGAGAGAAAAATGATGTCGTTAGGGAGAAACTTCCTTCAGGCAGATCTCAAAAATAAACTGGTAACATTTCTATGGTAGTTGCTATAACACTCCTCATTGACAAGAGAGAATTCAAGAAGAAAAGAATCGTGTCCTCTAGAAAAAGCAATGGGAAACCTCTGGCCCTCCGTTTAATTTCTTCTAGCTAGACCATGAAAAGTTTTCTAAAACCAACTGTCTTTTGAGCCTCCCTTCTCTACCACTAAGAGCAACAAATACAGCTGTGCAAACAGCAGGAATGTGTGTTCCTGTGGTAAGATGCTTGCCCTGGCCCTTCCTGGGGGAATTCTCTGTCAGGCATGTGCACAATCCTCTGAGTCAGCAGAGGGTGAGGAGGTGCAGGCAAAGGTAAATTCCAGCCTGAACCAGTAAAAGAAGATATTAGGCAGATTGGTAGGGATTCTTGGGCAATGAAAAGGGAAGATTCCGATAGCTGACAAGAAGGAAGGAAAAGATAGAAAGCCTGGCAATTGGAGCTGCCAAAAATACAAGCTCAGAAGGCGAGAAATACTGCTCTTCCCTTCTCATCCTTTTTTTTAAAATAATAATATATTTTTAGTGATTTCAGAGAAGAAGGAAGAGGGATAGAGAGCTAGAAACATCAGTGATGAGAGAAAAT
Source organism: Myotis lucifugus (assembly GCF_000147115.1). Lineage (NCBI taxonomy): Eukaryota > Metazoa > Chordata > Mammalia > Chiroptera > Vespertilionidae > Myotis > Myotis lucifugus. Next base: position 3,876,427 of record NW_005871100.1, on the reverse strand, counting down.
CATTCATTGGCTGCCTCCTGCATGCCCCACATTGGCAATGGAGCCCGCAACCCAGGCATGTGCCCTGACAGAGACTTGAACTGTGATTTCCTGGTTCATAGGTCGACACTTAACCACTGAGCCCCACTGGTCAGGCATTTCTCATTCATTTTTATATCTTTCCTTTTAGTCATTTTGTCACCTTATCTTTTCACTAGTGAGAACATGGGCTTTGGAAATGGTGTCAGGGTTTAAATCTAGTCCATCATGTATTGTGTGTGGTTTTGATAATTTACCTAATATCTCTAAACTTCAGCTTCTGCATCTATAAAATGGATGGAATGAACTCATGGAGTTGTTGTAAGGATGAAATCAGATAACATAAAATATACAGCAGGTGTCTGGCTCATAGTGGGTGCGTAAAAATGTGTTAGCATCTTTCCTTCTTTTACTCTTTTCATCTATATTCCTTTTTTAACTTTCGTTCACATCTGCTAAAACTTTGGACACTTTACTTCATCATTCACTTTCTATGGGTCAGTAACCTTGGATAGAAAAATTTCCCAATCCCTAGAGTAAATAGGATGTTCAGTCAAAAGGGCTGATGGCCTTCATGGTTGTCTGAATCCCAAAAGACTTAAGTTTCCTGTTGATCTGATGGAGAACAATTTTCATAACAGGAAGTTTCAGAGAATCTGGGAATTAGAGAAGAAGGCCTGGCTCCTCTTAACCAGAGAGTGTTATACTTGGGTTCCCTCTCAAGCGATGTTACAGCAGCAGGCAGAGGCTCCAAGTCCTTGAACAGACCTCAGCCCAGCCCCGGGGACAGGCCGTGTATGCCCTCCTTTGTAGCAGTGAGACCTGGGCTCTAGGGGGCTGCTTTATTAAAAGCAAGTTTCAAGAGCAGAGAAGTGTGAACTGCATCCATAGACAATAAGTTCTGTGTTCAAAGTGAAATGAATCATAGCTCAAATCCAGCGTTAGTTAGTTTTGAACCAGAAATACAACTACTGTGACGTGTGTGTGTGTGTGTGTGTGTGTGTGTGTGTGGCAAAGGTGGTGGGATAGGTGTCAGGGAAGGAACCCCAAATTCATTTCAGAAAGCAACCACAATTTTAAAAAAAAGAGCAAAGGGGTAGAAGAGAGTGAGTAAGAGGAAGGAGGAGAGAGAAGGAAACATCTACTCAAGGGGAAGCAGGTTCTCTCTTCCTAGCCTCCAAGAGAGCCCCCCTCAGTGGGCAGCTGGAGAAAAGCACTCGGGCAGGTTGCCTAGAGTGGGCAGCACTGCTGCCCGCTCCCTCCTTCCTGGAGTTCCTCAGCCCCTGGCTTGCTGGGCACATCTTTATTCTATTCCTCCTGCTGCACCCTCCCTGGTCAGTGTCCAGAGTTCATTCCTTAGAGCTCTCACTCCAGAAGCACTATCTGAACAATTTTACCAATTTCCATAGCTTCTCTTGCCCCTTAAATACTGACAACTCCCAAATACACATTCTTTTTTCTAAAACTCCCAATCAGCTCTGGCCAGTGTGGCTCAGTTCGTAGGAGAGTCATCCACGCACGAGAAGGTTGTGGGTGTGATTCTTGATCAGGGCACATACATACCTAGGTTGTGCATTCAATCCCCACTCAGGGCAAGTGCGGGAGGCAACCGATCAATGTATCTCTCTCACATCAGTGCTTCTCTCTCTCTCTCTCTCTCTCTCTCTCTCTCTCTCTCTCTCTCTCTCTCCTCTTCCCTCTCTGAAATAAAAAAAAAATTACTCTCTCCACTCTTCCTAAAACTCTTCCCACCATCCACACCTATCTACCAGTTCCCAAACTAAAAGCAACTCTGAAGTCATTTTTGATTGTTTCTTCTTCAGCTCCCAAGTCCATCCTATCACCAGGCGCTGTTGGCTCTACTTCATGAATCTCTCTCCAATCTACACGCTTCTTCCAATCCTACTGCTACTGTTTTAGATAAAGCTCTCATCACCTCCCACCTGGCCTCCTAAATAACCTCTCTGTTTCTGGTATCTTTTCTGGACAACTTTTATATCAAAGAGAACTTTCTAAAATATAAATCTAATACTTTCTCTTTTAAAAACCTAACTTCTGATGGATCCTCTCTGCTTCCAAAAATAAAAATCCAAAGGTCTTCATAACCTTACTTCAATCTTCTTTAACATCCCCATCTCTTGCAGTTCCCCCTACAACATCCCACAACCCTTATTTCAAGCCCTACAGTTCAGCCACACCAAGCTGCTTGCCACTCCCCAAACACATGACCCTTGTTTTTCGCCTGTACATGTGCTGTTCCCTCTATATGCAAAGCTGTTCCTGCCTGGTGAGCCCTCCACCTTCTTTAATATTCAGCTCAAATGTCACTCTTCTATAAAGCTTTCCCTCACTGCCCAAGAAATTTCATCTACTGTGGCATCTTTGGTCCTTTACCAGGGCACTTTTCGAGATGCACTGTAAATACTGGTTTATATATTTATCTCCCTGGACAAGTGATTCGAAGATTGTGAGCTCCTGAAAGACAGGTATCAGCTCTTACTCCTTGTGGTGTCCCCACCTGTTCACTAAACCCTCAATAAAGGCTAACGGATATCAAGAGAACCAGCTTTCCACACAGAAAAGAACCAGAAAGTGCTGCCCTTTCCCAGAGAGAGCGCCTCAGGCCCATGGAGTCAGCCTGGGGTACCAGCCCACAGCTGGAATAAGATCAGCATATTTCCTTCAGCCTAAAAGAGGGGTTGAGAGAGGGTAGGAGACAGAGGGGGGGGAGGGAAAGAGGGATAGATGGCCACTCCTTTGATGACTCAGTGTACTTTTCCCACATAGACAAAGAGACCTGATTCCATGGTTACAAAGTTGAGGACTAAACAGAACCTTCCCACAGTGCTCTGTTTTCAGTAGATACTGAAAAGCACTTGAATAAATTAATATACAGGTAAATGGTATCTAGTTGGATGAAAATTTGCATTAAAAATTAAAAACTGAGTCTCTCATGTTAGTTTTTCTTTCTCCTTCTCTCTCTCTCTCTCTCTCTCTCTCTCTCTCTCTCTCTCTCTCCCTCTCTCCCTCTCTCCCTCTCCTCCCTCTCCCTTCCCTCTCATTTTCTCCCTTCTTTATTTAGCTGAGATCATTTCCGGCAAGCAGAGAAAAGTTAAAATGGCCACTGGGAAATTTTTCTAGCCTCTATACTCAAATACCCTCTGGAAAAATACACTAGATTTACAACCACAACATATACAACTGGGTATCTTAACTGTAAATCTAATGTAGTGATTGTTCCTTTAGATATGTCCTTAATTTTACGTGAGTGACAAATACACCCTTTAACGACTATAGGTTCTAATCATTTCCAAATGACTGATTTTCACTGCATTGCTACCATACATTTTCTTTATGTAAATAACTAAATATTTCTAAATTGCACCATTAGCATAGAGGAAAACATTTGCTATTTATTTTTAAATGTCTGGGGAGAGGGTTATAAGCATATTGCTAAAAAATGAGCTTTATAACAATTTTGTAAGCATGTTATGTTTGAAAATACACTATTTATCTAATGGAAACTATAATATTAAAACCCAACAAGCTTCTATAAATTTATCCTTTTAAAATGTAAACTATTAAAATATGAAGAGAAATCTTTTTTATGCCAACCCCATATCAAAGTCCTGGGGATTTTGCATTTATACGGAGCAGAGTTCATGAACTCCTGCTCACCATGTTAACAATCTACCAGGATTTCTAAAGACTCAGCAGGGGTTAGAATTAGAAGGCTCTGCCAGCAGCATCAATAACAGGAACAGTGACACTGTGCTCCTCAAGGAGGGCTCAGCACGTTCAGGGACTGGAGCCCATAAAGGAAAGAAGCCTACAGTTAATAATTCCAAATAAAATCTAGAGGGACACATTACTTCAGATTTGGTTTTGGGGAATTACATATATGGGTGTATGTATGATCTGTGTTAGTATAGTATATATATTATGTCATGACAACCATATTCATCTTAAAGAGGCTTACCACTTAAAATTTGAGTTCAAATTTTTGTTTGTTTTTTAATGTGTTTTTTTAATATATTTTTATTAATTTCAGAGAGGAAGTGAGAGGAAGAGAGAGAAACATCAATGGTGAGACAAATTTTTGTTTTGATTCACATGAAAAAAAAAGATGTAAACAAAACCACAAATATTTCTCTTGGAGGCAAGAAAATGGCTAACTCACGATGGAAGCCTTTTGGCTACACCCCAAGCAACTTGGCGTGTCCTGTGCCAACGCAGGTGGCAGGTCAATTCAGAGACACATAAAAACAAAGGGAATACACCTCAATTTATATATACATTAGGAGCTCATTTCAAAGCATTTTTGAAATAAATGAAACTTTGTACAATACAAATTGGTTATCTATGGATTTTCACAGGCAAGAAAACATTTCATATATTTTTTTAAAAATTGTTACCCAATTACCTATCTTCACTACCTTTCCCATAAAAGTCTGATTTTTTAAAATGGATTGTTGGGGCATGGTTTAAAAAAATGGTTCAAGAAAGGACAATATTCGAATGTTAAGGCCATGTTAACCATTAACGCTCTGCTATTTTCCCTTCTTTCTCTTTGGAGGCCTAAATAGTATAAAAGGTCTGCGTTTCCTGTTGCTGCCTGTGGCAGGAAGACAGTAGATCACATTCTACCCGTTTGTTTTTGAAGCTGAACGAAAATGACAGTGATCGCTAAAGGCAGTGTGGGCTCTGCGTTAAGATTACTCCATATCCGTGATTTGCAGTTGAGTCTCGTGACCTTTAATTTTTAGAAAGCTCAAACATTATAAACCCATATACATTTACAATGCCCAAGTCTGTTGTTCTTTTAGCTCATCATCCTTGTAGCAGTTATTCCACACTAAACAAAGACTTCCGTGAGATTTCATGGGGTTCTTGTTAACTATTCTCCAATTAGGCTAAATGATAACCTCAATTTTTTATCCTTACAGGTAATCATAATCATCTCAATCTTCTCTGTCCCTAATTCCACAAAGCAGACCCACGGTCCACGGTAGTCATGGCAATTTTTACTAGGGAGCTAAATTGTCTTTTTTTCTAAATTACCATCTAAATTACCATATGCACAAATTCTGCCTGTAAGGAAAGAGCTATGTTATTTGCAGCCATTCAAAATGACAAAAAGTTGAGAGAGAGAGAGAGAGAGAGAGAGAAAGTTAATAAGTTAATGGGAATATATGAGGGAAATTTATCAGAGTCAGCAAGTTTTCTTCCTTCCTTAACCATGCAAACCAGGAAATTCTTTTGAACAATAACAAGTTTAAAAGTATATTCCATTTCATTATCAATCCACAAAACGTTTGTGTAACACATAAACTATACATTTGTATTTTTTTATTTCATTTTTAAGTATAGTGATAATCTTAACAGATGAAAATGGATCCATATTAAAACTATGACATAAAATCACACATATATGGTTATTAACTTGGGAAAACAGGAGATTAACCTGCTTCTTGATGTTGTCATCAAAACAAGCATTTAGTAAACTGCTAAATATTATATATTTAAGATGTGTCCTTTCTATTTTAAATACTTTACCCTTTACTGAGGTTTTTTATTTGACATGTGTCCAAGGTACAATGATAAATCTTCTCTCCTGCTCTTTGATAAGATGCCAGAGCTTTCTTAAAGGTTTAAGAATAGAGCTGTTGAACTATTTTTTTTCTACTGCAAGTTATATATGAGAGTTGGTAGCAGCCTGTTGAAAGAACTTTACCTGTGGATAACAGTCCTTATCTCACCTCTATCTATCATGCTATCAATTTCTTTATTCCAGGAGTTTACCTTTGGGCAGCTCATACACCAGCTGTCAATCTTTCCTCACCCCGAGACTTTGCAGCAAACCAAGCTCAGGTGTATTGAAGCTTCACAAGAATAAATTGTTTTCCTTTCTCCAACTAGGACAGGTGTAGTCAAAGTGCAAGCCTCCGGCATTCCAGATGTGCTCTGTCACAGTGCAGCCAGAGTGTTGTTATCCCTGCCTCCCAGGTCACAGCTTCTTATCAGGAGATTTTCTAGATTTTGCTTCTTGTCCTAGTTTTACCTTTGCCCCACACACCTCTCACTAAGGCAGCTTTGAAAAGACTGAAACAACCCAAATGTCCATCTGTAGTGGGCTGGTTAAATAAATGATGATACTCCATGAATGAATTACTATGCAAAGGAGAAGGAAGGAAGGAAGGAAGGAAGGAAGGAAGGAAGGAAGGAAGGAAGGAAGGGAGGGAGGGAGGGAGGGAGGGAGGGAGGGAGGGAGGGAGGGAGACACTGAGAATGTTCTCTATGTATTGGTATGGAGAGATTTCAAAGATATATTAAATGAAAAAGGAAAACACGGAATAGCATTACCTTTTGCATTAAAGAAGAAGAAAAAAACATTTATGATTGCTTGTATATTCCTAAAGAAATTCTGAAAAGATATATTAAAAAACAAACACTGGTTACTGGGGTTGGGGGTGTGGGAACTAGGCATGAAAGACTGGTGAGTGAGAGAACAAGTTTCATGATATACCTTTTTTTACTTATTTTAAAACTATATGACATATTGCCTATTCAAAAATTTAAATTAAAAAGAAATAGTGGCTTTATTTAGTGCAAAGGGGCTAAAAGAAAAAAATACTAAGAAAGTCTCATTCTTAGTCAGCCTATTGACACTATACAGACGGTCCCTGACTTAGAGTGGTTCGACTGAATGATTTCACCTTTACGATGGTAGGAAAGCGATACCCACATGGATCTTTTCCACAGCTAGCGACATGTGGTGCCACACTCTCTCGTGATGCTGGACAGCAGAAGCCAGCCGCCCTCCTAGTCAGACACGTGACCACAGGGTAAACAACTCACACTCTACAGCAGTGGTTTTCAACCTTTTTCATCTCATGGCACACATAAACTAATTACTAAAATTATATTTTTTGCCAATCTGACCCAAAAAAAGTATAATTTTGATTCATTCACACTGGACAGCTTTTTAAAATCCTCACCTGAGGATATATTTATTTATTTTAGAGAGAGAGGGAGGGAGAGAGAAACATCAACCAGTTGCCTCCCACATGCGCCTGGACCAGGGATCAAACCTGCAACCTTTCGGTTTACAAGACAGAACTCCAACCAACTGAACCACACTGGCCAGCCCTGTTGTCATTTTGTTTTTTGTGGGGTTTTTTTGGACAATCTAAAGGAAAGGAGGTCAGTGCCCCTGACTAAATACTCAGGAATTGCATGTTTTAAAAATTCTTGTGGCACACCAGTTGAAAATCGCTGCTCTACAGTGTACTGTGTTGCCAGCGTTCTTTGTGTATTGTGTTCTGAGCACGGTCAAGGTAGGCCATGCTAAGCCATAATATTCAGTATGTTAGGTGTATTAAATGCATTTTTGACTTACGATGTTTTCAATTTACGATGGGTTCATTGGGATATAATCCTGTCATAAATCTCGAAGCATCTATAGTCTGATGTAGAGAATAAATGACCAGGAAGTTAAAAAAAATTTAGAAAAGTACCTGTGAAAGAAGCTAGGACCGGTTCTGGTTGAAGAATGGGCTGAAAGACCTCCAAAATATTATCTACTAGTCCTATGGCTTTTTACTGGTTTTCATCCATGTTTTAAGAGTGAGCAGAAAGTATGCTAAAGAAGACTTACATTACAGTAGGATTGGATACGCTCTCCTTGAACATTTTCTTCAATTTTTTAAAAGACACCCGAGGTACTGCCTCTTTCGCACTTCAGATTCCAAAGGCAGAAGGTGAAGTGCAAAAGCCTGAGCCCTGGAGCAAAGCTGACACCAACGCCATCTCTGCCACTTAGTGGCTGTATGCCCTGCGCACACCATTAAACTGCACGGTGCCTTGCTTCTCACTGCACAGTGGGGGTCAGAATAGTATCTATCTCATAAGGTCACTGCGAGGACTAATCGATACACAAGAAGAACTGCGCCTGACTCCAGTAAGATCAGTGTGAATGTCTGCTACTTTACCTGCTTGTTGTTTACCTTTCTTTAAAAGTGCTTCCTCCCTGGGCTAATACTCACCCTTCCCATGAACCCTCGTTCTTTTTTCTCCTTTTTCCTTCCTTCTTTCATTGAAGATTTTTTTAGAGGAAGAGAGAGAAAAGAGAGGCGGGGGGGGGGGACATTAATGATGAGAGAGAATCATTGATCGGCTGCCTCCTGCACAACCCACACTGGGGATCGAGCCCGCAACCTGATCATGTGCCCTGACCGGGAATCCAACCGTGACCTCCTGGTTCAATCCAACCGTGACCTCCTGGTTCGTAGTCCAACGGTCAACCACTGAGCCACGCCTCCTTTCTTTTTAATAAAAGGATGTAATCAGTCACTAAAACACTCCCACAGCGTTTCTGAGATAAGATCATCCCAAAGAAAGATATTCATAAAGGAAACAAAGTGTGGGGAAATTCAGATTAAGAATAAGGACATAAAGTTAACTCCTTACCTTTCTAAATCACTTTGTAAAGCTTTATGTTATCTTATTTGATCCTCCTAGCAACTCTTGAGACTATCAGGGATGATTTTAAATAAAAAGGCAAATGAGGTTAGGAGGAGGGCGTGAGGCCAAACTGCATATTACAAGTTAGTGATAATGTCTGACTAGCTCAGTTCAACGGTTTACTGAACACCCGCTAGAGCCTGGGCACTGTGCTGACCTCCACATTCCAAAATGCTCTTCGCTACAGTTTCCATGGGATAAAGCATCTCTCCGAGTTTCACTCAACTTGATAATCGTGCTACTTAAAAGCTACTGTAACATCATGGAATAGAAAGGACCGGGCATTCCCTGGCAAAAGATCTTGGGCTTCCTGAGTGTGGGTAACTGACTTAACGTCTCTAAGCCACTTTTCTCATCCCTAAATGTATGAATAACACCACCAGGTGGTTGTAAGGGTTAAACAAGAGCATGGGTATAAAAGAAGTTTGTAAACTATCAAGTTCCATAGCAGATATTAGATACTGCTACCGGACTTAGCAGTGGAATGCAAGTTCAAACCTAGGTGGGGGAGGAAAAAAAAAAAAAAAGATGACCTGATAGGAAAACATCCCTAGGTCCTCAACCCTTAAAAGACCTCCCAGGGAGAGTAGCAAGAGCACAAAAACTCACACTGTCTCCCCTGCGGAGGGTACCCACTGAGCCAACAGGGGTAGGCAGCATGGGTCAATCCCATTTTAGCAAATGTATTCCTTTCCATTTGCTCCAACTGGTGGTAGGAGGTGAAGGTTGTGGGGGGAAGGGGGGACGGGGAGCAAACTAGACAGCTGGTGCTACATGAAACAGAAAGATCTGTTTTACCTTAAAAAAAAAAAAAAAAAAAAAACCTGTGGGAAATCGTGGGAGAATGAAAGAAGCAAGCAAGTGCTTGGGGCATTTCAGCTGGTAAGTGAGAGAGAGAGAAACTGCCCCAAGACAGATGCAATCCACACCCTCCATCTGCAATCGGAGAGAGGCTCACATGTCAGAAGAGAAGTGTGTCCTCCCGCAGGGGGATTGTGAAGGCTGTCAATGTTCTAGCCATGAGAAAACAAAAAATCTATATAGAACATTCCAACATGTGGAGGCCTGATAGAGCTCAGAGCAATGTTCTATGGGAGTTTGCCTCTTGCGGGCTCCTCGCTTGGACCGGGAATGTCAGCAGGAGGCACGCTTCCCAGGGAGGGGAGGTGGTGTCTGAACCTGCTCAGAGGCAGGCCCACTGCTTCTGATTTAGGAAGTCAGTAGAGCGAGGCAGTTAGGTAAGCCGACTGTCAGTCAGCCCGCCTGGGTCCACATCCCAGCTCCTCTGCTCAGCGCTTAACCTGTGTGAGTTTGAATTGCTTTCCTTTGTAAGTTGCTTAACGTGGCTAAGCTTCAGTTTCCTGGTGTATGAAATGGGGGCTAATCATAGTCCCTTTCTCAGGATGCTGCCGTAATTAAAGAAGATCATGTTTATAAAGCAATTAGAAAGTGCCTGGCATCTAGTAAGTAGTTAAACGTTGGCTAGTATTATGGTGTTGTTACAAGAGGCAAGTTCGCTAGCTTACCTCAGTTCCTAAGGCTGCAGGGGTGGGGAACGTTCATATAAGGCCCTTGGAATCCTTTGATCTGGTCCCAGGCATTAGGAGCGCGTTCATTAAATGTTTGACCGAATATAGCGGGCTGATTTTTAAGCTGATAATTTTGTATGGCCCGTGAATGATGTTACAAATATCTGAGTGGCCCTTGGCAGGAAAAAGGTTCCCCACCCCTGGCTTAGAGAATAGGAAGTTAGAGTGGAAGACAGTGAAAACTCTCCTGTAGCATCAAACCGAAGAACAGACCTTGCACACTCACTGGCAACTGAAGAAAAGTGTCACATGTTTGTGTTGTGAGCTATTTTAGATAACAAGTTGAACATCTGCATAGAAAGGCAGCAAATCCCAGGGAATACTAGCATCGGAGTTCGGTTGGGGTTCCAGCTCCTGCTCTCACTAGCTCTGTGATCTTGGACAAGTCATATAAGCTTTATGCCTCTGTCCCACATTTGTAAAATGGGGTGATACTAACAGTACCCATCTCATGGTGTTGGAGTGAAGATAAAATGAGACGATGCATATCTTAGTACATACATACAGCCCTGGCATATGGAAAGCACTTAATCATTGATGGCTAATATGGCTTCCTCCACTGCAAAAAAAAAAAAAAAAGAATCAGGGTTGTTTATTAATTTAATTTAAAGCCCACCTTTCAGAGTAGAGAAGCAAAATACACTCTCTTTTGGGAATCAATTCCTACTCTCATCAGAAGTAACTTTCTCTTTTATGGTTTATCAGTCTTGCCCTGGCCATGTGGCTCAGTTGCTGGCCATCATCCCTTGCACCAAGAGGTTGCTGGTTTGATTCCCAGTCAGGGCACATGCCTAGGTTGTGGGCTCCATCACCAGTAGGGGACGTTCTGCTCTCACATCCATGTTTCTCTTTCGCTCTCCCTCCCCCTTCCTCTCTCTCTAAAAAGCAATAACAATTTTTAAAAAGGAAAAGATTTATCAGTCTTTCCTAGAAAGAAGCAATTTACCCGGGGCATTAGAATACTTTTAGATTGGCCTACCATGCAATCTGGCTTTCATTAGTATGCTTTCACTAAACTGAGCAGAAAATTTATCTGAGGTAATTGAAAATTTTGAATTGTCTCTGCGAGCTATGATTAATATTCTTCCCATATTTATGTGTTGTGTTTTATAATTAAGTCATAGTCATAAAAGCAATGAGGCAAACGTCTCAAAAATTCGAGCAAAATAAAACAAAACTCATTTGCTTAAAGGTTTATCAGCCTTAGAAAATTCATTCTGCATATTTTAAAATTTTGCCAATTCAGTAAAATTCAGTAGATGCACAATTTAAAAATGTATATTAAGCACATCAGAAAATATAAATACTCCCATTCATCTAGTCAGTCAATGTTTCTGAATGCCTACTATGTGCCAGACACTGCCCTCTGTTTTAAATCAAATATTCCGTATTTATTCACTCTTACAAAGGTCTTACATTTATCATTATTATCTACATATCATTCAGATTTTTGCATGATCCGATAATATTGCAATCTGATTCAATCAGCTAAATATTCTAAACTCTGTCACTTTAAGAATTTGTAACATTTTCCATTAACATTCCTCTCTGGTTTTATGTACTTGACTGTGCTGTGGGATGCAGCATAAATTATCTGCCTTCAGCAAAACGAACAGCTGAAATGCACTGCCGCCTGACAGCACTTGTTAGGCCGTGAGCTGCTGTGAGCACACACTGTGCTGGTGATTGTCTGCCTTTCACTTGCCTCAAGAAAGTCTGTAAGTGGTTCAAAACGTGAGAGTTTGGCCACCCTGTACCCAAAATGAGCCCAGTACTTTAGCATCATGCTTAGGAGTTAATTAATAAACCAGAGGCTTTTCAGCAAAAGCTTCCTAATAGAGCCTAAGAAGAGGATAAGTCTATTTTTAAAATACAGAAGTCATTGTTTACTTAGCTAAAAATTCTTCTTAAAATATCACCTCTTTCGGTCTCCCCATCCATGTCCCTAGCCTGTCTAGAAGACCCTGCCTCCCCGCTCCATCTCCTCCTCTGTCTCCACACCACCCCAGGGAGTTGTCACATAGCCCTGGCTGGGACCAATCTGAGCACTGAGCACACTCTGGGTGCTTATTCAATGCCCTTCTGACCTCTCGCAGCTTCACCCAGGTCATTTTTTTTATAGTTACTGGTGTCTCTATCTCTCTCTTCAACTCAAATTTGAGTTTGTTCATTTTGTATTTCCCATAGTCCCTGTCTGTTAATGATCAGGTGAGTGAGCCTGGGTTGATACATTCACACATGATGTACCTCAATTTCCTCATCTAGAAAATGGGGCATAGCAATATCTGTTTTTGCCTAACTGGAGTTTGTCATGCCATCAAATTAGATAATACTTGTGAAAATAAGCTTCGAAAGTACTACACATGCTTTTGGAAGTGATTTGATGATATTTATCAAGAGCTTTAAATTTTGTCATTTTTTCTTATTCACTAATTATACTTCTAGTTATCAATCCCTAAGGAAAAACTGTATATATGGAATAATTTTAAATACAATTCAAATATTATTTATAACAAAAAAAATAAAATTATGTAAACATCCAACAAGAAGAAGGCTAAGTAAATTACTACATATTGACTCAATAAACATTATACACCATTTTTTAATCATAAAATTATTTTTAAAAATGATATAACAAATAACTTGAGAAATATTTAAGATGTAGTATTCAAAGAAAAATGAGTACCAGAATTGCACATCTAATTCGACAAGTGTGTACAAAAAAATCTACTCACAAAAACACTTATTAGGAGTAAGTACACCAAAATACTAATAATATTTGGGAATAAAAGGGTAATGAGTATTTTTCCTCTTTATGTTCCCTTGCATTTTCCAAATATTGCATAATAAATACATATTACTTTGAAAAGAAAAGGTTTGAATAGTTTTGTGTCCTTAGCTTATGTTATTTTATTATTGTATATAGGCTCTGGGATTGATCATTTTCTTAAATTAGAAAATAATAATTACATTAGGGTATGTTGTATTTAAGCAACCAAGAAAAGGCTTTAATCGGATTTACTCTGCCTGTACTCAAAAATAACCTCAACACTTTCAACCAGTGAATACAAAGTCACTCCTCTCCTCTTTGTTAGTCAGATGTTCGTGGTCAGCCACTGTGAGGACCGTCCGTCTTCTAACTCTATAGATGAGTGTAAGTGCTAACGTTGCCTTTAGAGTTGTTTAGAATCCGAAGCCACTTTTTACTTTCACTTTTGAACCTTGTCTTTCTTAAATAGAGTTATTCTGTTTGAAAGAGTCATCTTTGCTCATGTGTTCAACAAGTTTAAGTATTTTTCTAGGTTATCGTCAAATGCCAAGGTTAACAAGTTTTTTCAAATGTAGTTCAGGCTAGTAAATGTTTCCATACTGGGGAGAATTTTTTTTCTTCAAAAAGGAGAAGAAGAAGGGAGGGGGAAAAAGAAAGTGTCTACTTTCTTTTCGTCAAAAAACTCATTCCATAAAGTCACATTTTGAAAGTGAATGGTTTTATGCTACCTTAAATATAAAATTCTATTTATTTGCTTCTCATTTTCAGGAACTTTTCATGAAATCTTTTTTAAAGCACATCTCATACTGAAGGTTGTAATTCCCATTCTCTTTCTAGTAGTATCTATACTGACTTAACTTAGATAGAGAATAGTTTTTACTAAGAAAGAAAAAAATCTAACCCTTGTGTGTATTACAAACTCAAACCTTCCTTTTAGAGCACATGGATAAGAAAACGGCTTCATTTGACTATACCAGTGGTCGGCAAACTCATTAGTCAACAGAGCCAAATATCAACAGTACAACGATTGAAATTTCTTTTGAGAGCCAAATTTTTTAAACTTAAACTATAGAGGTAGGTACATTGTTATTAACTTAATTAGGGTACTCCTAAGGCTTAGCCAAAGAGCCCCATGTGGCTCATGAGCCGCAGTTTGCCGACCACGGGATACCATTACTCTTTCCCAAGTGAATTTTATTAATATGCTTTTTCATTGAATTTGTCCACTCACATCTAATTGACCCAAATGCCTCATCAAGCGCCGAAATCAGGTCAAGGATATGAGCTGCTAGTGATGGTATTTTAAGAGAAAACCAAATGCAGTGAAGCTAGGCCAGCTCCTATTCTGTCAAAACACACCATTTCTTGGGCACACACATGGTACAGTTCACCAGCAGGAGAAAGTGATAAGCTGACAAGGCAGCGCATTCCTAGGGAATGGTTTGGCTGTTTTGACGATGGGTACGCATTCATACCTTTTAAAATAAAAATACAGTTCATAATAAAATCAGATTTTTGATTCACAACTAGGGGATTTAGAAATTACCTACCAACTATAGATAATCATCTAGATCTTTCATGGGTGAGAATGGTGTCTCTTTTACCTCTTCTATCCAGTATCTAGAACATTACCTGCATGTAGTAGGTTCTCAATAAATGTTTGTTAAACCAGTGACACAATGTTTTAAATAAAAGAATTTTAATAATATGCTTTGCAAAATAAATAATATGAACATATACAAGACAGATAGCCTAAAAATATACCTTTTTCAAAGATCCCCAATTAAATTTCTATCGTGAATGGAGCCTGTTTCAGAAGTTTAAATACAGGACAGTTTTGACTTCTATAAAGATCTCAGTCGCTTTAGTATCTCAGGTAAGTCAACTAGCTCCTGTCTGTACATTTTCTTACTGTGAAAGTGGAGATAATGCTACTTACTACTTCACAGGGGGTGCTGTGCGAATTAATTGGTTAATGTTCTTAAAGCACTGCCTAAGTGCTAATGTTATCATTAGTGTGCACTGTATATCTCTTTGCAATTATCTGCCAACTTAAAATTCTATGGCTTGCAAGGGTGTCTCACTCCTGGAATACTTACAAAAGGTTAAGGAAAGTTCAAGAAGTTAAAAAAAAAAGTACTTGGACTAAGTTAGGGTAGAAGAAAGAGAAATTTGGAATTTGGCACGTTTTATTACATCTTTCTTGTTACATCAAGTTACATGTTTCTTAGACTAAAAACCATTGAACTGTGCATTTTTAATGGATGAATTGCATGGTATGTGAATTCTATTTGAATAAATCTATTATAAAATAAATCCAACCTCATCATCACACCAAAATAAAGTTTATACACCTTAAAAGTGTGGATCATTGTTCTAGAAGAAGAAAAGTTCTTATTCACACACATTTTGAGTTCAAATATGCTTGTACAGTTTTAAGAAATCAATTTTCAATAGAACTAAGCAATTAAATTATGCATTGAGATAAAGTTATAACTTACTTATAATAATTTAATTATTAAGTATAATAGTTGTATATTTGATCTGATTAATTGAAACAATCTATCTTGAAATCAATAAGACCAGATCCAATAATGCCTATCTTTGCTTTTGGCTGCTATTAATATCTTAGAATATTTTGGGGGAGAGAAATTCTTGAATACACAGAATGAAATTTCAACTGAATAATAACAGTAGTAGTAGTAGTAATAATACCTTGCATTTGTATCATGATTTATATTGTACCAAATGGCAAGAAAGGTGAAGGGTTTGAGACTTTACCCTATTCACAAACTAAAAAGTCAGCCTGCCACAATGTCATGGATGCTGGCAGAAGACACAGGACTCTTGGATCAGAGACAAAGGATAGTTTCTTACTGACAGAACAGCATCATTTTCTTGTGCCAGTTCTCCAAGCCCCAGTCCCCACAAGGTAACACAGCCAGGGCCAGGACACACCTGCACACACAGTGTGGGTTGTGTTAATGGATAGGAGCCCTAACACAATCTTCTCCCTCTGCTTCAGAGAGAGGCACTCTCTCTTCCAAGGCTGTTTGCAGTACCAACAGTCTTGAAAAAACAGTACTGAACAAAAGGTTGGCAATGGCTATGCTTACAAGCCAGGCAGAAATGTTAGGGAACCAACGAGAATTATGTCCTAACACTAGGATGACCATATATCTTGGTTTGCTTGTGACAGCCCTGACTAATTTCTACTGTCCCGGCTTAACTATTAATAGCACCCCTTTCGCTCTCACAAGTGTCCCAGTTTGGACCAGAAATTCTTAAGAAATTCCTCTGATCTAAACAGTTAAGATTTAGGTCAACCAAATAAGAATGGAGGCCAACACCATACACAAAAATTAAGTCAACCCCTAGCCAGTTTGGCTCAGTGGATAGAGCGTCAGCCTGCAGACTAAAGGGTCCTGGATTCGATTCCAGTCAAGGGCACATGCTTGGGTTGCAGGCTTGAACCCCAGTTGGTGGTGTGCAGGTTGCAGCCAATCAATGATTCTCTTCTCTCTCATCATTGATGTCTGTATCTCCCTCTCCCTTCCTCTCTGAAATCAATAAAAAAATTTTTTTTAATTAACTCAAAATTGATTAAAGAGCCCTGGCCAGGTTGCTCAGTTGGTTGGAGTGTCATCCCACACACCAAAAGGTGTAACTATGTGTGATATGGATGCTAACTAGACTTATTACGGCGATCAATACATACAAATATTGAGTTATGTTGTGTACCTGAAACAAATTAATATCATATGTCAGTCATATCTCAATTTTAAAAATGAATGGAGGCCATGTGTCAAATCATGTACATCATTTTAATAATCACTAAATAAAAGGGACTTCAAATACTTATCTAGAATGAAAAGATTATTTAGGAAGAATTAAAAATTGGATTGATCATTAAGACAAGCCACTAAAAATGGCAACTGAAGTTTTCACATAGCTAGTGTAATATTTCTATTATTTTACTCAAATACTTGTGCAGCTTTGGTGAAAAACCTCAAGTAATTTTTGCTCCAACTATCCCTAAAATTAAAAATAATTTTCTGACTTTCTATTTTAAGTTGTAAAAAATATTAAAAACATCTAGTGTATTTTAGTTGCATCCATTCAATCCACTCCTGCCAGGTTCTCCGTCCTCTCTCACCCTTCCGGACAATTCAAGCTGTTTGATTCCACTTTCTCCTCATCTCCTTCCCCTCCACCCTCACCCTGCGGTCAACTCTGACCCCTGTCTCTACAATCAATCCTGACCTTAGACAATAATGATTTAATGAGTTTTAACTCAATACTATGGAAACAAGCTCAACTTATCCCATCGGACTGGCCCAACTAGTCCAGTTTCGTCGAGTGCACTCTAGTCTTATTCCATAGATCAAATCTCCATTTATGGTACGTGAATTTTTGATGGTCTCATTCCCTGAATTTCAGTTGGTATTTCAGTCCCTGGGGTTATGAGCCTGCAAGGCTTTTGTCAGGCCCCTCTCAGGGAAGAGAATCCTGCAGCAGATCCTACGTCCCAAGGCAAGGGTTTTGAAGTATCAATCTGACCTTGCCGATTTTCAAACACCACAAGCTCCTGGATTCTCTGTACCTGTCTTCTGCATGCCTGTTGAAGAACACCATTATCCCCACATGAGACTGTCACGATACTAGTATATATAATTTTACTGGCATATCTTTCACCTCAGCTATAATGGAGAGCCCAACAGCTTGCACGTCCTCTCTAAACCCACCCAGTCCCATGATAATGATCATTTCAAAAACCTCAGATGAATTACAGTCTTATCCTTCCCACCCTGCCATTTCTGCCTCAGGTGGCCTGTTTGTACCTGACTCTATTCTGAAACCCTTTGAGAATTTCTGTATTGCTGTTCTCCTTTCACAACTATACCTAAAGAATTAGTTACATGATTCCACGGGTTCTCAGTATGAAGTCAAGAAAGTTTAACAAAATGTCTGTGTTGCAAAATAATTTCAGTATATGACAGATTCTGAGAATGCCTGGACTTTATGAGTTTAAGAATTTTCAATTCAGATGGGTCTTTAGGGAATTATTTAAATCTCAATGTAAAATAAAATGATAAAAATCCAAGTAAAAATTGTATGTATATGATGATTGCAACTATGTAAAAAAACATTTTGGATGTGAGCAAAGCCTGAAAAACAATCTACAAACAGCAATGCACTTTATACACAGGTGAATAGTTAAGTCAGCGTAATGTAATTATGGGATTCTTTTTTTTATTTTATTTTATTAAATCTTTATTGTTCAGATTATATTTGTTCCTCTTTTTTTTCCCCCCCATAACTCCCCTCCTCCCAGTTCCCGCCCCACCCTCCGCCCTCACTCCCCACCCACTGTCCTCATCCATAGGTGCACGATTTTTGTCCAGTCTCTTCCCGCATCTCCCATTCCCCTTCCCCCCCCAAGAATAGTCAGTCCATTCCCTTTCTATGTCCCTGATTCATTATAATCACCAGTTCATTCTGTACATCAGATTATTTATTCACTTGATTCTTAGATTCACTTGTTGATAGATGCATGTTTGTTGTTCACAATTAGTATCTTTACCTTTTTCTTCTTCTTCCTCTTCTTAAAGGATACCTTTCAGCATTTCGTATAATACTGGTTTAGTGGTGATGAACTCCTTTAGCTTTTCCTTATCTGTGAAGCTCTTTATCTGACCTTCAATTCTGAATGATAGCTTTGCTGGATAAAGTAATCTTGGTTGTAGGTTCTTGGTATTCATCACTTTGAATATTTCTTGCCATTCCCTTCTGGCCTGCAAAGTTTCTGTTGAGAAATCAGCTGACAGTCGTATGGGTATTCCCTTGTAGGTAATTGAGTCTCTTTCTCTTGCTGCTTTTAAGATTCTCTCTTTGTCTTTTGCTCTTGGCATTTTAATGATGATGTGTCTTGGTGTGGTCCTCTTTGGATTCCTTTTGTTTGGGGTTCTCTTCGCTTCTTGGACCTGTAAGTCCATTTCTTTCACCAGGTGGGGGAAGTTTTCTGCCATTATTTCTTCAAATAGGTTTTCAATATCTTGCTGTCTCTCATCTTCTGGCACCCCTATAATTCTGATATTAGTGCGCTTGAAGCTGTCCCAGAGGCTCCTTACACTATCTTCGTATTTTCGGATTCTTTTTTCATTTTGCTTTTCCGGTTGGGTGTTTTTTGCTTCTTCGCATTTCAAATCTTTGGCTTGATTCTTGCGCTCCTCTGGTCCGCTATTGGGTATAATATTCTTTATTTCAGTCCGTGTATGCTGTAATTTCTAGTTGTTTCTTTATCATAGCATCGAGGGTCTCATTAGTTTTCGTGAGGATCTCATCAAGTTTATTGCAAGCCCTCAAAATTTCGTTTTTTAGCTCTATATCCTCCATTTCTGTCATGTTTTTTTGTCTCCGCATTTTTTATGCCTTCTTGGTGCACCCCCTTGTGGTCTTTGTACGCAGTCTTGTTCTAGTTAAGCCTTGATTGTTGTAGTTAATACTAAAGGGATTTGACCACCAGGCCGACTGGCTGTGAGAATCAGCTGTGGGAAAACTTCTGTCCTCTGGGGAGGTGCTAATCTAGCCTTTGCCTGAGGCGATCTGTCAAATGGCTCTGGAAAGGCTTGGGCGGGGCGGGATCAACAGGGCAGGCAGAGGGAGCAGTTATGGCTGCTCTCAGTCCCGTTCCCAGAGGCTCTGCTTCTCAGAACCCCGGCAACCGCTGCAAACCTCGGAGAGAAAGCTGCCCTCACGTTCCAACTGATGCTAGACAATCCCGCTTCTCCCGTTTGAGTCTGAGTCCCTAGAGACTCGCCCAGATCTGGAGCTCAGAGTCTGAGACTCCCTCCTGATTGAAAATGACAACCGCGCCCTCAGCCACCAGCCTGCTTTGCGCGCGCACCTCCGCACCTTTAAATTTTCCACACTGCGCCTCTTCTGAGCCACGGAATGCTGTTCTCTTTCCTTCTAGTTGAAGAGTCTCTCCTCAGCCAGCCTTCCTGTGGTTCTGGGTGATGTCCGTTCCGTCTTTTAGTTGTAGTTTTGAAGTGATTGTTTGCGGCAGCAGTCTCCGGTGTTTACCTATGCCGCCATCTTGGTGGTCTCCCTATGGGATTCTTTTATTTTTCAAAAATATTCACTTTTGCATTTTGATAAGGAAAATAAATGTGTAATATAAGGGATGATAACATTAAATAATATTTGCCAGTATGCTGAGATAATTCAATAACAAATACTGTAGTTATCAATTATTCCTTTTTAATGATTTCTTTCTGAATCAAATCTTGGTTTAGCTGTGTATTGATTTAGAACATGCCCCCTTTCCTATGCACATGTGTATTTTCCAGAGGCCCCAAAAGGTTAACAATTGTGATGTATCATTATATACTAACAGTTTGGTCTAATGGTTAAGGACTGATTCAGCAATCTTAATATCTTCCTCTTAGTGTTATGACCCTGGCAAACCACTTAATTCTATCACCTCAGTTTCTCTAAAAATGAATAATAATTGTTGAATTAGGAAAGTACCTACAAAGTATATTAATAGCTTTTAGTGATAAATGAGAAATGAATATAAACTAATATATTATAAAGACCCAGTTCAGCTAGCCTTCTTTTCTAATATAATACATACAATTTTAATTTGATAAAAATGTGCTCTTAGATTATAAATATGACTATTGGCTATGGAATGCAAATTAGACTAAGAGTATATTAAAATACTTTGTTAAATATCAGAACATTTTGACATAAGAGAAATATAGAATGACATGTAATGACATATAATTGTTTCCATGGCCCAAAGTTAGGATTTACAATTGTAAAAAGAGGAATTGTTAATTGGTTAAAAAAAATGACTCTTAATATGTAAATGGTATCTCTAATTTAAAAATGTAAAGTTAAATTTAATATGTATAGTGGTAATTCCACAGACTCACCAATTGTAATGATACTCCCTCAAAGATCCTGCTTTTTCACAAGTTATTGCAGAAATATTGCAGCAAAGATTAATTACCATTCTACTATCTAAAAAGTATACATTCAAGCTGTTAAATGAGTGAACAGAGATCTATTATGACTTTAACAAGAACGTTACTCTCCATGGGGATTACTGCTATTAACAGTAGGAAATGCGTCATTTAAAGACATTAAAATTGAATGGAAATGTTTTCACCCATTTAAATAAAAGTCCTTGTTCTTCACAATAAAACTTGTTTTTGCTAGCTTCTTTACTATAGGAATTTATGCAAAATTTTTCTGGTTGTGCCATTTCAGATGACTTTTGTATTTTTAAATCTCTGTATTCCAATTTTTTTCTTTAGAGACTAATAGAGAGGTATGAAATTAATATAATACCTCTCAATCAGATACATGAAGACTCTTTCCAGCCACAAACATTAATAGCACTATTAGCTACTTATTTCAAGTTTAGACAAACTATTTACATTCAAGGAACGTAGATCCTAAATTTATTAGCTTTCTTCCCATATTTGCTAGATTTGATGTTAGGAATTTGATAAACATAAAATATATTTGTCAATATAAAAACATCAAATGGGAGAAGAAGAAGACAATCTCTAAATTTTAAAATATTTGAAAATGATGAAATACCACATAAAGAATCAAATAGCCCCTAGAAATAGACAATAGTGTGGTGAAGGCCTGGGGAAGGACAGGGACTGGGTGGAGGGGGGCAAACAACATAGGTAGGGGACATCTGTAACACTGTCAATAATAAAAAAAAAGTTTTCAATCAAATTTAAAAATATTTAAATTTGTTTTCATCCCCAATGCTGACCAGAATGCAATAAAATGAATATTATATTCACTTAATTCTGGAAAATAAATTGGTCCATTATAGAAAACAACTTGGTTATATCTATCAAGAACCGTGTAAATAATCTCACCCTTTGTGACCTAGCATTACTGCATCTGACAGTCCATCTAAGAAGTAATGGAAAATGTTGACTATTTACCCCCAACGCTGTGCCAGAGTTGTTAATAATAGCAAAATGCTGGAAGCAATCTAAAAGCCCAACAAAAGGAATGTTTAAAGCAAATTATGATAATAGAAAAAATGGAATATTTTACAGCTATTAAAAACGATGAATACAAATATTTTAAATGAAAAGTCAAAATGCTAAGTGAAAAAGATAGGATACAACACATGACATGATACCATATACAGATAATCCTAAAGATTCCACCAAAAAGCTACTAGAACTGATAAATGAATTCAGTAAAGTAGCAGGATATAAAATAAATATCCAGATATCAGTTGCATTTTTTATACACCAATAATGAACTATCAGAAAGGGAAACTAAGAAAACAATTTCATTTACAACTGCATTAAAAACAAACAAACAGCCCTAACGGGTTTGGCTCAGTGGATAGAGTGTCGGCTTGTGGACTGAAGGGTCCCGGGTTCGATTCTGGTCAAGGGCATGTACCTTGGTTGTGGACACATCCCCAGTGTGGGGTGTGCAGGAGGCAGCTGATCGATGTTTCTCTCTCATTGATGTTTCTAACTCTCTGTCCCTCTCCCTTCCTCTCTGTAAAAAAAATCAATAAAAATATATATTACAAAAAACACCTAGGAATAAATTTAACCAAGAATGTAAAAGATCTGTACTTGGAAAATTATAAGACACTGAAGAAAGGAATTGAAGAAGATACAAATAAGTGGAAGCATATGCTGTGTTCATGGCTAGGAAGAATTAACATCACTAAAATGTCCATACTATCCAAAGCTATCTATAGATTCAATGCAATTCCTATCAAGATACCAATGGCGTATTTCATAGAACCAGAAAAAATATTCCAAAAATTTATATGAAACCACAAAAGAATCCAGATAGCCACAGAAATCTTGATAAAGACAAACAAAGTAGGAGGTAGCATTCTGTCTCATATCAAACTATATTACAAGGCCATAGTAATCAAAACAGCATGATACTGGCATAAAACCAGACATATTATAGATCAACCGAACAGAAAAGAGAGCCCAGATAAACCCACGCCTTTATGGCCAATTAATATCTGACAAAGGAAGCAACAACATACCATGGGGTAAAGATAGCCTATTCAACAAAAGGTGTTCAGAAAAATGGACAGATACTTGCAAAAAAAATGAAATTAGGCCACCTTCTTATACCATACACAAGCATAAACTCAAAATGTATTAAAGACTTAAATGTTAGACTCAAAAACCATAAAAATTCTAGAAGAAACCATAGGCAGTAAAATCTTGAACATTTCTCATAGCAATATTTTTTATGATATATTGTCTCAGGCAAAGGAAACAAAAGGAAAAATAAACAAATGGGATGAAGCAAACTGAAAGATTTTTACCCAGCAGAGGAAACCATCAACAAAATGGAAAGATAACCCACTGCATGGAAGAACATATTCGCCAGTTATACATCTGAAAGGGGGTTAATATCCAAGTTTATAAAGAACTTATAAAACTCAATACCAAAAATACAAACAATCCAATTTTTGAAAAATGGGCAAAGGACCTGAATAGATACTTCTCAAAAGAGGACATACAGATAGCCACTAGACATATGAAAAGATGTTCAACGTCACTAATCATTAGAGAATTGCAAATTAAAACCACAATGATATCATCACACACCTGTCAGAATGGCTATCTATAATAACAAAAGTGAAATATGCTAATTAGACCAGATGTCCTTCTGGACGACCTTCTGGACAAAGCCAGGGCTGTGAGGGAAGCCTGGGTCCCGGGTGCCTGCTGGTGGCCAGAGGAAAGCCGGGGTCCCGGGTGCCAGAGGGAGCCAGTGCCGGCAGCCAGGGGAAGGAAGGCCTACTCTTGTACAACTTTTATACTTTAACTACTTCTGTATAATTTCAATATTTTCAGTGAACCAATACTACTTTTACATCTTTTTTTTTTTAATTGGGATGAGTCCTAAATCTATTTGTGGTTTCTCGATCCTAATTGCTGTAACTTTCAATGAAAGAGTAATGAGCTAACTCACTTGTATCCAATTTAGTAGTCAATAGAAGCATGCAGCCTGCAGATCAAAGCAGAATTGAGAAACATCTAAACACATATATCATCTCCCTAAAAAGGTACCTGACCTTTTTCATCAACTTTTTAATATCAAAATGTTGGGCAGTTAAAGGAAAGATTATTGTACTTAGGAAATAGAATGAAAGATATCAAACTGTTTGCAAAGTTATTGATCAGCTCACACTCAAGATAAGAACAAAGAGTAAATTGGAAAATGTTAAGTACCTATTAAAAATTACTTACACAAGATGAACTAATTAATCAATAGCAGAAACACAACCATTTGTAACCAAATATACATTTTCATTGACTATGGCTACTTACAGCAGCACAATGACACATAGGGAAGAATCCATGCATCTGGCTTGGTGATCATATCTATCTGCTGAATTGCTGGAAATCAGTGTCTGAACTCTCTGGATATACTTACAACTCTCTGGATATACTTACAACGAACAACTCTTTATTGAGCAGCTACTGCTGTGTCAGATATCATGTGAGTCTAGAACAACCAGATATTGGTCTTAAATGTTTCCTGGGAACCACCTATGTTTTTAGTACTCTGCTAACTATGGTGGTTATTATAGAGGAATGTGGAGAGGCAACTATCACCAACTATCATCTTGTACAATCAGCACTTAAAACAGAGCTTTAAGATTAGAAGGAATATTAAAGGAGTCATTTTTTACTTTTTTGGAGTTGACATTTTTTAATGAACTGATAATACTGTTAGACAGTATTTATTTTCTTCCATGGCCTTACTTGGGCCACTTTGCAACCACAGATAATTTTTCTTTATTTAAAAATTTTACAAGTACATGAAATCCAAAAGTTTAGAGATCATTGTCCTAGAGGTCATCTAGGAAAGATTACCTATTAATCAACTCAATAGATTATGCATAGCCTATTCAACTCTATTACTCACAAACTCTAAGGAAAGTCTTGAAGTGTTGTCTCTAATTTTTTTAAATCACTAAGATGTATTAGTATTTACTTAATATTTTTGTAGATGGTATTAGTAGTATTCCAATTTTAATTTTGGATAGTGACACTAACCCAAATGTGATTTGTCACTGCCTTGGCTTTCTCAGAGAAAAAATAGGGGGGAAAAAGTAAAGACTGATAAACCCTGTTATTTATTTTGTGGGAATGTACCAAAAACAGTCCTACAAGTCATGGGATGAGTCACTGAATTGCAGAAGACGGCATCTGCCAAGGTTCCATTTCAAAAAGCTAGCATTTCTATAGCTCCCTTTGTTCCTCCCTGGCTGTAGGGCAGATGTCTCACACTATTTAGAACATCAAATAGTGGCTAAGCATCAGGACTCAATAATGTCACTGTCAAATCGATAGCTTCATTTTTATTTCTCTTCTAAAATACATATGTTACCTCTGATTTTCTTCTTGTATCATTTTTCTCTTGTAATGCTGCTCTTCTAAAAAAAATTTTTTTAAATTTACACAAGATTCATCAAGCTACCTGATCTGGGCTTTGTGATTTTCCCTTAAATACATTTCTTTATGAGCAGGAGCTTCTGGACATTACATTAGCTATTTGATTCCAGCCTGGATCTTCAAGGAAATTTTCCAGGGTGCTGTACTTGTGGTTTCTTGCGTGAACCTGCTTAGAAAGGAATATATGGCCACTGGGACCAAGCCTTTGTCCTCAGCAGTATTTCACACCTTGATAGCGTTAGAATCATCTGTGTGCTGGCTTCTTAAACACATGGAGGCCCAACCTCAGCTCAGTTCAAATCAGACATTTGTGCGATGACACCCAGACATGCAGGGTGGGGCAAAAGCAGGTTTACAGTTGTAAGTGAAGCACAGAGTTTATTCTTGTATTATCATTTATTAATTACTAGAGGTCCAGTGCACAAAATCCGTGCACGGGGGGGTGGGAGGGGTAGTGGGACGAGTCCTTCATCCTCGCCTGCACCCTCTCGCAGTCCAGGACCCCTCGCCAGCAGTCAGACATGCCTCTCACAATCTGGGATCCCTCTCTCCTTACCACCCACCTGCTCACTCCTTACCACTCGGCTCGCTGCTCTTTAGCGCTGCCGTGGAGGCAGGAGAGGCTCCCGCCACGGGCCGCTGCGCTCCCTAGCCATGAGCCTGGCTTCTGGATGAGCGGCACTCCCCCCACCCCATGGGAGCACACTGACCACCAGGGGGCAGCTCCTGTGTTGAGCATCTGCCCCCTGGTGGTCAGTGCACCTCATAGCGACCGGTCGTCCCTGTCATTCTGCCTTAATGATCGCTTAGGCTTTTATTATATAGATAATTTGTGCATAACACATAAGTAATATATAAGAAATAAGATGACAAATAGCAATACCACTTGCTTGCCCTATACACAAAAGACCTTGACAGCTGCCTCCCTATGGCTCTTCTGTAAAAGATACAATGGTTTGTAATGGTTTACAGGGCCTTTATTTTCTTTCTTACCCATGACTATAAGTCCAAAATATACTCCCCAGCTCACTTCAACTGCCATCTCTCCATGCAGCCATCTCAGATGACTGAATCTGGAAGTAACAAATATTTTCCTCTTCAAAATTCCCGTATTCCTTTTATGGTTATTTCATGTTCCACGTTGTGTTAAGGTCTTATCTCCAGTAAACTATAAGCTCCTTGTAACCAGGGTCCTTGTCATTTCTTCTATAATTTACTCACAATACTTAGCACAGTGCCTGGCATGTAACAGAAACTCCATAAATATTGTCAAATGAATAAATCAATAGCTATATCCAGCTGCTCTTTCCACCCTGCCTTGTTTCACCTAGATCAATAGCAATGGAAATGCTGCCAGAGATCAAAGACCCATGGGACCTTCTGAATAATAGGTTAGGGAACAAGATTCACTGGCAACTTTGTAGAAACTATACAAGATATTTTACTTAAAGAGATACTGCTAAAGCACATGTCTAAACTTTGATTTATAACCTCTCTGAAAACAATCCTAATTGAATTTTTAGCATCAAAATTCTAACCACAAGTTTCTTTTAGAACTTAGTTATCCCTGCATATCAAACTGAACATAGAAAATGGCTCAAGCTAACCAGACTAGGTTCCTGTATTGAACCCAAGATAGCATTAATAACATTAAAATAAATTTTGAGCTTCACACTCATTTTATAGATAGTTTTCTAAGAAGATCAATTTCTAGAAAACATGCTGAAATCTCAAAGGAGAAAAACCTTAATTCCCCAATAAAAAGACAACTGTTAAAGATGATCAGATTCATAAAGCTGGCAGCTGTGATAGCTTTCAAATGTCTCAACTGCCTCAACAGAAAGAGAGCCAAAGTCCTGTCCATGTTAGCATAGAACACATATGCCTTTTTAATTCCTTTTTATTGTTTAGAATGCTGCAATCTTTCAAGATTGTGACTACTCCTAGGCCTGGTACTGGGTCAGAGGTATATTTGGCCTCTATGGTTTTAGGAGAAAGGACCTCAAGTTCCTGATGCTCCGGAACATTTGGATTTTTAGCTAAGTCATTCCTAGTTGGGTTTTGTTGTTGTTGTTGTTTTGTTTTGTTTTGTTTTACTTTGTATCTCCTCTCTAAATTTCTGGGGACACGGTATCATCTTGGTAGAGGTAGCTTGCTTTCTGCATGTGGTAGACATGTTTTTGCTTCCCAGGATAACAATTCCTAAATTTCTATTTGGGGATCCACTCCAGCCCATTCTCAATCCATGACTAAGCTGATTCTATCACTGGACTTGGGGGTAGAGTTTAAGACCAAGACTAAGTCAATCAAAGCATCCCATCCCCCCAGCCACTGATTGGTTCCTAGACAGGCACATAACCGAAATAAGACCAATCGGGGCCAAGGAGGTTCAGGTCTTGCATTTCTGTTTGTGCTATGCAAAAAGTGGACTCTTTCCCACTGGATTTGAAATTTGATTATGTTCTTGTAGTTGCCTGAAACCATCATGTACAGCCATAAATTTAACACAGCAGAAGGTAGCCATGTAGCCACTGGAGGTGAAAGAAAAAGGAAGATAGTTTCTAATGACATCATGTGAGCCCTGAGAAGCTGCCCTTGAAGCCTGTCCCTGGCCTTTAGTTGTATGAGTACAATAAATTACCTGACTGTAGCTTAATCGCTCCCTTTCATAATGAAGCTATACTGTACCGTCAGATGGCTTGACAGCATAGCATTTTGTAAGGTTTGCACTCCAAAGGAAGATGCATAAACTTAAAGCATAACTCTTATTTATCAAAATATATGAATGAGTTCTGAAAAATGTGGCTTCATGGCCATTAAACGTTGTGATTAAATCAACCAATATTGCATGCCTACTGTGTGATTGTGCTAGGTGCCAATTACAGCAAGGTCAGGGCAGGTCAGCAATGAGGAATCTACGCAGTCCCTAAACGTTTCCATTTGCTCAATTGACATATATAGCTCTGTTTGAGCTTTTTATAACAATAAGTTTTCAGAGCATTTCAGTAACATAACTGTTACTGGCCCAACCCCCTCTTGGATAATTGGGAGGTCCAGCGACACACCCAGGCTGGGTTAGAACAGGGGTGGGGATTTGATTAAGGTTTCCCCTGGATCCTGAGCTTAGAACAAGGAAGATCCTAAAGGTAACTTCCAGAAAGAAAGCTGAGGCCAGTCAAAACGATCTCACTAAGGCAATAATTTAAGGGGAATGGGTACAGAGTGAAAGAAAAACAAGTGGGAGCCAATGGAGAAATCAGGAGCAACTGGTTGGAACAGAAGATTTAAGAAGATGGAGAATCTCAGAGACTCAGGTTATTACATCTTCAATCAACACCTAGGAAAGGGCTGTGAAGGTACCAGGCTATTTCAGAAAAACAGAAGAAAAATATTGTAGAATCGTCATTATTTTTACTGCTTTAGTGAAAAAAAGAAATTCACTTGTCTAAATGGAAATCAAAGGGCATCGGGAAGAGAAAAAGAACCCATGGATTTCCTATCCTATTACACATTTTGCTTCTTTAGGCTGTGAGATGGAAATGGCGGATTAGCAATCAACACCATTCCAACTCCCCTCCAGGGGTGTCTTCCAGTTCTGCAGAGACTAAAATGCTAAAACAAACAAACAAACAAAAAAAACAACCACTTCCCTATATTTCCTTGCAGCAAGAGTTCTGGAATCAGGACCCAACAAGTACTAGTAGATGCAATCACGTGAGATCTGGAAGCTAGAAGGGAGGTGAGAGCAATCTCCCTGCTGTTCTCTCTCTTGCTGCTGGCATGTAGGGTCCCGGAGGGGAGAGGGTGGGCTTTCCAGCAGCAGTGTCCAGGCACTAGCTGTGAGGCCGCTGTGACGGGCTCTTGAATCCCACAGTTCCATGGCAGCCTCCTGATCTGCCCATGTGCCTGGTCAAGTGGCAGCTAACATTTCAGGCCAGTTCAGCCGTGTTATTCTGGGAGTTACTCCTGCAGGCCCAACACTGAGCTCACAACTCCAATTTTATAAGAACATTCCTTATATTTAAATCTCTTCTTAAAAGGGCTCGCATGGTTTCTGCTCCCGGAAAGTGACCCATGAAAGATTCTACTCCCTAAAGCATCACAGATTTGTGATGATACACACGTCAAGCCAAAGATGAATCCCATTTACAGGGAGGTGTCTTTTGGGCACAAAAGACGGTACTGAAGAAAACACACTGGGGTGTATGCAAATAAGCAAAGCAGCAGAACAGATAAATCTCCGCAGCAGCTGGTAAGTCTTACTGTCTGTCCTTAGGTAGAAGGGTTTCCATGGGACGCACTTCCACCATGACAAGCCACTCATTTAGCAGTGTTAGCCAAGTTAATGAGGTCACTGGTACTCACTTATTGTCATTTCCCCATTGTAGGCACTTGGACCCAACATGAAACATTAATACATTGAATAGGTCTCCAAATACAGTGGTCCGGTTGAAATGAAGCTATTTGTAAAGGTTATGAATCAGATTAAAAATCCTCATTTGTCACGGTGCCATAGAGGCAATACTCTTCCCTTAGCCATAGATCCCTCCATACTTTTCAGAGAAGGACGATCACATAAACCCAGGTTACAACATTATTAGAAAGCATTACCAATTAGTGTATGCAGATGGCTACCTGTTTCTCTCATTAAAAGCATAGCAAGAAATAACAACCATAAAATGCCATCCCTGGAAAAGCATGGGGTTGAAAGTAAATGCAGCAGTTGAATCTAGCACTCCGCAACAGCCCTAGAGGGAAGGGGAGTCAGCTAAAATTTGGTATTTGTAAAGATTTTACTCAAAAGCACTCTCATTTTTTCAGCAAGGCAAATAGGAGGCAAAGGATTCTTCCTTCCCCACCCCCACCCCCAATGAAGTCAACGTGGGAGCTCCATCTCTAACCTGTGTTTAGCACTGCCTCAGGGTCATAAATGCCCCCCTCCCCCCAAAAAAATGACCTGGGAGTCAGTTCCTATGGAACTAACAAAGTGGCTGACATATTTCAAAAGCAGGGTCTATTTACAAGCTGTAGTGGTCTTTAAAAAACTGAAAATCACAGAGACTTCAGAGAAACAGAGGATTTTATGATTATTTATTGTTTATAAATAACATTTTTATATGTTTGTATTCATTTTAAAGAGAGGAAAGGAGAGGAAGAGAGAGAGACATCAATGTGAGAGAGAAACATCAGTTGCCTACTCACACACCCCGACCAGGGACCAAACCCACGACCTGGGCATGTGTCCTGACTGGGAATTGAACCAGCGACCCTTCGGTGCATGGAACGATGCTCAACCGCCACACCAACCAGGGCTTTATAAATAACCTCTTAAATGTATTTTACACTTGGAGGAGATTGTACAGAAATCGTCTTATTTGCATTTTCACCAAATGACTAAACATTTTAGCCATTATGCATATGCTAAAAGCACAAATAATTTGATTTTGATTTATACCTTTTTTTTAAGGTGAGTATATCCATTTTTCATTCATGAAAATCTTAGGAAAAGAAGTGTTACAAAAGAGAAAACAACCCAAAACTCTCTGTTTTAGTCACAGAAAGCTAATGAGGTAACCTGCATCCCTATTGCTTAGCTCCTCTAAGTATCTACCCCCTTATTAACAATTCTGCTTTATTAAAATAACCACTTCACATAGTATTTCTGCAGCAAGAGAGCATGGCAATGAGCCTAAATGTGTATTCTGCAACTCTGTACGTGTGCTTCCCTTAGCTTATCATTATTGACCAAATTATAAAGATTTAAGCAAGAAATTTAAAATGTAAGCAAGACTTAGAAATAAAGAGCTACCAGAACAAAACAAAGGTTACATTTTATCATAAAATGTGTGTGATTTTAACAACTTTAGAATATATTGTTCCAAAGAAAAAGAATATATTGTTCCACTGCTGTAAAATTAATTCTTGATGTGTATATAGGCGAAATGTATATACACACAGTACCAATATTTCAGCGCATGACCAAATTAAAATATTGAAAATAGTATAACAACTTATACATTGTTCTTTTCTAAACCTTAACTTTACAAAGCAGGGAGCAGCTGAAATAAACATTAAATGTTCACAACTCTATTTCAAAATATAAAATAAAAGAGCATGGAGCTGGTCTCGCTGTTCGTCACCTACGAATATAGCCCTCCCAAGTGATTCTGCAGTTGCCACACAGTGGGGCCTCCAGGCCTGTTAGATATCTGATTCCTGTGCTCTGCAACATGTCTAACTCCTGCACCCAGCAGAGCTCAGGGTCATTCTTAGGTCATGGTGGTTAAAGATGGCTGTCAATTCACTGGCTGCGCTAGGTTTCAAGTCTCCCTTATCTCTGTTATATTGCTGATTCCTACCGATAGCTTAGGAAATCAACCACACCATCCATATGCACCTTAATGGTGTGCTTCATAGCACCAAAGTGACTGGATTAAAAGCTCGGTGTGTGCTGTGTTTGAAAGAATCTGTTACCCTTTGAAAGCTAAGAACTGGAACAAATATACTTTCACCTGAATAAACAGTTATGGTTCTATGGTGCCTTGCAAATTTAAAAAAACGGGGGTTGTAATAAAACAAGTTGAAACTAGCTGATCCTGCCTTTCCTCAATGCAAAGGTAATTATTACTCAGTCAAAAATATGCAGTGAAAAGAGTAATTGCATAAGAAGCCATTATGATCCTGAGAGTATCCACCTGGTGTTTTTATTTTGATGAATACCCTTTTGGATCCCTATGGCTGCGCAACTTAATGTTTGTCACAACTCCCTATGGCTAAGGAGAAAGACAAGCCTTAATTGTAAATTTGCACATGCTTTATTGCAATGCAATGGCATGAACACATTTAACAGGACTGTCATTCCATTTAATTACTCTGATTCTGACATGGACCTACCACAGATAAAATTGATGGCATGAGTTATGAGCCCATAAAAAATCACTGCCTTCTCTTCAAGGGGTGAGCATGAAGGTGTTCTTTCATATTCTGTACAGCTATCTGCGTTAGGTGAAGAAAAAAATAAAGCATGGTAATAGGATAGCCATCCTCAAATTGCTTCCTTCCAAACTGAGTTATGCCTGTCACATGACAGTGATGCATGGTCAGTTATTTCTTAGCTTACCTGGGTAAGATCTGTGACATCTAAAGAAAAATAAACAAATAAATAAGTAGACAAGTGGACAAAAATAGAGAATAGCTTTTGCCAGATTAATCCTGCACTTAATCTCTATTAGATTTGCTATTTCTCAGCTTTTTCTCAGCAATATTCGATGGTACTCATTACACTTTAGCCTGAGACATGTGGGGGGAAAAAAGCTCAGGATCTAGACACTAAACTGAAGGGTTTTTTTTTGTTAGATAGGAGGTATGACAGGGTATGCCAGAAATTTTAAACACAGTAAGGAGAAGTCAGCAGCTCTATTCAAGTGAGAGGGGGGTGGTGCAGCACCTGGTATCTTGGCATGTGCTGCCGAATAGAAAGGTGCCAGATACTGGCTAGAATATATGCATGTTGAAAAAAAAGCTTTAGCAGCACAACATCAATGTTTTATGTAGCCACATTAAACTGTCTGCTACTTGAGTTCATTTTCCACATTCGTGCTTATGACTCACTAATAAAAGAAGCTAGTGTCTTCTTAAAATATCTCCATAAGCCTCCCTCCTCTGTCCATGGAAAAAAGTCCAAATTTCTAAATACATCTATAATTCGATTACCCAAATAAATGATGAGTCAAAGCATCTCCTTTTTCGGCCTTTTAAACTTGAAACTGTCGTTGAAAATAGGCTCACATTTATTTGTCTATTGATCAAGTAGAAATCATCAATAAAAATATTATACCATGTGACTTCATCCCAAGATTCCTTTGTCTTTCAATTAAGAAATGGTTTTATGCTATACCAATACGGTAAGATAGAGGATTAAATCAATAGATTATAAATTATATGTAAAAGAAAACATCAGGTCACTGCCCTGATACAACAGATTTATTATTAAAGTAGGTAACTCCACAGCAATTCACTATATTCGTTTTTATAAAGTAAGCGGCAGAGAGAGATCAATGATAACTTTGGCTTGATGTTGCTTTTAGTGGTTCATTTATAATAGCTACTTATCTCCTATTATTTTAGCTTGCTATAATAATGTCAAGCCAAGAAAGAAAGATAATCACCATTATGGGAATATATATTTAATTCAAGTCTGACTGACTATTCCTTAACCTGATTCATGTATTTTGTACAGTGGCCAGAAATACTCTATAAAGGCATAGTGATTCTTGGGTACACATAAAAACTCCATTACACATTCTACATTAGGGTTAGAGTATAAAAAAATCTGGCAGTTTTGGATGTAGTTTCATAGGCATGTTACTAGATGAACAACCACATTGCAAGGCCCACCCATAGCCTACCAGCACAAACCTGCCTGCTTCTGTCAACATCAAGAATAATAGCTGAATCCCAAATGGACCCATTGGCCTCACTATATAAAGCACATTTTTGCTCCAGACATGCAAATGGACCCATACTCCATTTGTAGATTGCAGCCACCTTGCCATTTTTGAATTGCAGCCACCTTGCCATTTTTGAATTAGTTTCCTACAGGCTTCCAAAGGCTGTCTCAAATGATGAGACTGAAAGAGAAGGATCTTCACCAATTCATGGCCTAGAGATTTTCTTCCAGGGAAAATGGAATTAAATAAATATTGAATTAGGGAGGGTTCCCCTCCACCACCACTATTTCTTAGTGATACAGGAATGATAAATTTTTAAAACTCATGTCTTGCCCTGGCTGGCTTGCTCAGTGGTTAGAGCCTCAGCCCCTGAACTGAAGGGTGGTGGGTTCAATTCCCAGTCAAAGGCACATACCTTGGTTGCAATTCAATCCCTGGCCCTGGTCAGGGTTCAAGCAGGAGGCAACCAATCAATGTTTCTCTCTCTCTCTCTCTCTCTCTCTCTCTCTCTCTCTCTCTCTTCCTTCCTCCACTCCCCATACCCTTCCATTCTACTCTCTCTGAAAATCAATGGAAGAAATATCCTCACTCCTCAGGTGAGGATTAAAAAACAACAACAACAACAAAAACTCATGTATTTTTTACAACAAAAGGTGATTCCACTACTGCTTGCCCCTGTTGGTTGTCTTGTTACTGATCACTCCAGATTCTCTACACTTCTAAATTGCACTATGGGTGTTGAATTGCACATGTAATTTCACTCTATTTAAAAGTAGAGGTTACTGCCCTGGCCAGTGTGGCTCAGTTGGTTGGGAGTAGTGACATGCACTAAAAGGTTGCTGGTTCGATTCCTGGTCAGGGCACATGCCCGGGTTGTAGACTTGATCCCCAGTAGGAGGCATACAGGAGGCACACAATCGATGTTCCCTCTCTCTCCTTCTCCCTTCTTTAAAAATCAATTTTTAAAAAAATAGAGATTACTAATATTCAGAATATATAGAGAAATCCTAAGACTCAACAACAGTAAAACAAATAGCCCAATTAAAAAATGGTTGAAAACTTGAATAGACATTTCTCCAAAGATGTCATACAAATAACCAATAAACACATGAAAAGATGCTCAATATCACTAATCATCAGAGAAACTCAAATCAAAACTACAACAAGAGAACACCTCACACTCATTAGGATGATTACTATAAAAAAAACAGACAATAACAAGTGTTGGCAAGGATATGGAAAAATTGAAACTCTCATTGATGGTGAGGGTATAAATTGGTACAACCAATTTAGAAAAATGTTTGGCAGCATCTATTAAAGCTAAACAGGCAGTGTCCTTGGCAGTCCAGATCTGTCTCTTGTTTCAACAGTGTTTAGATGGAACAGACCCAGGGATGCCCCTTCTTCCAGCCTCCAGCCACTCTCCTGCATCTTATCCAGTCACCACCTTCAGAACCACCTCCAGAACCAGCCAACACATCGTTTTTTGTTGTGGTGGTTTTTTCTACCTTAACTCCTTATTACTGTACAACCTTGAGCTCCCAAATTCGTCAGGATTATTCCAAGGTAGAGTCAACCACTTGGCCAACCAGCATCTGCAGGCCTCCCACACCTACCTCTCTCTGGGCTTCTATTTCAACTGCAACTATGTGGCTCTCGAGGGCGTGGACCACCTCTTCCAAGAGTTGGCGGAGAAAAAGCGCGAGGGCACTGGGAGTCCCTTAAAGTTGCAAAACAAGCGCGGTGGCTGCATTCTCTTCCAAGATGTTCTGGAGCCTCCCCAGGACGAGTGGGCAAAACTCAGGACACCATGGAGGCCGCCCTGGCCTGGGAGAGGAACCTGAACCAGGCCCTTGTGGAGCTGCAGGCCCTGGGTTCTACCTGCGCAGACCCTCATCTCTGTGACTTCCTGGAGAACCACTTCCTGGATGAGCAGGTGAAACTCATCAAGAAGATGGGCAACACCTGACTCCCCTCTGCAGGCTGCCGGCCCCCAGGCTGGGCTGGCCGAGTATCTCTTGGAAAGGCTCACCCCAAGCACAACTAGGAGCCTTTGGAGCCCAGAGGCCTTTGAGAGGCCCCTCGGCATCCCCTGGTGTCTGGCTTTTCCCTGAGCCGCTCCCTGAAACAACTAGCCATTGTTTTAACCACCCTGAAGCCCTCTCCCATGCATTGAATCAAATAAAACACTAAAGCATTTTGCAACAGTAAAAAAAATAAAAAATAAAATAAAATAAATAAAGTTAAACATATGCCTAGCCTATGATCCAGAAGTTCTACTATTAGGAATCAAAAGATATAAATGCATATTCTTGAAAGAACATTGTCAAAAAACATCAACAAGAATGTTCATAGCAGCTTTACTCAAAATAGCCAAATATTAGAAGCAATCCAAATGCCATCACAGTAGGATGGACAAATGAAATGTGGTATGTTCATACAATTAAATACTGTACAGTGACTTTAAAAATAATAAATCATTATTACTAGGCATAACAGGAATGAATCTTACAGATATACATTAAGGGGGAAAAGCCATACAGTAGCTATTGTATGATTCCTTTGATATGAAATACAAAACAGATAAGACTAATATAATGGTAGAAGTCAGAAAGTGGGAGATCTAGATTATATCTAATTAACTTCCCTGAAAAATGTAGTCCCTCTGCAGGGAAGTCAACTTTAAAAAAAAAAATACATATATATATATATATATATATATATATATATATATAATTGATTTTTCACAGAGAGGAAGGGAGAGGGATAGAGAGTTAGAAACATCAATCAGCTGCCTCCTGCACACCTCCCACTGGGGATGTGCCCACAACCAAGGTACATGCCCTTGGCCGGAATCGAACCTGGGACCCTTTAGTCCGCAGACCGACGCTCTATCCACTGAGCCAAACTGGTTAGGGCGGGAAGTCAACTTTTTAAAGTGCATACATTGCCTGGCTGACATAGCTCAGCAGTTGAGTGTCATCTATGAACCAGGAGGTCACGGTTCAATTCCCAATTGAGGCACATGCCAGATTGCGGGCTTGATCCTGGGCATGCAGTGTGGGTGTGCAGCCGATCATTGATGTTTCTATCTCTCCCTCCCTCTCCCTTCCTTTCTCAATAAATCAATAAAAATATTTTTTAAAAATAAAAAATAAATAGAGTGGCCCTAGCCAATTTGACTCAGTGGATAGAACATCGGCCTGCATACTGAAGGGTCTGGGGTTCGATTCTGGTCAAGGCCATGTATCTTGGTTGCAGGCTCCTCCCTGGCCCAGGCCCTGGTCAGGGCTCGTGCTGGAGACAACCAATCGGTGTGTTTCTCCCACATCAATGTTTCTCTCTGTCTTTCCCTCTCTCCCTAAAAATCAATGGAAGAATATCCTTGGGTGAAGATTAACAATAAATAAATAAATAAATAAATAAATAAATAAAGTGCACACATGTAAAAACACTCAGATCTTAACAAATCCTATAAAGCAGTGTTGGTGTGCAACATAGTTCAAAACATTTTTCTCACAAAATTTCAAACATGAGCAGTTGTACCATACTTCTCTCTAAAATTGAGACTTTAAGGGAGTGCTAAGTCAGTGGCCCCTAGTTCCCCTTTCTATGTTCTGTTTCTACCTAGATGACCCTTTGACCTCCGATCCTCTCTCACCCCCACTAAACCTCAAGCACCAACTCTTCTCTGACCTCCACCCCCTGTCAAAACAGAAAAGACTCTAGTATCACTTATTTACACTTTTTGATTGACTGATTGGTTACACTTTAGCTTCAATGAGCTTTAGTCAGTATGTTAATTCAAGCAACATTTATATTTAAACCATTTTACACCTCATTGTATAATGAAAGATCAATTCTCCATTGAAGAGTTTTGAGCTTCAATCTAGTAAGCAAGTAAGAAAATATTTTGGAAACAAGGAAGAACTTGAAATCACACTTTGTGTTCCTAACCCTGGGGAGTCATGAGCCACAGGAGAATAGCTGACAGGCTACAGAAAAAAAAAAAAAACCAAAGAACTGTTCCCTCATTCACTCACTCATTCACTCATTCATGCATTCAACATTTATCAAGTGCCTACATGTGCTAGGTATTACAAACAGAAAGAATAAATGATTAATAATATGGTCTCCTTCTTGAAATATTTACAAAGAAGAGTCACAAATAGAATTCAAAAATTAATAGAATTTAGTCCCAAAATGAGAGATGCTCTGACAAACAGGAAATGCTAAAGGAGGACAGAGGAGCCAGGACTCGCTCTCCCTCTTCCTGGGTCATGTTTCAGAGAGCACAGACCCATGGCTCAGCCTGTAGGAGAGAAGGGGCCAAAATGGGTTCCCTAGTCTTTTGGCCAAATGGGAGATGGATGATTACCTTTCTTGTGCAGAGGGAACTTAAGGCAGCAGAGGCTAACGCCATGGCCAGTGTCTCCTGTAGCCACAAACATAAACACAACTTAAGCTGTGGCAGCAGCTGGGCCCCTTCTCTTCATCTGCAGTCATATGGGGAGGTCAGTTGATGATAAGCCTTGCCAAGATGTCCTTAGCCACTTGTAGGGGAGGACAGGTGCAAGCGCTGTCATACAACTCCATACGCAGACTGCACTTGTATCAGGATGCATCAGTGGAACGTACGTTTTATCTATATCGATTGAAATACTTATCACTAGGTTTTGCTCTATTGGGGTCTTAAAATTTCGAAGACTCGTTAGTGTAAAATTTAGAATACCAAATAGAAAAGGTTGGTAGTCAAGTAATGTCTGTGCCTCACTGTAGCAGTTGAAGGCTTACTTCTGGAAGCTTGCTGAAGGCAGAAACTTTGTCCCTGAATTCTAACAAAGCCAGGTGTGTATACACAATACCCAGAGCTGCCCTGCACCTCCTTTGTTCAATTTTTTGGCCTAAGCAACTTTATTAGATTTTTTAACTCTCCCCTTGTCCCAAAATTTGCAGGTGAATAGGTTGTGGTTGTGTCATGAAACATATTTGATCTTATCTTAGTTAGTGACTAGTAGTTTTGTATCACACCCATATTTACTGGGGTTCTAAAACACAGCCCTCAAGCCCCTATTATTCTAATCTCTGAGAATGTAAGAATGAATATTCATTCTTTTTCTTTTTTTTTTTTTTACCCTCACCAAAGGATATTTTTCCATTGATTTTTAGGGAGAGTGGAAGAGAGAGGGAAAGACAGAGAGAAATATCGATGTGAGAGAAACACATCGATTGGTTGCCTCTTGCACGTGCCCTGACCAGGGCCTGGGCCAGGGAGGATCCTACAACTGAGGTGTGTGCCCTTGACCACAATCGAACCTGGGATCCTTCAGTCCACAGGCCAACACGCTATCCACTGAGCCAAACCGGCCATGGCTGGACATTCATTCTTTTAACAAGCATTTATCCAGCAGTGAAGCAGGTGGTTAGTTATTTCCCAATACCCATTTTCTCCTTCCATTTTAAATGGCTCATGGCCAGCCATGAGAGACAGCATATCCTAGTATCCTCTGCAGCTGGGTGTGGCCATATGACTATGTTTACCACAATAAAATGTGAGTGGAAGTGATATATGCCACTTACAAGTCATTTACTTCATAGGAAATTGCTTGTCCTTTGATTTCAGTCTATCCCTCTTCCTAAAAACTTGAGTGGAAATATGGAAGTAACACAGCTTTAACCATGCAGATAAGACCTAAGGAATGTTGGAAAAGCAAAAATGGGAGAAACCCAGATTGTGAATGACCTCATGGTGAAGGCAGCCCACCAGTCTGGGTTCTTACATTCCTCTGAAATTTTACATGCAAGAGAATGAAACTTCAGCCATATTTGAGTCACTAAATTTTAAGTTTCTTTGTTACAGCAACTTAGCCAGACCCTAGTTAATGTAAATGTTCATTCAATGTCTATTGAGCATTTACTATGTGACAGGAACTTTATATTTCTGGGGGAAATATAAAATGTGAAGAGACAGAAAAGTCTCTGGACATAGTTTTACAAAAATGTAAAACTACATTTGCAAACTGTGGTAAGTATGTAAAGGAAACAAAGAGGGTTCGAAGTTAAGGCCTCTCTGAGGAAGCATCATGTAGCTAAGCTCAAGGTCATAGGGGAAAATGGGGTATGGGGACTCATCCCAGGTTGCAAGGTCAATGGGATAAAAAAGAGCTTGGCTTTTGGATGGAACTGAAAGTGAACAATGTGAGCTGTGTGGCATTATGAGGAAAGGCTCTTCCTAAATGTGTGTATGTGTGTGTGTGTGTGTGTGTGTGTGTGTGTGTGTGTTATACACATACATGTATATAATAATAACATAGACACAGTAAATTAAATATAGGTAAATTATCTTTG
Organism: Myotis lucifugus; assembly: GCF_000147115.1. Classification (NCBI taxonomy): domain Eukaryota; kingdom Metazoa; phylum Chordata; class Mammalia; order Chiroptera; family Vespertilionidae; genus Myotis; species Myotis lucifugus. The sequence continues at coordinate 3,836,229 of NW_005871100.1, read as the reverse complement.
CTTTATAGTTGCTGCTAACTCTATTTTCTTTTTTTTTAGTATTTCTTATTGATTTTTTACAGAGAGGAAGGGAGAGGGATAGAGAGTTCGAAACATCAATGAGAGAGAAACATCTATCAGCTGCCTCTTGCACACCTCCCACTGGGGATGTGCCCACAACCAAGGTACATGCCCTTGACCGGAATTGAACCTGGGACCCTTCAGTCCACAGGCCAACGCTTTATCCACTGAGCCAAACCGGTTAGGGCAACTCTATTTTCTTTTTTGAACCAGAAACTTCCTCTAGTTTTGCACTTATACCAGCACTGAATCTGGAAAAATTGATAATTTTGAGACCATAAGAACTCTGAGTTATAGCACCCTTAGACTTTCAGATCCCCTTTTTCCTAAGCACACAATCTCCCCAGGGTCATTTCCATCTATTGTGTCCTCCTTTTTCATCATTTCTGGTCACAAACACTTGAAAAGCCCCCAAGTTTCTATAATTCTTACCCTCTTCTCTTTTCATTCCCTTGATCTTCACAGGAAAGCTGGGGGCATGAATTTTATGTTAACATTTCCAGACACTTTGTCTTCTGCAGCAAAAGTCATCATAAAACCCAAGTCACATGTTGATCACTGTCCCAATCATAAGTAAAGGCTTACTCTCAAGGTAAGTTGGAGAGAAAGAAATATCACCTCCAATTACTCTATAGGACTTTGATAATAAAATTCTAAATGTCTAACTAAGTTCTAATAAAAATATTAATAAATAATGTGATATGGCATAAATTAGTAATCATTATGTTTCGTAATTATTTGTACACTCCTTCAAAAGGGATGGTATCTCCTCTCTTCAAAATTTTACATCATCCCTGAATAAGTTTTCATTAATTAAGGAGCAAAGTCATGAGACAGGATTTAAATATAAGGCAGCAAGAAAGAAACCAGAGTAAGGAGACGAGAGAAGTTCCAAGAGGGGGAAGGGATGAGGTTAGTGGAGGTCAGGAAGAGGTGAAGCCAAAAGGAATTCCTAGAGCCAGAAGAACAAATCTCTAGGTTCTTTTGAAGGTCACCTGCAGCTGATAGGTACCGAAGCATCACCCACCTCACACAAATTAGATGCTCAGTCAGGATCTGGACTGGATGCCTTCCTATCATTCTGAAATAAAAAAGAAAAAAAAATGAGTGAGAGAGAGAGAAGAAAAGGAAAAATTGGGTCAGTCAAACAAGTTAGAGGAAAGAACACATACAACATTAAGAATGAGTACTCAGCTGTTCAGAGAGAAAGGGGCTGGGGGCTGGGTAAGAAGGGTGAAGGAATTAAGCAAAGAAAAAAAAAAAGAAAGATTCATGGACACAGACAATAGTATGGTGATTGCCAAAGGGAAGATGGAGTGGGAAGAAGTAGAAGAGGGTAAAAGGGGGGGATAAATGGTAATGGAAGGAGATTTGACTTGGGGCGGTAAACACATAATACCATATACAGATGATGTATTGTAGAATTGGGTACCTGAAACCTATATAGTTTTATTAACCAATGTCACCCCAATAAATTCCATTAAAAAAGATAAAAACAAACAACTAATCTTAAAAAAAGATATTCCACCTTAACTGAAATTTCACATCAAATAACCCTCAAATAAAACAAACAAACAAGAAAGAATGAGTGCTCAGGAGCCAGACTGCTGGGTTTAAAAGTAATCTTTAGCATTGTCTAGTTGGGTGACCTCTCCCTTCAGTTTCCTCTTCTTTAAAAGGGAGATTATAATCGCCCCTACACTTCATAGTGTTGTGGAGAGGATTCAAAAAAGCCATTCCATGCAACATGCTTAGCCCAGTGCCTAGCACAACATAAACTATCAACAAGCCTCAGCTACTTTTGTACATATAGGCTCAGCTTCAGGAGAATAACTACTCATGATTATAAGATAGGAAAGCTGTAAAATAAAATAAAAAATAAGTTTCCTTCTAGAACTCAGTTAGATAAATTTGTGTTTTCTACGTGGGCAAAGAAAAGAGCCATCTTCAACTCTTTTATGTATTTGTTTAGATTTAACAAGGCAAAAGGGTGTGCATGAAAAGAGCCCAGGGCTGGGGAAGGAGAGAAAATGGAATTTGAAGAACCTGTCATCTGGCCCATCTTATACAGATACTTGCTAAATCACATAGCCCAACTTTCATCGCACAATTCCAGGGCACAGCCCACAGGCCCTAAAAATGTCAAAGCACCATCATTTGGTGTAACACACGACACACGTATCAGGATTCTTAATTGTAAACAAAAGAGACTGACTACTGTTGATTTGATTGAAAAAGGAACACTTGAATAACTCTGAAAATTGCTGGGAAAACTGGAAATCCAGCTTGAAAAATGGAAAGCTTGGCAGCCAGAGCTAAATGTCAATCATAGAGCCAGTCGGGTGAGTAGACAACTGTCCCTGCCCCAAGCCCTGACTCTGCCACCTGCCCTGCCAAACCACTAGAACTGGTTGCTGCTCGACGCCATCTCTAGCACCTTCACCATGGCTGTGCTGGAAATAGATGAGGCTATTGAGAGCAAAGATATGGCCTTTTCTGACTCACAGTGAGAAATTCCCTGAACATAAAAGTTCAGATGTTGGCCAATCCTACAGAAAAAAAAAAAAGAACAAAAGAGAAATAAAGAAGAAAACTATCTGAGGCAATAATTCATGGTACATCTACTGTTTTAACAAAACATTGAATAAAAATTATGCCACAGAAACACAGATATTCTTTATGATATAACGTAAGTGTATCGATGAGTTTGTTTCTGTTTTGTTTGTTCATTTCTTTTGTTTTTTAGATTTCACATCTAAGTGAAATCATATGGCATATGAAAGGAATTAAGAAGTAGAAATTGTCACTTATCAAAATAGTCATGTGGATGTAAAGTACAGCATAGGGAATACAGTCAGCAATATTGTAATAACTATGTATGTGTCCGATGAGTACTAGGGTATCAGGGTGACCACTTCATAAGGTATATAAGTGTATAGTCACTATGTTGTACACCTGAAATTAACATAAAGTCTGGATCTCTCTCATAGAAGGAATATTTTTTTATTTAAGATAATGAATTGCAAGTTAAATCCTGTGGTCCATAGAGAACACACCAATGAAGCCAGAATACCCCCTCAACTTCCATGGTTTCTGAATCAAGCAGCAACAAGGGAGCTAACCTGCCATCGGAGTGGCTGGGGCAGGGCAATTAAGAAGCTTGGCTTTCTTCTTGGTTTTGTCTCTATCTCATCTGTCAAACCATATACAGAATTTCTGAAATGGGAGAAATAAAATGGATTGGCCAGTTTCTCTTTACCCATGGGATAGAAGGGGTCTGAGCAGTCAGTTACCCTGTCTGTAAAATTCATGGAGGCAAGCAGGAAGGAAGAAACCCTCTGGCCATGTATCTCATTATTCAAACCTACTTGTTCTTAATAACTTTTAGATCTTCAGTATTTAATTGTTATTGTAATTAACTACTGTAATTACAATAATTAATTATTAATGTTCTTAATATATCTAGCCTGAGATTAATTTTTGCCTGCAATTCTTTTTTAAAATGTTTTTCTTATTGATTTTTAGAGAGAGAGGAAGGGGGAGAGAGAGAGAGAAATAGAAACATGGATTAGAGAGAAACATTGATCCACTGCCTCCTGCACATCCACCACTGAGGATCGAGCCAGCAACCCAGGTATGTGCCCTGACCAGGAATTCAACCAGTGACTTCTTGGTGCATGGGTTGATGCCCAACCACTGAGCCACACCAGCCGGGCTGGGTGCAATTTTAATACCCATTTACATTTATATTAAAGATGTAAGAAAATATTTTCTTACCACTATTGCCACTGGCACCATGCTGGGACTCAGTTTCTTCACCTGTAAAATAGAAAAACCATATTAGATGACTTCTAATGTCCCTTTTTGTCTTACTTTCTGTCATTCTGTAACTAAAGAATATTAGAAATATTGTAATGCTTATAATTATGCAAAGTCCTTGTTCACTTATAAAAGTTAGAAAAGTAGAAGGAAGCAAAGTTATGCTCTTCTACATATCACCCTTAATCTGATTTTGTGTCCATTGAGTTCTGAGAATAACTGGCTTCTAAAGACTGGCCCTTTTTAGGCCTCATGTTATATTTCTTCAAAGTCTTGGTGAACCTACTTCCTCTGCTTATTTTTAGTCAATAAGTGCTAAGAAGTGAACTCTGAAGACCAGCTCTTTTGGGTGAACATGAATTGTTGTGGGGTTTTTTCCTCATTAAATGTAGATTGTGACTAGGTTTGCAGTACATAAAATAACTAATGAAAATTGTGGGGCTGAATATCATGCACTCAGATGTTTCCAGCCATATGGATATTAGCTTACATAAAGACAAAATATCTGTATTAAAAACTGAATATTTCCACTCTAGCCAGTTTAGTTCGGTGGATAGAGTGTAGGCCTGCAGACCTAAGGGTCCCAGGTTCAATTCCAGTCAAGGGCATGTACCTTGGTTGCAGGCTCCTCTCTGGCCCTGGGGCCCTGGTCAGGGCTCCTGCAGGAGGCAACTAATTGATGTGTTTCTCTCACATCAGTGTTTCTCTCTGTCTTTCCCTCTCTTCCACTCTCTAAAAGTTAATGAAAAATATCCTTGGGTGAGAATAAAATAAAATAAAATGTGGCAAATTAAAAAAAATGAATATTTCCATTTTTATCCACATATTGGGTGTGCTACAGACATAACTTGTGAATGAAAATAAATGGTTTCTTCCTTCTTTCTGCAAAGAATTCGCTTAATCAATTAGTGTCAGATATGGAAAAAGCCTTTTATTGTTAAAGTAATCCCCTCATTGACTTTATTGTTAAATTTGACCTCTCTTTAGCTTTGTTTTCACTCAAATATTTGTCAATTGCTTATTTCCCCAAGAATGCATAGTCACAGTTTACATGTAAGTCTGGTAGTATTAAACAGTCAGTTTCTCCAGCTCTCTAATTCTTTGCCAGCAAGCAATTACCCACTGTAGGACCTCTATCAACAATGATAGCTTGGTCACTCCTGTGTGGTTGGCCCTGTGGAGAAGCCCTACAGCAAAGTGGATAAGAGTTTGGGCTCTGGGTTCAGTGGACAAGTTACTTAACATCTTGTCACCTCTCCATTTCCTTATCTGTAAAATCAAAAATAATAAAAATGCCTTCTTCTTGGAGTAAAGATGAAATGACTGAATGTATGTAAAGTATCTGACGTAGCACTGGAAATTACTTGGCTCAGAGTAGTCCTGAGTAAACACCAGATTTTCAGCATCCTGAAAAATCACATACATTTTAGAGGATAAAACTTAAAAGTCAACAAGAACAACTACCTTAGTTTGTACTTTAAGAACCTGAAAGTAGGGGAAGGTATAGAAAGGTTCCGTATGGAAAGGATAAGTGTCCTACAGGGATTGTCTTTTTCTGTTACCAGGAGTCCCGGGCCCTGCGTTCAAGAAGCTTAAGATCCTTTGGGGGAGTCAAGACTATAGGTCCGCGGACAGTCTGGTTCCTGGTCCCGGTGTGAAAGGTGCGTTCCCAGGAGGGTCTCGGCTGAAAGAGTGGGAAGTAGTACAGAGAACCTTCTGAAGAAGTGAGACTTGGGGCAAGGCAGGGTTGGCCTCTGCGAGGGAACAGGGAGAGGACAGTGAGAAGGATGCTGCCCAGACCGGAGGAGCCCTGGTCTCCCAGAGGCACCCAGCGTTTAGAAACTTCTGCTCCTCACACTGCAGCCCACCGCCACGCTCCCAAGCATCTCCGTGGAGCTAGAAGGGGAATGAATGGCACTCAGTTACACCGGTTTTGAAAATATCTGGGAGGATGGAGCCGGCAGAGAGGAACATCTCCCTCCCGCTTTCAAGTCTGAAGAACTTGAACTAGGGGCCAGGCTTCCGACGTGAATGTTTTCTCTTGGGGCGAGAGGCGTTCGTCCGCAGCGCTGGGCTCGCGGATGGAAGCCGGAGGCCCTTCCAGCCCGGCTTCTCCTTCCCCGGAAACACTGGGGAACCCTGAGGCCTCGTGGCCCCTGGGGAGGAGCCCCGATTCAGGCTCCATTCACTGCCATCACACCCGGCTCGCTGGGCCCGCACCCCGCACCCCGGGGAGGCCCTGACGCTGCGCCCGCCCCGCTGCGCGTGGGTCCGGGAGGGACGCGAAAGGGAGCGGCGTTCGCTGCAGAATTCAGAGAGAAAGCGGGGAGCCGAGGAGGAGAGTGGCCTTCACCTTGGCGTCGCGGCTCCCTCCATCCTGCGGGGCCGCAGGGTCCGCGTCCTCCCGGGGCGGGCGCACCGGCCGGGCCGCCGAGAGGCCGGCGCTGAATCGCGCGCGACGCCGAGTTTCCCGCGGCCGCGCGGCCCCCGCGAGCTGAGCGCGAGCCCGGCTCCCCGCGTGCTCCTCGGGGTGCCCCGTGCCCCGAACCGTGTGGCCAGGTTTCAGGAGGGAGGAAAGCCCCTGCCCTTTCAAACCATCGCTGTCTGCATGGTTCTTACGGTTCTGGGGCGATCTCTCTTTCATAAGGAAGCAGGTTATCATTGTAAACAGCCCAGCACAGCTAAGAGCATCCCAGTCTAAAAAGAAACAAAGTCACTCAATAATTTTCCCTTTATTTTCTGTTGCAAGCAGTTGCGGTTTTGTTATTGCTTTCCACCTAACCAAGGAACCACTCCAGCCGAAAATGAAAATGCAAAACAACCTGATTTCTAGAGATTAGTTTTTGGGACTGGATATTTTACGAACACATTTCCAATACTATAAAATTTAATGGACGGTTTAAAAAATTGGAAACATATTTTGGTTGTGGCTGGAAATGTTGAAAAAGAGACGTTGGTCTTTTCATTTATTGCCCATAAACGCAGTCTTTTGGGAATAGTTTGCAGGATGTAATGGGGGTTGGGATGTCTCCCCCCTCCACCCACCTCACCCCCCCCCCACCCGGCAAAAAAAGGCCACAGTGTTCATTGGCTAAAGTCTGCGGAGCAGAGTTGCTTGATTGATATTTGGCTTGCAGTTCTGCAATCGAAGGTCAGCTACAGTTGATGACTGGTGTTATTAAAAATAAGGATCTAAAACTCCAGGGATTCCAGTTCAGCTTTTCAAATACTGACAGCCACAAATGCCCTTTTGGGCAGCTGTTTCTGTCTTCTGCGATCAGTAGAACCCCGCGGAGGAAAGGAAATGTAGAAAGTCGTGTTGCAAGGAAACTTTATTTTCCTTGTTTGGGCTGGTGTGTGTGTGTGTGTGTGTGTGTGTGTGTGTGTTAGATACATAAGTGGGTTGTAGAGAAAATTAACAAATATGGACCAGAACAATTCAGGAGGCTATGCTATGCCACAAACCAACCAGAAACAAACAGAAGGGGGGGAAGATTCGGGGCTAAGACATCTCCTGGACTATTTCTTGCATTTCTAAGCCCTTTCCAGCTGATACCTCTTGACAATTTAATGGAGGTTGAACTTGGGTGCAGGCAACTTCTCTCTCATTTATTCGCCCCCATTTATAGTTAAAAACAACAACAAGTGTATGTGTTGAATCTTACCTGCTCTATTTCTGTCTTCACATTTTAAGAACATATGTCTTTAACAGCAAGTAGCCCAACATTTGATTGTTCAAACAAGATGGCAGAAACATTCAACTGGGATTCAGTAATCCTGATGGCCTCAAAATAGAGGTCTAGGCTAGTAAACCAGAAGAGGAAAAACATAAACCATATCCAGCCTGAAACAAATCACAGAGAATAAATGCGAGAGGGCAAAATCAAACCAGGAATTCAGAACTAAGAAGTGCATTGGCCTCCGGTTCTAAGCCACCCGGGTTTTACTCTGGGCTCCAACTCAGAGCCATCCACCTCTGGGTGCCTGTCTTTCTGATTCATAAAATAAGAGGTTGGGTAATGGGTCCTTTTCAGTTCTGAGCATCTAGATGTAAGCAGTCCTATGGAAGAACTATTATGTTCTCTCAGAACTCAGGAGGGGGGAAAAGGCAGGCAAAATGTAGGCTTATCTACAGCAGTGGGTCACCAAACTTAGCCATCTAGTGAGTAGCTTATCTGATAGGGACTTGTTAACTTGTGTCCTTGTGTGTATTGAAAAAGCCACAGCATTTCTGAGAGTTAAGAGACATATTTTTACAGTCCCTTCCGATAGAAAGAAAGATGTTGTAATGTGCCAATTTCAAAATTTTAAAACAAGGTTTGTCTGTCATTCAAAATAGTAAATTAAAGACTCAGACTCCTAGAGCTTCTACTGCAAAAATGATTATTCTTCAGGAAGAAACACGAACAGCAATGACCAGTTTTGCTTTGTTTTCCCAGACGTGCTCAGCCATCAGAAAAGCTTAATAAATCCCTATTTAGTATGCATTTATGCAGTGATTACATGAACTTTGACCTCTGGAGAGCTGTAGCAATTAGCTTCCGTGTCCAGCATCTTCTCCCGCCATTCCCCACTGGCTTCCTTGGGTCTTCCTTTTTCATCTCAGTAATTCGTGTACTAGGAGAGCGTAAAATTTTAAAGTTGACTTTCCACCTGAGGTATTTGCCTCGGCCACAGTTCAATTCCCCCTCTTCACCTCCCTCCTGTCTAAACAGCCATTTCAGATGGATATTGGGGCTCTGATTGTCGATATCACTCAAACGCAAATGGATTTCAATTCAATCTTGCCCTGTACTTTCGCAAAGAAGATAAACTCTAATGGCCCAAAGAGCTTCGTTTCATAGCTTGTGGCATCTGAAATAAATCGGATCCCTTCTGTCAGGCTAATTTAACGTTTTTTAAATATTCAATGTAATTTATTTTAAGTCAAATGAAACCTAGTGGATTGGCAGAAAGCTAACAGGAGGAGGCAGGAGAAGGGCAGCTGGAAGCTCCACTCCCTCCTCCCCCCCCCCCAAAAAAAAGAGCCAGGAAGGGAGATGAAAGTGCTTTAACTTTCTAGTAAACACTGTTTAGCAAAAGAATAATAGGAAAGTTGCCCCTTTCCCAAAGAGGGATGGAACTATAATTGTTGCCTTCAGCGGAGAGCTCAGATAAACCGCTGGGACTCATTCTAAAGTGACCCATCACTGCATTCATCTCTTCTTGAACTTTCGGTGAACCTGAGATTAAACAGGGGTGAGCAGCTAAGCAGTTTGTTGTTAGCAGCCTTTTCAACAACCCTTTCAGACTGAGTAAATATTGATCGGTTTGAATCTGATTGCCCCAGAGGAAAACACCACAGCATCTGAATAGCCTCCAAAAGTAAACTTTCAAAGGTGAAGCTGAGAACAGACTTCAGAGCCATGGCATGATCTCAACACAGCCTCGTTTGGGGACTCCCAGAATTTTGGGCGTACTTAAATGTGATGTGAGCGAAGAGAGGAAAAAACATTTGAAAACTGGAATTTGTTATTGCCTTTATCCCAAGTCCCTAACTGAGACCCTTGTCCTTTTTAAATCTATCAATAAAATGTTATTTTCTGTTTTTCCTCTTTTGTCATTTCAGTTACCATGGCTGTCATTTTTCAAGATGCTAACTATGCTCCTCAGAGACCAAAACAGAAAAAGAGAGACCTTGAAATAGAATGTGTTAAGCGCCTTTGATTTAATCGATTGGGACAACTACAAAGATACAAATGTTTTTCTTGTTGAAAGGTATATTAATGTTTCCTAAATGTGTTGCTTATTAACTGATTTATTCCACGACCTATAAAAGGCTTGGGATGTTTAGCCATAATTTATCGTGTTCTCTCTCTCTCTCTCTCTCTCTCTCTCTCTCTCTCCTACATTAAAACCAGCACCTTAAAGATTGGAATCTCCAGGATTCCAGCCGGTTGGGCCCAGCTTTTAGATATTGAAATCTCGGCAGTGGCATGCAAATGACACTTTAACACATTAAAGTATTTGGAAACCAGCCATCTGTTTTGCTGTGTGGCCTTACACTAATAAACAAAAGATACTGTATAAGGGAGGGGGGATGAAAGAAAGAGTTGGCTCACTTTGAAGTTCTCACCCATCCACTTGAATCTTTTAGAAGCAATCCCAGAACCCAGGAGCCGAGGGAGGGCACAGGGTGCCCTTGATATGGCCGCAGCAACTACGCCTGCAAAGGCCAGGCTTTCCCCCTTTGACCCGGAGGTACAGGAAGTCTCATAGGTGCTCTAGGAGGCCTGTGAATTTCACGTTTTTGTAGGATTCCCTCCCCCAGACTCCCAGCCCATCCTTTGTAAAACAGCCTTTGGAGAGAGAGGAAGTCATATGTCTGTATTTGTTTGTGATGCTGCAAATGTTCTGCTCTGCCCTGGGGCTTACTTAAAGCCTCTAAAATTGTGTGAAAGTGAAGGAAAATTGGTAAGCAGTGTAGGAGAGCCACTTGGAACTCTTTGATTTGTTGGCTTCCTCTGTTGGAGAAACACATGTCTTGGTTGGAAGCAACTTGAACAGTGAAAGACTTCAGGGCGGCTTCCACCAGTTATCCTGGAAGAACCTGTTGAGCCCAGAGAAGAAAATCACTACTGTTTTCCAGGGTTATGTGACATGGGATGAAGAACTGAAGACCCATTACAGCCAAGATAGCTGTGAAATCAAATCTTAATGTGATGGGAATGAGATATATAACTTAGAGGGGATGGTAGGAGGTGGAGGGTGGCAGGAAGGGAGAGATAAGCAGGAAGAATGGGAGGAGGGATGTAAGGGTTTACTGAAAACAGACCACACTCAATTTAAAGGGTGGAATATATTGGAGCGCCGACAATCCAAAAAGAAGGAAGAAGGGTGGGCTGGGGTCCCCATCCTCAAATAGCTTTATACTGGAGCTAATTAAATGTGAATCTCTTAGTTCTTGGTTCACTGATGTGAGGAAAGACTGACTGAGGAGTTTCAGCTTTTAAAGGGGGTTCTGTTTATATATACGTCAGCATTCAGTTGGAGGTGAAAAGGTTAGCACTTGACCCAGGAAGTACCCATGTTTGTTTCAAAAATAGAACTGCTTTATAAAATTCTTCACCATTTTTTCCATTATGAACTTTGATTATAATAAGGGGACTACTGTCATTTTAAAGAAAATCAACCTATGATAGACATTGGTTAGGTGCAATTACCCTCTTAGGGGAAGCTTCAATTACATAGTGGAAAGCACTTTTTTTTTTTTTCAAAGAAAAGTCCCATCTCTTTGAAAATGCACACCGTCCTTCTCTCCTTCCCCACACAAAATGACTCAACTTTGTAAGAACCAACAAACTGTAGCCAAGCCAAATACACGGATCCTTAAGCATACCTGAAACTTGAATATATTTATTACAGACATCTTAAGACCCGTAAACTCTGCTCTGGATCACATCACTCCAGGATCTCAGAGCTGTTCATGATTGTACAGGAAATGGGGAATATTGTAGGCTCACAAAGGATAACTGATAGAACTCAGTGTGGTACTTCAGGGACACCAAAACATTGTGCGACATGCAAAAGACTATTCACGAATCACACAAAATATACATTCATTGTGCCATCCATCACATTAATAATTGAGCTGAAAATACATCCTAGCCAGCTACGATAACTGAGGAAGGAAGAGGCTGGTTTGACTAATACCTTTAGGTTCTGAATAATCCAGCACGAAGTTTAAATAGAGTGTGGCCAGAGAAACAAGAAAGGGGTTGGGGATGGGGAGAGACTGAAGCACAGGCAGCAAGGTTTCTGAACCTTGTGGTCTGCAGGCCTTCTTAACTCACTGAAAGAACAAATTGAGGCTACCCTCCGAGGCATCTGATTGAGTTTAAATGAGGGCTTTTATTTTTAACCTATCATCACATATAAAATTGTACCAGCTTTGAGAGTTTGCCCACCCTGTTTGAATCACTTAATCTAAACATTTCTAGAAAATCTGTATAAAGATAAATCTCTCAGGACAAAGTATTTACAACCAGCAAACTCACACACAAGAATGAATTAAATTAAAAGGTGAATTCATTGTGTAAACATGCCCATAGTGCATCTCTTCTCATGAGCTCCTGGACTCTCTCCTTTCTCTTTACCCCACTTTGAGGACAAAGTAGGGGAGTTCTGTAAATCTACAGATAGATAAAAGATGGGAGGCCTCCCTTTGGCATGTTTCTGCTGGCAAAGGAGACAATTCTCCAAAGGGCATCTAAAAGGAACAGTAGGTTCTGTGGAAATCTCCTAAAAGTAGGGGCCCTCAGAAAATTGGTGCGGGCACCCCATCTGCATTAAGAAGTTAACACACACACCCCTCCCTCCCCAATCAAGCATCTAGTCCAGAATTCTCAGTAAACACATTATCCTGCCCAGGAGCGTCCCAGATAGGATCAGAAAGAAAGAGAGAGACTGCAAATGGAAAGGAAGATAAGCTAAGAATGTGCTTTGAGTAAGAAGTCCCAGCCGGAGGAGTCAGAAGCCTGGGCCGCAGAGTGGAGTTTGGGGCTGGGCGGGCCTCAGTGGGAGGTAGTCAGAGTGTCGGAGGTAGAGGACCCCGGGGAAGGAACGCAGGGCGACGAGCTGGACTTCTCTGAGGACTCCTCGGCCTTCTCCTCGCTTCCCGGCGGGGTGGCGGGAGAGATGGGCAGGAGGCCCTCCTTCTCTCGTTTCTTCTGCTTCATTCGGCGGTTCTGGAACCAGATCTTCACCTGGGTCTCGTTGAGTTGCAGGGACGCGGCGATCTCCACCCGGCGGGCGCGCGTCAGGTACTTGTTGAAGTGAAACTCCTTCTCCAGCTCCGTGAGCTGCTTGGTGGTGAAGTTGGTGCGCACTGCGTTGGGTTGCCCGGCGTAGCCGTACTCTCCAACTTTCCCTGCGGGGGAAGCGATGAGAGAAAAAGGTAAATATTTAACAATCCATAGGAGAGCCCCTGTAGGTTCAGAGCAATATTCAGGTAAGGGGGAGATCGAGAATTTCTCCACACACCCCGGGCTGGGGAGGGTGAGTGATGAGGTGTAAAGTGTTCATCTGAAGTCAACCATTAGTGTGGTCAGACCGGTGATGAATGGAGCCCAGAGATATTACCAGCACAGCCCCACGCACGCACACCTACCCACTTCCTACTTCCAGAATCTCTCCATCTCAGCCCCTCTGCAAACACCACATTCCCAGGGGCTCCTTCGCCTCAACACACACCTGGGCAATCCCCCAATGCCCTACAACACCGGTGGGGAGCAAGTATTTTTAAAAGACAATTTATTAATTGTCCTTGGAAACTAAGCATACTAACTCCTTCCAGAATCATCACGGAGCATCCGCGGAATGGCAAGACTGACCTGTTTTGGGAGGGTTTCTTTTGACTTTCATCCAGTCAAAGGTCTGCGCTGGAGAAGAGGTCTCTGGTGCCGGGGAGCGACAGGCTTCTTGGTGGCTGGCGTGGAGAGGGGACAAGGAGTTATTATACGTGGCCAGGGCCAGGCTCTGGTGCTCTTGTCCATATGAGTGGTGAATGTACTGAGGCGATCCCACCGCGCCCCCGGCATAACCCTGGTGGTGGTGGTGATGTTGGACCATGGGAGATGAGAGGTTTCCAGAGTAAACAGCGGGAGCGCACGAGGGGTACCCCCCACTTACTTCTGCTTCCTGATTTAACGTGTACGGGCTGTAAGGCGCGCCGAAGTTCTGCGCGCCGTAGCTTGGACCACAACTCGAGTGGGGGTAGGACACCCCCAGGTTCCCAGGAGTCTGGTAGGTGGCCGGCTGGGGGTGGTGATGGTGGTGGTGGTGGTGGGGCGAGTTGATCTGCACCCCCCTGCCCACTAGGAAGCGGTCGTCGCCGCCACAGCTGTTGGCACTGACCGCGCACGACTGGAAAGTTGTAATTCCATGGTCTGCGGGATAGGCTCGCGCGGAGCAGGTCCCCGAGTCGCCCCCGCTGAGGATGGGGTATTCCAGGAAGGAGCTCAGTCTTGCATTGTCCATCTGTCACTGAGTGACCGGGTCCTGCGAAGCCCTAGGTGACCGTGCCAACTTTCTCACTTCCTCCATGGGGCCGGAGAGGAAAAATGATATGAATGTACAGTGCGCAGGAGGGGGGGGGGGCGGGAGGGCGGAGGGCGCTGCGAGCGGCACGTGACGGCGGCAGCCAATGGCGGAGCCTCCTGCGAAAGTTTGCTGGCTCCCGCGGTGATGGATCACCGTTTCAGTGGCATTTAAATCCCCGGCGCTCCTCTGTCCGGGTGACGCGCAGTCGCCCCCCCAGGCAGCCCGGGCGGCGGCCGCAGCGGCGGTGGCTGCGAGGGCAGATCCCGAGCGCTGGGGCGAAGGGGAGCACAGGCTGCCTTTTGCGCGCCGGCTCGCTCGCCCCCCCTCCGGGAGGTGGGGGCTGGGAAGCACCCCCTCCCTTCCTGTGTCCGCCCCCCTCCCCGCCGCGCACAGAAAAAGGAACTGACGAGAGGTGAGAAGGGAAGAGGGCTCCGCGCCCTCCCGGGTGGGGACTCAGGGGGAGGGAGCTCGGGTCGCGCCGAGCAGGAAGGGCAGGATCCCAGCCGGCATCGCAGTCCCTGCTGCGGTGCCTCGGGGCGGTGAGGGGCGCAGAGCCCGTGGCCTAGGACTGGGCTGGGCCACCAGCTCTCCAGGCCCCAATGAAGAGGAGAGTTCCCAGGGGGCTGGCTTGGAGGAACCGGTGGGGGTGGAGGGGACATGGGCAAGAAAAGAAACTTCCCTTCTCCGTGAGGGTCTGGGAAGCCCCCTCCCTCCACCCACCTCCCCCACACTGAGCCTGGGAGCCGCACCGGAGCTTCTGTAATTTGATGCCCCGCAGCCGGGGGAGCCCGCGGAGCCGAGGCGGCCGAAGAAGGCCGGGGCTGGCGGGGCTCACCGCCCGCCCTCTCTCCTCGCTCTCCGCCCCTTTCTCCTCCCCACTCAGCTCTGCTCTGGGAGCCAGCCCTACGGGATCCCGAGCAGCGCGGCCGCTGGATTTTGAGGGGAAGGAGGCGGGGGAGAGAGATGACGCGAGCAGACGTGGCCTGCGTGGGGGCCGGGCCGTGCGCTGCAGGCCATCTGCCGGCCCCGCTGGACCCAGGAGCCTGCGCTTTGGGTGGGGGCCTCAAAGGCGGGATCACAGCTCCCACAAAGTACGCTGACTCCCCCCCCCCCCTCCGTTTCTCGCTTTCTTAGGGAGGGACGTTAGGAGTTGGTAGAGCTTCCTTTATTCAGCTCCCCCCCCCCCCCCTATTCTACAGCACGTCTGTAGTGGGGATGTGGGCTGGCAGGTGGGAGGGGCGGCGGACAGATGGCTGACGGTAAATGGGACATTTTCTTCTCCCAACACCACCTCCTCCGCTTGGTAACTGACTGCGTAGTTAGTTCCTTGTGTGAACCTCCGAGTCTTTCCCTAGAGAGACGAGTGCAGCTCTGAGCGTCATCCCAGGCCAGGGGTCCTGTTCTCCATCACTCCCATCCTACCCTGATGCTGACGGGTCGTTAATTGCTGTTTACTATTAGGTTTCGTGTCAACCCTTGGCTTGTAGAGAGAAAGGGCCAAGCAGAGGCCGCGAATTGATGCATTCTTAGGCGAAAGAAATCCAGAGGGCATCCGGGACGCTTTGCAGCCACTGATGTATAGGTTTTTACTCTGACCATGTTTGCCTCACCAGAGCCCGACAGATAAAAATTATCTGAGGCGTGGATGTGGGGTCCCACGCCCCTCTAGCTTCCCCTCCCCGGCTAGAAGAAGGAAGTTTTGCTTAAGGCAGGCACATTTCAAAGGTGTTAGTGAACCTTTCAGGTTTCTGCGTTCTGTTCTCCACATACAGAGGTTTCCCCAAAACCTGTCCCCCCAGAAGGGAACACTTGCGGACATTTGACTATGGACTCCCTTCAGTAGCAAAGAAACATTTCCCCTAAACATTTCCTTTGGAAAAGGTATTTTCATGTGGCCTTTGACCCATCCCCAATCGCCGTTAAGAGGGCGCTCAGGCAGGCGAAGTCACTCCTGCCCCATTTCAGCACCAGGGGAACGTCATCCTGGAGGAGGGATAGGCAAGGCGGCCCTCCTGGAGGAGGCTTCCTTGGTAGCGCCAAGGCCTCCGGCGCTGGGGAGGGAAGGGGCTCCGGTGGGGGAGGAGGCGGGACTGAGGGGGGTTGTGCTGGCTTTGCGCGGGTGTTCTGCTCTCCCAGCCGAAGCTCCAAGCTCTTGGGTACCTTCTGCCCCTTGGCCCCCTCTCTGCGCCTTTGCTGGCCTCCAAGGCCTCGGGTTGACGCGACCCCCTGGGCCGCAGGGCTTGTGCCACAAAGCCATCCCGGGAACCACCGGTCTCCTCCTTCTGCGAGCTCTCTGCTCCACGCCCCTCTCTCCCTCCCTGCGCGGCACTTCGCAGGGCCAGCAGGGGTGGGTGCATGTCTTGGCACCGCAGGCTGGCACTGGCACACGGGCAGGCACGCGAGCGGGCGGCCCACCCGCCTCCGCGCACAGCCCCACGCAGGCCCGGCTCCCGCAGCCCCGCCGGCTCCGCCCCGGCTGCCGCCCTGCGCGCTCCTCTCCCCGGAGCTGCTCACAAAGACGGCCTCCCTGGCCCCGAGCCCGCAGGCTTCCGTAGCTCCGGCCCTTCCCCACCCCCACAAAGTCCTGGGGCGCCTTCCGCCGGCGGCGAGACCCTCGGTCCTCCCGGCAAGTAGCCGGCGCCCCCGGACTCGGACTCGAGCGAAGGTCCCTGTGAACGCCCAGGGAGAGAGGGTGCCAGGCGAGTTCGGTCGCTATTTAAAGGACCGCCGGCCAGCGGCTCCAAGCGCCTCTTTCGGGCTCTTCCACTCGGAAGGGAAGGAGCGAGGAGCAGGCCAAACGCCGCCCGCCGAGGCCGCGAGCTGCTCACGGCACCCGCGGCTCAGCCAAGCCGTTGTTTTAAACGAGCAATAAAAATGAATTATGACTAAACGCCTTCTAACTTAATGCTTTCGGACGGGGATCCCCGGCAAATACGTAAGAGGATTTTTATTTGTGCATGTGTTCCTGCAATTGATCTCTTTGATGACATTCTCATTCATAGAAAGCGTTTGATTTATGAGCGTAGGACGAATCGCAACCAGCAGAGGCTCAGCCCTGGCCGCTGCCGGGCAGCCCCGCGCCGCGCCGCGCGGACGGCAGGAAACCCGCCGGGGTCCTCGCCAGCCTCCGCCGCCACCGGGATTTAGGAGGCAACAGGGTGGGGGAAGGTAGGGAGCAAACCCCCGGAGAAAGATCCCGATTTCATCATAATTTACAAGCCTGCGCTCTTAGGAGCCGGGCTCTTAAACCAACCCGCCCCCACACATGTTGCTCTGCGTTTTCTCACGGTGAGGAGCCGCCTGCACCGAGCTCGGGAAGAGAAGCACAGACGTGGGGAGACATGAGCCGGGGGGCAACAGAACCACCCAGGAACACACCCCCGTTCACATTTTATTGATATTTCATTGAAAGTGCTTGTACGCTTTCTCTCTCTAGACTACTTAATTGATAACCTAGGGTGCAGAAACACTTGGTTTTCCATCTCAACTTGCTAACCTGACTTCAAAGCTTTAATGCCCCATTATTTGCCATATAAACAGATTTAAGAATGAAATATTGATTTTTCTGACCCTGAAAAAAATAATAAAAAGAATCCTCGAATGACTGAACCAGAGGGCTGGAAAGAAGCCTTTCTGAAGTGTGTTTTCCAGCCAGTGACCATCATTTTTTTTATGTTGTTGTTGTTTTTTTCTCCCCCCTCTGTCTTTTAGGACTGTTTGCTGGACCCATCCACAGCTGGGAGACTAATCAGCCATACTGAAAATGTTCGACATTGGTGGGGGAGGGGTGGGATGTAGCTGTTTGAAACAAACGTGTATAAATAAATGAATTGTTGACCTGGAGATTGGTAGCTTGTTCAAGAAAGCCTATGTCCCTGGAGTTGGGGGTTTCTGTAGGCACTTTATTGCTCCACTTTCAAAAGCTTGGGCTGGGCCCAACTCTGAGGCTTCCTCATCCTGTTTCTATGACCAAGTTACATCTATGGCTTGAACCTCTACAATGAAAAAACAAATCCATTCCCCTGAAAGAAAGAAAGAAAGAAAGAAAGAAAGAAAGAAAGAAAGAAAGAAAGAAAGACTTCTCAGATGCCCTAACCATTTTCTGGATTTCTTTTCTGATGCCGTCTATTGAAAATTTTGAACATGCCCCCTTAATAAATATATTAAAATTGAAAAAGAAGATGAATTGTGACCAGAATTTTATTTACCAAGTTAGACTAAAAGGAGAAAAAGAAACCATTAGGAGCTTTGAGAAAGGGGGGGAGAAAAAAAAAAAGAAAGCTGCTTATAGCAAAGGAGAATTTATTCTACCAAAAATACGCATGACAATGCATCCTAATGTAATACAAAAATAAAAAGAAAGTGAAGATACAGTTGTATGGTCACTTTCCTGCAGGCCTCATATATTGCTTTCAGTAAATCACAGAGGGGGTTTTGGATTAGATTTAAAACAACTAAAACTCCAAAGTAACCTGTAAAAGACGCCTCTGAGACTGGGTCAGGGGACTTGCTAAACAGAAAATCTCCAACATTTAGAGGAGGAAGAGGGTAAAAAATAAAATAAAAATCAACTCTCAGAATAAAAGAAGGCCAAACCACCTGGTCAAAGGGGTTTTTGTTTTGTGATGCTTTGTTTTGCTTTAATGTTTTTAGTAATTCAGATGCTGCAAGTCAATTGTGGTGAGTGTGTCTGTGAAAAAGTCAAAGCTGTCAGCTGAAATATCTACAGGGCTGTCGAGGGAACCTGGCAAGCTGGGCGAGACTGCATCTGAAAGCTGCAGGCAGGAATCTGTGGAGAAAACGCTGAAGTCCTGCAAAGAGGGGACCTCGAGGGCCTCGGGACTGTCATTGTTTAGGCCCGAGCCACAGTTCTGGCCCATTGTTGACAAGTAGTTGGGAACAGTGGGTGACTGGTGCTGAAAATGTTTCAGATTTTTCTCATTGCTGGTTAAAGGCGAAACGGGGAAACTCGGGGAGTCGCCATTGTGTCCGTTGGGAGCCTGCTGCTGGGAGAGGGCGTTCTGCTGGAAAGTGTAGCCTTCCCTCTCCAGAAGGGCCCCCGAGACGCCCAGGGCTTGCTCGAAGAGCGACTTCTCCTCCTCGTCCTCCTCCACCTTCTCCGAGTCCTCCAGGCTTTTGAATTTCCCCTCGCTGTGCTGGTTCTCCTTGCACTGGGTCTGCCTCTTGTGCTTCATCCTGCGGTTCTGAAACCACACTTTCACTTGTCTCTCAGTCAGATCCAGCAGCGCCGCGATTTCCACCCTCCGGGGTCTGCAGAGGTACTTGTTGAAATGAAATTCTTTCTCCAGTTCCAAAAGCTGCGTGTTGGTGTACGCCGTCCTCAGGCGCCGGGAGCCCCCTCCGCTGCCATCGGCCACTTCCAGGGACTCTGCGGAAAGGGAAACCAACGAGAGACACGCGCACAGTTGGAGGCGGAGGGGTCCGAGTGGGGTTAGTCCACTGGAGAATAAATATAGCAGAAAAGATCAACGGCAACAAAATGGCCGCCCCTGGATGCAGCAGAGCTATTGTGCTGCCTTTCCTGGGAGCCCAGCCCGGGGACACCCCATCTCTCCCACCTCCGCCCGATTCCTGCCTGCAGCTCCCCCCAACCTCTCCATCCGGGAGCAAACTTTATATTAGCCACACCACAATTTATAATTAATGCATCAGCTGCTTAGCTGAGCAAGAGCGATCTATCACTCTTCATTACTGTCAAAAAGCCAAACTCTAGGACAACTAGACAAGAGGAGGTCAGTTCCAACTCAAATAAATCATCCCACATTACACAAGTTAGGGAAAGTTCCTCCCCCCTTCTTAAAAATATATATGTCTCCTTGCGGAGCGCAGGATGCCTCTTCTCTTCCATCAAACCCACTCCTGAGCCCACAGAGGAAGGGAAGGCAGCCAAGCATCTCCTCCTTCTCTCCCAGCCCACGTTCCCCTCCCCCCAGAACCGCTCCCCGGGCAGCCCCGGCGGGGAGCGGGGTCCCGGGACTGGGGGCCAGGTCTGTGCACTGACCTTTGTGGCCGAGGCAGGCAGGGCCGGCGGCGGCGGCGGCGGCGGCGGTGGCCGAGGCGGGCGGCAGCGCGGTTTTCTTGGCCGCCTTCTTCTCCTTCATCCAGGGGTACTCGGGCGGCTGCAGGGCGCCGGCGGGCCCTGGGCTGCCGCGGCTGCCCGCGGGGCTCGGCTTGGGGCGGCCGCCGGCGCCGTGGCGAGGGTGACTGCCCGGGTTCAGGCTGGGAATGGTCTGCTCAAAAGGAGGAGGAATCAGTGTCGAGTGTGAAAGCGTCGAGGTCTTGATTGATGAACTTTGAAATGTATCAGCGACAGGGGGAAAAGATGTCAGGCACTCAGCGAGCGACGGCTGGCTATTGATAAAACCAATCTCTCGCTCAAATTCGTAATTCATGGCCTTCTGCTTGGAGCCCCCTCGGAGAAAAAGTTCCCTCTTCTGGAGGGGCTTTGGGGGGGCGAGGCCCGGGAAAAAGGCGAGTGCGGAGGGGAAAAAAAATCTATCATAGAAGATCGCTGCTGGGGTGTTTTTTTTCTAATTCACTGATTACAGCCGTATGGGGACCGCGCTACTATTAAACTATTGAATTCATGGAGACAAGGTTGAAATTGGACCGAATTGGCTGTCACATGATTGCTTCTGCCCAATGACAATTTGGGCTTTAATCAAAAGAAGCCACTGTCTGTTTGATTGATCCAAAAAAGTCGGGAAGGAACGCCTCATTGGGGGCCAGCGAGGCTTTATTTACACTTTTTTCTGGGCAAAAATACATATATGTGGGTGTGGGTGGGGATGCCCGGGAGTGCGTGGGGGCGAGGGTGCCTGCCTGCCTTCCCAGCCGCAGCGACCTGGTGTGTGCGCCTGGCGCTGCGTGTGAGTGTGCGAGTGTGGAGTGTGAGCCGGCTGCTGGCCCGCCGGCGGCCGCCCTCCGCCTCCCCCGCACACTCCGCGCATTGTTTGGGACTGTCGGGAAGACGCCTCGCACCTCACAAATCATTTAAGCGCCTCAGTTTGACGCCTGCAGTCATTAACAAAGTAATCCATTAATCTTCAAAGTTTTGACACCCGAGGGCCCCCATCCCAGCCACATAAGTTCTGCTAAGGCAGGAGGAAGGAGCAGAGGGAGAGGAGATGAGAGAGAGAGAGAGAGAGAGAGAGAGAGAGAGAGATCCATTTTGGGGTCCCCCCTCTTTTATTTCCCTTTTACTCCTCCGCCTTTTCCCAAACCGTTTCCTGGATCTCAGAACTGATCTCCTCTCTGCCCTAGTCTTCCTTCCTCTCTTTCCTTCTTTTCCTCTCCCCCCCTCCTCTCCTCTCCCCCTCCCTCCCTCTCCTCTGTCCACTTCTCCTCTCCCCCCACCCTCGCCGGCCCTCGCCCCCCTCCAAAAGCCCAGCTCGGAGTCCCGCGCCCCCAGACCCGACCCGGCCCATTGTTAGCTGGCTTTTCCGCGGCAGCTTTGCGTCTGGCTCCAGGGAAAGCGGAAAACGCGAGGCTGCTCTCCGAGCTTCCTGCGCCATCAACTTTTCAGGAGTGGCTCGAGAGATAGATGCATGTGCCAAGCGAGACAACAACCCCAGGTCCATGTGTTCAAATCCCTGTAGCCAGGGCGGCGGCCAGCCAAGGAAATGCTGCCCCGAGCAGCGCAGAGCAGCGCAGAGCAGCGCAGTGGTGTGCGGCTCCTGGCATTCTGGGTTTCATACCCGTAGGGCTCGGGCGCGGTGAGTATTTCCAGGAAGTCTGTGGGAAGTTAGCAGCAGCGAGGGAGAAGGTTATTGTACCTTTCCTTTCTTTCTTTCTTTCTTTCTTTCTTTCTTTCTTTCTTTCTTTCTTTCTTTCTTTCTTTCTTTCTTTCTTTCTTTCTTTCTTTCTCTTCCTTTCTTCCTTTCTGTTCCTTCCCTTCTTCTCCTTGGCGCTCTGATTGGGAGCGTGTTGGTTCAGAAGCAGTGAGTGCTCTAGCAGCCCAATTGTCTCCCACTCCTTGGCCACCAGGGATGTTTGCACTCGGGTTCTGTTATGGGAAACAGCACCGCAGGTGAGACAGGGCGACCCAGGGAAGAATTATACAGGTTCTCTTTCTCTGTTCATTCTCTCTCTCTCTTTTCCCCCCCAATTCGGGGATGTGAGACTGAGCGTATCTTGGACTGTGCTGGAGGGTTCAAAAGACAACACCTTTAGGTACCAAACAATAACTTTTTAGAAATCCACCAAGCCAGAAAGAAGGGAGGAGGCTGAGAGAAACTGGAAGGTATCTCTTTTCCCCCAAACCCTGAGGAGGAGGATTCGCCTTTGCTTCCTTTGAAATGGACCCAGTGATCAGACTCCCCCAGGCCAGCAGGCACCAGTGGCAGGAAAATAAATCATTCTGATGGCTGGGGAGAGAGAGGTTGGCGGGAGAGAAAACCCGATGTAGAAAACAAGCAGGGCCGAGCGAGGCGCAAGGAGAGGATTCCATCTGAGGCCGGCATCAAAGGGGGTTTGGGTTGGAAATTGATATAAAGTGCCCTCCATCGTTGACTAGCCCAGAGCATTGCCTTACAGATAGAGATGCTATTTTGGAAAATGTGAGGTTTTTCAGTTTTCTTGCTTTTATTCCAAACAAAGCTCTGAAGGAAGTCTGGGTGCGATCAATCTTGCTCACCAAAAGCCTTGACAGCTTCTGGCCCTTAAGAACACATTTCAGCTTCGAGCTCTTTCCAAGATCAAATGTGGCCCAGCAAAGAGGAGAGCAGGAAACGCAAGTAAACAAGGAAAACTAGTCTTTTAAAAGATATTTTTTGGCAGCGGAAGGAGTTATAAGGCTGCTTTTAGGAAAGTGCTTTTCGGACTCTGGGGTGGCAGCTTTTGGCATTTGCTTTTACCAGAAAATATTGAGGACTTAAGGGGAGGGGGAGCTCCAAGAGGGAGCGTAGCTGCTCCCACATCACCGAGGCTTTGTCAGGGGCTGCGTGGGTGAGAGGTTTCTGCTGCCTCAGCGGCCTTAATTCAAATACCATCTGGAAGAAAACCCTTTTCTCTGGCCATTCAACACAGGAATCTTCTCCAAATCTATTACTTTAACTCAGGAGATATTTTAATAAGGATTTCTTTTTAATATCTAGGAAGCTAAGGGTGAGATCGATATTTTTTCTTTGAAAGCCACAATGAATGTCTCTGGCAAGATGTGGAAAATCATATTGGAGACTCATTTAAAAATCTCTGCCCTGGAGGGAGGAGGAAGCCTCCAAACCAGTCCTCTCTCAGCTAAAGAGTAGATTTTAGAAATGGGTTCCAGTGGTGGTATCTCAGAACACTATTCCTCTCTGAGGATCTCTCTCTCTCTCTCTCTCTCTCTCTCTCTCTCTCTCTTCCTCTCCTTCTCCCTCCCCATCTCCTCTCCACACTGTTCCTTATTTTCCCAGGTAATTTTAATTGTATGCACTTCTCTTAAATTATTACTTAAAAGAGGACTCTTGCAGCTGTTCATCCTGCTTAGTTTAGATATGAACAACCAGAAGGGCGGAAGCTCCAGTCCTCACAAAGACTGCTTTTCCAGCCTCCATGTTTCTGAGATTTGTCATATTTCAGCACGGAGGTTGGTGTGAGGTAGGTGCTCATCCACTTCTTCCATAAACTCTTTAGAAAGCACCTCAGGACAGATGTGGGGAAAGCACCTCTGGCTGTGAGAGAAACACCCAGATCTTTACAGCTGCCCAGGTTTGCATCTTCCGAACCCTTTTCTTTTTCTTAAAAAACCATGAGGCGGTTTCCTAAAAGCAGCTCCAGCAGGCCCTGCAGGCCCAGCCATGGCTCCAGTGCCTGTCTCTACAGACCATCTGAGTGAGCTTCTCAGGGGAAGATAGAGGCCAGAAGATGGATATTTTGGATGCAAACAAAATGGCGACACCTCCCACCTCTGCCTCAGAAACATAGAATCCAAGGAGAAGGGGGATTTATTGCTCACAGCGGACGCTCCTGATCCCCAGACGCAGGTGGTTCCTGGCTTCCAGCTTGGAGGTGGGATGCTGATGGGGATGCAGTTCTGAGGTTTGCACTTTCTGAATTTGGTTCCTTCTCTGAGCAATTCTTTAATCTGAAGATGAAAACGCTTCCCTTTCCTGCGCTTGTCTCTGCCTTTCCAGCCAGCCAGTAGGCAGCCCAGGAATAGAAATGTAATGCTTAGCTCCTGTAGCATCAAATGAAAGAAGTTCTTATAAAAATGCATTTTTATTAGAAAGATATTAATCTCCTTTCTCTCTCCCCCTCCCCCTGAGGCCATAAAAAAAAAAAGAAAACAAGCGGGGAGGGAAGAAGGAGAGGAAATAAATCCAGAGAATGCCAAATCCTAAATTCCGAGAGGAAGCCGATGCTGGGGCTGCAGGAGTCCAGGGAAGGGCCAAGCCCTTCTGGTGATGGAGACTGGGTGAGCCTCTCAGTCTCTTCCGAGCCGCCTCGCTCCCCATGGCCATTTTAGAAGCGCTTCTTCTCTCCCTCCGCCGGATAAAGGACCGCGAAGCATCCGCGGAGAGTCCGGTTACTCCCCAAAAGTGCTCGACACCCTCTGCGGCTGGTGATTTCCCAGGTTAAGGCGTTAGCTGGTCCGCTCTGGCCGGAGGATGGTCGCTGACAGGAAGGCAGCCCGCCTGGTCCCTGGCGGGGCTGCCCGACACCTGTGCGCCCCCCGCCGCGCCGGGTCGGCTGCCTTTGTTTCTCCCGCACTCGGCTCTCCGCAGCCCCCGCGCCCGCCCCGGGCTCCGCGGCAGCTGGGAACCAGGCAGCGCAGCGGGCTGGCCCTCGGCGTCGCCGGCGTCTCCGCGGCTCCAGCCGCCCGAGCATTCGCTGGGCTCCCGGGCCAGGCCCCGCCAGGCCCCAGCCGAGCTGCAGGGAGGCCTCGGCCTGCCCGGCCGGTCGCCTCCGCCTCGGTTCCACGAGGAACCCCATCTTCGGCCAAAGAACCCCTTCCGAACGCGGATATTATTCAGAATAAAAACTTTTATTTATTTTTTTGTTTTGTTTCTCAGAGTGTGAGCAGCAAGGAATGTAGAACTCTCCAAACAAATCTAGCATTTTTCGCGTTTACAGATTGTTCTCTTCAGTTTCGCCGGATGTTACAAACTTAAATCACTGTTTTCGAAAGCTGGATCCTCTCTGGTATTATTGCATCATTACCGTTTTTTTAATAAAGAAATTACATTTCCCTTTCAAATAAAAAATTTCCTATGTACGCCAATACACCATTGAACAAAAGGCCCAAGAAACCTTCTGAACAACCAGGGTACAGAATTTCTTTAATATAAATACGAACGGATGGGGATAAATAATATTTAAAACTTAGATTATTCAATGCTTGCAAAAAAAATATAAATAAATCTGACTGTTCACCAGCATACACACACGGAAAGACGTACACTTAGTCATCCTCACACAGGGAGCCCCTGTTTCAAAGCGCCTTTGATTTTTTTTCTCGCTCTTTACAAGAAGTGCAATAAAAAAACTAAAATTAAAAAAAAAAGTAATTGCTTCCCCTCGGGAGCCATAATGTACGAACAAATTCACATTGAAGAACTCGGCTAGAAAATTTGTTCATATACCCTGTTTCTGATCAAAGAGTAGAGAAGGTAAAGGGTGCGGGCCAGCGGCCGAGCTGGGGCGGGAGGAGATAAATATCGCTACTGATACTGACAGCCATTCCAGCAACCAAGATTGCTACGTCACATAAACTATAAAAACGCGTTACCAAAGAAAACAAAACGGGGGGGGGGGGGGGTGGAAAGGGGCGGAAGAGAGAGAAAAGGGAGGTGCAGGGAGAGAGAACCTTAAGACAAAACAAAAAAAGCAAACGAAGAAGAAAGGTGTGTGTGGGTGGGGGGACTCTCCTGGCGCGCAGCCCCGAGTCCACCATCACAGGTGGGTGAGCTTGGGGGCTTCCTGAATTCTTCCCTGAGAAGGATGGTGGGCGGTAAGGTCCGTGTAGGTGGGGTGCGGCTCCCCTGGCCCAGGCCCGTGATGGTGGCCGCTGCCCAGCGGCCCAGCACCCCCGTAGTCCATGGCAGCCGAAGCAGCGTGGGGGAGGTGAGTTAGGCCAAAGAGGGCCGGCCCAGAGTTGCTCATGGGCTCCACATAGCTGCCCCCCACGAAGACGGGGCTTCCCTGTAAGTGTGGGGTCCCATAGCTGCTGTTGCCCTGGAGGCCATGCCCGTGCGGGTCATAGTCGGGTGTGCCCCCTGCGCCTGCCCCTGCAGCTGTGTAGCGCTTCTGTGGGGGCGGCGGGGGCGCGCAGCTGGGCAGAGGTGCGGGGTAGGAGGCAGGGGGCAGCCCATAGGTGCCTTGGGGGGGCTTGGAGAAAGGCGGGGGCGACTGGGGCTCGTAGGGGACACTGTTGACCAGCGAATGCATAGAGTTCAGATAGCCGCCAGCGCCTGGAGGCACGGGGCTGCGACTTGGGGACTGGCCCCCTGATGACGTCAGCATGCCCTTGCCCTTCTGATCCTTCTTGTACTTCATGCGGCGGTTCTGGAACCAGATCTTGATCTGGCGTTCGGTGAGATTCAGCAGGTTGGCCATCTCCACGCGGCGTGGCCGGCACAGGTAGCGGTTGAAGTGGAATTCCTTCTCCAGCTCCACCAGCTGCGCGCTGGTGTAGGCCGTGCGTGCCCGCTTGGAGGACGCCTGCCCAGGCGGACTCTTGTCGCCTGCGCAGCTCTCCCCTGCCAGGACAGAAGAGAGGAAGAGTGGTGTCAGGGGCTGTTCCCCAACCAGACCCCTCCTTGCTACAAACCCCAAAGTGCCCTCTATTTGTCAGGGCCCAGAAAGGGTGAGGAGGAAGTGCGTGCTTCCTCCATCCTAGTGGGAAACAGTGCTAGTAGGTGGCCCCCCATTCAGTCAAATTGCAAATCATAGGCGTCTCCAAGGGGGTCAAGGACAGAAAAGCAGAACCCCCAGTTTGCCTTCCTGGTCTGTATTTCCTTCCTGAGCTGTTCACTTTCTGACTCCTTTCTGGGCCTGCAGGCCTATGACTACAAGCTCCCTGTGGGCAGGTCTCACCACCTTCATTCCCTTCACACTCGCTGGAATGTGGGCCACCTAATATACACTCAATAAACCTTTCCTCCATTCACTGTCTGTCTGAGAGTGGACAGTTGCCTCAGCTGGACACGTAATTTCCCCAGTGGAGATGGGTGGAGCAGGAGCCCCAATCCGGAAGACTTCTCTGCTCAAAGGAAGAGAACCCATCAACAGTATCCATTTCTGGTGGTGAGGCCCAGGCCTCTGATGCTGGGTCCTACTAATTAGGTTTCTCATGTCATCAAGCAGCCTGCCCCAGCTTTGCCTACTAATCTTGTGTCCTCCCTGGCCCCCAAATCCGAGTGCAGGAAGGTCCCAGATTCTCAGAATAGAGCAGTGGCAACGGGAGAAGGCAGGGGCAAAGGTAACTGGGATACTGGGAAGCCCTAAGGCCTAGGGCCTATCATCCACTGGAGTCGGGTTCCAGGAAGCCCATGTGGTTCCCATTAGGATGACAAGTCTGAATCCCCTCCCAGAGGAGATCCTGGCTGCCTTCATTGTGCTAAGTCTGAGGGGGGCCTTCCCAGAGGCAAGGCAGCCACTCCATCTGCTGGAGCAAAAATTAAAAATAGGCTGATTATAAGCAAAGCATTGATTCTGAATTGGCGGGTGATTAGACCTGCTTTTACTCTGACACATTGCAGTGTGGGGTGGGTGTCACTATTGCACTAAAAATAAGGAAGTGTACGAAAAAGAAAGTGGAGCTCATGTTTGCTCTGCACAAAGGTCCTAACTCCAAGAGTAGAAGAAGTGATTCCAAACTCACTAGGCCCACTCGCTCTTGGGGGAGTCCAGAGAGACTTCCATTAGGTCTCTCTGGGGTTTCCTGTACACATACATAGTCCTGTCACCTCCCTAGTTGCAGACTCTGGAAACCTGTGTAGGATAGAGTGGAGGAGCAGTGGGTCCTTGGAAATGTTCCAGCGCTCCAAGCCGTGCTGGCTGTGCCTGGAGCTGGCTTGGGAAACCTGGAGCCAGGCCAGAGGACCCTCCTCCAGAAGGCACCCCTTTACCTGAGCTGGAGCCGCTGGTTTTCTGCTTTGTGTTCTGCCGAGACTCCTTCATCCAGGGGAAGATCTGTTTGGCCACGGTGGGCGAGTTGAGTAGGGGGCTCTTGGCCGCACTGGCAGGGGTGGGGTTGCTGCTGGCATTCTGAGGTGGGGAGACTGAAGATGGGGCTGGGGGCGCGGCAGGAGCTGGCGCAGGGGGCTGCTGAGGTGGTTGAGGCTGCTGAGGGGCAGGGGGCGCAGCCTGGGGCGGTGGCGGGGCCAGGGGTGACTCGCCCAGGCCTGGGGGCTGGCTGGGCGGCCCGCTCAAGGTGTGCAGACATGCCTCACTCAGCTCGTGCGCCTTGGGGTGGCCCCCAGCGCTGGCGGGTGATTGGAGTGAACAGGCGGGTCGGTGGTACTCGCCCTCCGCGCCCAGAGCTGCGGACGCCGAGTATGGCTGCTGGCTGGCATTATAAGCGAACCCGTTGGCTGCCTGATAGGGGTAGCCACCGTAGAGCGCGGAGCTGTCGTAGTAGGTCGCTTTTTGCATCGCGTTGTTTCACGATCTTGATCACACACTCTGACAGGGGCTTGACTCCCGTGAGGGCGCACATTGGCACGCCCCCGCGGTCACGTGACGCTCCGCCGCCAATGGCTGCCCCGCGCAGACCTGGGGGGGTGAGAATCGCGCGGTGAGGGCTCCGCGCAAATCCATCTTACTCTCAATAGCTAAGTGACATGAAAGCCATAAAAGAAAAAGTGGTCAGCAATATTTAGCTGCACGACTTGGCCCCGGGCGCAGAAAGCCGCGCTATAAAAAGCCGCTGGAATTTACTGGCGGCTACAAATATTTGCTTAACTTGCGTCTGGAGTTGGGGGGTTTTCCGGGGAGAGAGGAGGAGAGTGAGTGAGGGCTGGGAGCTGGAGTCCAAAAGAAGAAAGGCCTGATGGGTTAGAAAGGGACGGGGTTGGGATCCTTCTTTTCAAGGAAGAAGAAATTCAGGGTGTCCCCTCCTCTGTGCTCCGGCACCTCCTCCAGCGAGCCCCAGGTCCCCCTCCCTCTGGAAATTTTGGCGAAGGGGTAAGGAGGCAAAGGGGAGTCGCCAATTTTTTTTCTCCAATTCTCGCATTACCACTTGTATTTGCCAAAAGAGCCCTGACAGGGAGTGATGTCCCATCCACCCCCATTTTGGATGTTCCAGAACCAAAGAGAGGTATGCACAAAAAATGTTCAGGTAATTGCCCTACTCGACCCTACTGAATTTCAGAAGCTGAGATTGTTAGGCAGTTATTCTCCCTTGTGCAGGGATATGGCCCACCTCCAAATGAGCCCCTGTGGCTGAGAAGGGGAGAGAGAAAACTTTAGATGGGATATCCTGTGTGAGGAGGGACCACCACCAACACCCACTCCAGCAAATCAAACTCAAATCCTGGACAGCTTTTCACTTCTCTCCTTTTCCTATTTCTCAGGCATGTCCCAGCAAGCCACTCCCACCTCTTCTCCGCTGCTGAAAAAGGTCCCCAGACCCTCCTGCCTTGGATTTTCTGAGGTGCTGTTATTCAGGCAACTATCAAATTCTACCTGTTAAAACATGATGGATTAGAGAAAAAAACAACCCACCAGGAACCTGAAAAACCAGCGTTCATCTCCATGACCACGGCTTGAACTCTCCTTCCAACTTAACGATAATAGGTTCTGTCTTAGAAACTGCTATGTAATTTGATGTATGGGGGTCATTTGGCTCTGGACGAGGGATGGGAGCACAAGCCATAAAATCCTGCCAGAGTTCCCTGATCTTTGTGTGCTGTTGTTGTTGATATTTGTTACTTGGCCTATTTACCTGCTTCAGAAACACCAAGTGAAGGGCAACCCTGGAAATCTAAAAAGCAATGGAAAGCCTTCTCAAGTCTTTTTTTGTTTTTTGTTTTTTGTTTTAGAAAGCAGTTTGCAGAAGTGAAATCTGTTCCCCCCCCTCCCCCCACCAACCTTTGCATGGTCAACCTCTGGTTCTGCTCAGAAAAGTTCCATGTGAGTTCACATATTCACAGTCACACTCTGACACACTCAGAATGTTAGCGTCTGACCATTTAAAGAAAATTACAATGACAAATTCATGAAGAAAATGGTTTACACTTCACACCCCCAACTCTGTGTATTTGAGTCCTGAAGTTATTCAAGTTTTCCAGGAATAGCAGACACTTTGTTAACCAGAAAAAAATAATGTAATAAGCATCTACTAGTGATGATTACACTGTAATTTTGTCCTTTGAATTTCATTATTAAACCAACAATCTGACCAACATCTGGAAAACAAGCACAATTAATTTTCCATTAATTTTCCAGAACCTCAATTAAAAATTACAGCATCCCTTATCCAGAGCTATTGTGCATGATCTTGAGCCCTGGAGTATTGTTTCTCTTTTGGAGATAGAAAGCTACAGATACCAAAATCAAAAGTAAATAAATGATCAAATAAAATTTAAAACTGAATAGCCCTTTAACGTCTGTTTCCTGTTCTTTCACTGAAAACAGTTCCTATTACATTTGGCAGTGTTAATGTCTGCCATCATAAATTTTTAAGATACTAGGCTTGTGTAAAATAAAACGTCAGGTTAAGAAAATTACTCCAGACACTTGAACAGCAAGATATTAGATAAAACAAAATTAAGTTGATTTTGAATGTGCACTATTTCAAGTGAATTGCTAACCCATTATCATAAGCTACACCGGCCTGCTGTTTACTAAGTCTTTTTGTCAAGTTGTAAAATAACAAAAATACCTTTTAAAATCAAAGAGCAAACAACAACCCACATAAACTTAAAATATGAATTCACCTCCCAGACCCCACGAAAGTGCTTCCTATTGTTTAAGGTCAGCAGATAACCAGCTGGGGCCCACACAGTCCACCACCCCCAACCCAGCCCCCAAAGTTTACAACCTAGTAAAGAAGTTGGAGATTTGCCAGCCAGGAAACTTTGCTTTGCACCCCCAAACAAGGGCTGGGGAAGGAGCAGATTCCTCCGAGAAGATGTCTCAGTAGCCCCCAGGTGTGAGAGCTGAGAGTTGAAGAGGCTGAGTTGAGTGCGGGAAGCAAGCCCCATTGTCTCTCCGGAAGATCTGCCCAAATTTCAACCTCTTGCCTTCAGCCACCGCTCTCTCTTTCCATTCCTGCCCCTTCCTTAGCCTGCCCTCACCCCGAGTGTAACTGGGAACGCGGGTACGAGCCCCCAGCGCCCCTTGTCCACCCCTCCCTCCCTTCCCAACCCCGGAAAGTTGCGGCTGGGCTAGGGGAGCGGGCAGAGGTGGGGGCGGGGACGGGAACGCGGCCTGAACTCGAAGTGTAAGGGTATCAGTCACTGCCGGGAAGGAAGCTCAGGCTTGTGAACTCTTCTTGAACCGAGATCTAAGTCTGCGGCCATAAATCACCGCGACGTACACTCCGCCATTCAGCGCCGGGAGCGCCGGCGGCGGCCCCGCTTACCTTAACTTCTGACGAGCGCCGCGAGCGCAGGCTGGGCTCGGGCTCCGGCCCCGGCCCGGCTCGGCGGCCCGGCCGGGTCCCCTCGGCGCGGGATGGGCACCGAGCCTCGGCATCAGCCGAGACGGCGGGCGGGAGGGAGACCCCGAGGCCCAGGCGCCCAGGCGCAGAGCGTGGCCGCCTCGCTGCTCCGGCACCGCTCGCCCAGGGCGGACTGGGGCGGCTTGGACCCCCCCTCCCACCCACCCCACAGAAATTGGACTATATGTTTCACCTGGCCCGTGGGATATGGCTAGCGCAGTAGCAGTGGGAAAGAGAGGTATATATAGAATTAATAGGTACCGGAAAAATTGTCTGTGTAACCAATTGAAAAGAGTAATAGCGTAGCGAATTACAAGCAGTGAAAAGAATGGCCTGTGTAGTCCTGGCTTACAGCAGATGCATGAAGATCACAAGTCCGAGCCAAAAAGACAATGAAAAAACCGATCCAGACTGAAGA
>NW_005871100.1:3788724-3804144 GCF_000147115.1 Myotis lucifugus | reverse complement strand
TCGAGGGAGGATTAGCGGGCCAGCAGGAGGGGAGACCGAGGCGGCTGGGGCTGGGGCTGGCGGGCCGGCGTGGGGGATGGGGCTGAGCGAGGGGAGGGCCGGGAGCGAGGTGGGGAGCTCAGCGGCGGCGGGAGGAGGGCAGCCTCCCCCCCAAACCCCACGCCCTCCCTCTCCTCGCTCCTGGGCGTCACTAAAGTCCAGGAAAATTATGCTAATGAGGACAACGGGCTCTCACAAAGGGGTCTCTCGCCGGGTTCTATTTCTTAGGAAGCCGTTTGAGAAACCATGTCACCCTCTGCCCCAGACACTTCCAGTTGAGGGGCGAGGAGAACAAGAACCAGAGAGAGTCCCCCAGACTTCGGGCGGTTGCCCTCACCTGCCACCCCTAATCCAAGAACCACAAAGCCAATCTCTGGGGGGCTCGGATAGGGCCTCCTTTCTCGAGAGACCTCCCCACGAGCCTACAGGGCTGCCCGTGGTTGTTTCTAGGCAGAAACACTGAAATCCTGGCAGCCGGGAGCGAAGGAGCCGGGAGATGCACGGTGGGGGGCGGGCAAAGGGGCAGCCCCAGGCTCAGGTACGCACAAGGTTCCAGAAACCTGGGCCTCCAGCCCTTGTGTGCCGGGGTCACAGGACAAACATGCAGGTCACTCACAGGGAAGGACTGATAAAGCTCTGACCCCAACAGCCACCGGCATCCACGGTATCCACCCCCCACCCTAGTTAGTGGTACACAGGGAAGCTGAGCAGAGGAAAGGCCTGAATGTGCCCACAATATTTCCACAACTTTAAGGAGGATAGTCTCCCTCCCTCCATTGCCTCGCTCAACTCCCCAGATTCAGAAGTGAACCCTGCAAGGGTATGTGTGTGACAAAAAGGGAGAAATGGAGCTTTCGTGCAATTCTAAGGTGTCAACGGCCGGTCCTTCTCAAAGGAAGGTGTTAAAAATATAAGTAGTATGTTTAAACTGTCAGGGAGCCAAAGTGTCACCTTAGAGCAAAAACAAAGCCAAGGGAGAAGGGAGAAATCAAAAAGCACTCCGGGCCAGGGTGGCCTCATGCATACCAATGGTTTTTGTCATTTATGGCTGGGCAAGATTTATGACTCGGCGCCCCAAAGCTGTAAACAGAGCACAAAACAGCAAACACTTGCTCCTTATGGCATATTGCAGCAGCTCAACTTGAAAGGGGGAGCCGGGCCGCGTAGGAGGCGAGAGCCGGCCACAAAAATCCGCTCGGCGGCATTTTCTCTTCAAACTGTCCAGGTCCGATGTGGCATTTGAAGAAAGAAGGCGTGGGTCAATAATCAACCCGCACTTTCTCCTCCAAACTGCTGACGTGACTCTCACGCTTCTCAACTCAGCCAGCTGCCTGCAGGGACGGCCAGCTCTCTGTGAGACCTGCCAGGGAAGGGATGGCCCGGCCGCGGGATCGAGGGCACCGAGGTGAGGGCTGGAGCGCCCAGGGCGCACACCTTTCCACCAGCGCCAACACTGTGCTGGGCAAAATGCGGGGCTGGACCCGCCAAGCTGGGGAGCCGGGGAGCCGGGCAGCCGGGGAGAGCTGGGACAGGAACGGGGCGGGGGCCGGGTGGCTTCTGGGCGCGGGCTGCCGCGGGCAGAAGCGGGGTTCGGACCTCAAGGCTGGAGTCTGGCGCCTTGGGTTCAGGCCTCTCTGCTGAAATCCAAAGTGTTGGTTTTTGAAACAAGGCAGGTGAGGTGATTAAAAGATACTAATTTATAACAGCTAAAGGTCATTTTTTGTTTATTTTTTTTTAAAGAGAAAAATCCCTCCTGTCGATGTTCCATGGCCAGAAACTACCCTTGGCTGCTGCTGCTGTGTCCTTTCCAGGCAAATCCCGCAGCCATGCACCCGGCTCCACCAAAACCACTGAGGTTTTCTTTGCTAAGAAGACTCCATGGCTCCCCAAATTCCCCCCAAGTCCCCGTGCTCCCAGCCTCCCGCCCACAGGGACCAGAAGAAACCCTTTTCTCAGCACTAGAAGAATATTTGGAACAGCGAGGGCACGCTGCTGCCTTCTCAGGGGTCTGCTTGTGAAGTGTTTGAGAGGCCACCGTGGCTGGGAGCGCTGGCTGGGCAGCCAGGGACCAAGGTGAGGAAGGACTGTTGGCAAGAAGAGGCATCAAAACCCCCAAATGGGAGGGAAAGTTCATGAGGAAATACACTTGCCTGTGAGGGTGAGGCTGGCGCTGGGAGGGTGAAAAGGGGCTAAGCTTTCTTATAGCTACAGTTTAGCTGTAACAGAGTAGCTCTAGCTCTTTCCTTGGAGGAAAAGCCAACCGGTGCTCTGTATGTGGCTGTTGGTTTCCTCTCACTGTGCACACTTTTGTACAGAACCAGTTGGAGAGTCCTCCCTTAGATATTTATTCTGCTCGCTAGTACTGAAGCAACAATAAAAAGATGCCTTTAACAAACCTCTATTCCCTCTCTTGTTCTTTCTAGTGAAACTATATTATTTATGAGTCTTTAACTGGGTCAAAAATGCGCCAGAACTGGGTCATAAATCAAATGAAATGCTGACAAGTAATTGAACAGCAATTAAAGCTTACATTTTATTTCTAAGGGGTGTTTTAGAGCACTTGAAACGGCCTCAGTTAAACATGTTACTGCCGAGGCTGGCAGAGGGGGAGGGTGGAGCAGCCCTTCCATTCTAGGGAATAAATCCCACTCAAGTAGGGTAAGCTTCATTTGATTTTTTTCAAGTAGAAAGAAAAAATAAGATTTTTTTAAAAAAAGTCACGGGGCAAACCGGCTTTCTGACTGTTGGTAGGCACCCCTTTCTTCTGCTCAGAGAGCTCTGGGAGGGGAGGAAAGCGAAGTTTCCCTCACCTTTTCCTGGAGTTTCCATCTCTCCCAGGAGCGCTGGGTCCCCAAAGCCCAATTAGCTAGGGCTTTCCCAGTAATTTGGAAGCACACAGTTTCGCTCTCATCTGCCTCCATTCTGGCTGCAGCACATTTCTGGAGCTCGGAGGCCGGAGAAAAGTCTGCCTCTGCTTCCTGCGGACTCTGCCTCCGGACTCCCTCCAGCCCACAGTGCCCCGGCCAGTCCTCCCACTCTCCAGGCCCGCGGCGGGTGGCCAGGCCACCCTCGTTACCAAGCCCAAACCCAGCTCAGGCTCCCTCTTCCCTCTGTCTCCCCAACATTCGAATAACAGAGCTCTTGGGCACCCAGCACGCTGGCCACCCCAAGCCTCTCCTAAATCCGAGCTGTCCTTCTCCACCCCTACCGGGCAGAGGGTGTGCGGAGAAACAAAGGCGTGTTCTGGGGTCCAGCTCCTTCCATCCCGTGTGTGAGAAATCGCATTCTGCAACCCAGCACTGAACAAAGTGGCCTGAAGCATCATCAATAAAATGGCAGCGCATCTGCACACTCATTGATTTCCTTCTCCCAGCTGCTCCTGCTGCCCTGGTCAGCCCTAGCCCACCATCCCTCACCGGCAAACAGCAGCAATGGGGGGAGCAGCGATTCTCTTTCTCCTTCACTCAGCGTCCACCCCCTCCAGGCAGTGTTGCCTGGGAGAGCAGCGCTGGCCACCTTAACCTGCGTGGGCACTTCGGGACCCTCCCTCCGCCTGGGGCTCCGCTCGGGGTCTCAAGCCCCGCTGTAGTGGACAAAGCCACACTAGCACTGGAGGCTACCAGGCCCACCAATTAGCACCCAAGTGCCCCTTCCTTTACACCCCCCAGCACTTTTCAGGGAATTAAACTCAGTCTGAGGCGCTACTGGGGATCTTTCAAATGGTTTCGGTTCTAAAGGAGAAACAAAGGAAGAGATGGGCTGAGGGTCCTGTCCCTGAACCAGGGTCTCCTCGCCTGACCTTTGTCTCTCACAGCCATAACTCACTCTAGATATGAACAATCAACGGAAATACCTTAAAATAAATTCCATCCTCCTGGCGTGGCCTCGAGTCCCATCGGCTAGCTGGCCCAGAGCCGCTCCATGAGTGCTGAAAACTGCAACCCGCTAGGAGAGCACTCTCCGGAGAAGGGGAAGGAGAGGAGGAGGTGGGGGGGGGAGCCTCTCTGAAGTGAAGAGAATCTAGAAAACGTAATCACAGGCGAAGCCGGGGGGTCTCAGCTCCAAATGCCACAATAATGTGCTGTATTATGTGCTCACGGGGTCATACGTCAACTTAAATCCTTTTATTTGAAATAGGGAATCACTGAGGGAACTAGGTTTCCAAGCAGCACATTTAGCTTTGGGGGAGGGGAGGAGGGGGACCGTGACCAGCAGTAGGGAAGAGTTTTGTCTAGGGCAGTTAGATGCTGGGGGCATCTGCCCCGCCCCCCCCCCAACATGTGCCACACAAGGCCAGTTATCTCTCTTATATTTCTTTGCACTTGATACAAACATGAGAAAACAGCAATACTGTCCCCATTCTTAGAGGCCACGTAACTTTCCTTACAGTTTTCCACTCACAGACCTGCGGAACCCAGCACACCCAAGCACTCTCGCCTCTCTGGCCAGTACATCAAAAGTCAAGGCCCAGGCCCTGTTTCCAGAAGAAAACCCAGTAATGGTTGGCCTAGTCAGTTGACTCTCTCATGGCCTGCCATTGTATGGAATGTGCTAACACCCACGCCTTACACCACAGCCACTGTAGAAATGCAAAAGGCCCATAATTACCTGACAAAAGGCTAAAGTCCAGTTGCTTTTGTTCTGTTGGATGGGAGCCCCGTAGGAAATAGGTACTTGGCTCTAGAGTGGTGGGTGGATCAGAGTTTTGTAGAATCTGGAAGGACCCAGTGCCCGAGCCAAACCTGAACTTACAC
Organism: Myotis lucifugus; assembly: GCF_000147115.1. Taxonomy (NCBI): domain Eukaryota; kingdom Metazoa; phylum Chordata; class Mammalia; order Chiroptera; family Vespertilionidae; genus Myotis; species Myotis lucifugus. Next base: position 3,799,351 of record NW_005871100.1, on the reverse strand, counting down.
TTTTCCTCAGTGCATAGCGGAATGATACATGAAATTATAGGCTTCTAATGGAGAAAAACGTAAGGGGAAAGGATCTAATTGTCTTTGCAAGAAGAGAAAAAAAATTCCTAGCATCCCTTGAATTAACTAACCTACTGCAAGGTAATCTGGGACCCTTTCTGTTCACCCTCCCCTAAGACAACTCTGTGTCCACCAGCAGAAAATGAACTGGACCAACTCTTCTCAGGAGTAACCTGGCTGAAATAAATAAGACCACACACACACACACACACACACACACACACACACACCTGCCTTCTGCTTGGTGACAGTCTCCACTGATTTCAACATTTCACCCTCTCAGGAGCTAGCTAAAAACTTCCTCTTTTTGGATCTTAGTTTCTGAACTTGGGAATGCTCTGAGGTGGAGAGATCCTCATGTTATATTCTTTTGTTCCTGGAGAGCGGGTCTTCGGTTAGCTAGGCCTCTCTAAGCATGAGGACGAACTTGTAGCAGCTGCAGGAGGCTGTGCATGATTCTTCCCGCCCCTCCCCTCCTGGCCTGCAGGGGAACAGAGAGGCCTAGTGAGACTGTAAGGGCCTCAGGAAGGGGGCCTGCTCTTGAGGGTATCCAAATCAGAATGGCAATAAAAGGAGGAGACCTCACACCCCTTGGAAGGGAGCCTGCCCTAAGCTGGTGGCAGTATCAGTATTCCAATGAGGTTCTGCCTGTAGTATAGCTAGGAGAGAACCTCTATGTCACCTTTCCCAGCTCTGACCTAAGCCACAAGCCTAGAAGTATGCATCTAACATAAAAACCTGCTCTCTCAGGTTTGGGGGTGGTGGACAGGACCAAAAGCTGGTTTCCACAAAGCACTCCCCAAGGACTCAGACCAGAAACACACTGTCCTCTGCTCCTCTTACCCACCACCCCCAAATATTTTACACTGAGCTCTCCTGATAGCCTAGAAAGAACTTGGAAGTATTGCCTAGTTGTTGGTAAACTCCACTCTCCCCAACCAAAGTTTCTGCAGGGGCTTCAACTCAATGATGAGAAGGGGCCCCCTTCAGAACTTGCAGAACCGTCTGGAGCAAACTGAAATTCCCAAGGCCATAAATCAATGGGAGAAGTGTTTGGTGGTGCTTCAGAGAAATGCCTTAACACCAGCAAGGCCCAGAGGCATCTCAGCTCCAGCCAGGAGCCTCCATGCCGCTATTAACAGCCCAGTTAATGCTCCAACTGCTGTTTAACAATTAACATTACTGACCTGGGGTAGGATACGGTGATTTTGTGGGTTATAAAGGAACATATCTGAGGAAGTTTCAAGAAATTTAACTTTTGAGGTGAAAACAGCTTCCCCAAGAGAGAGCTTGGGCTGAGCAAGCCACCAGAGAACCCGCAGCTGAGAGTCCTCCTTCCCCACTCTGAAATCTGCTTTCCTGGAGCAAGGCTATGGGCCATTTAAACTCCCATTCCAGAGACCAAGAGTGAAGATGCTCAAGTATCTAGGCACAGGCTGGGAGGTCCAGCTGCCAGTACCGCTCCATTCACTCTCTCAGCCCCTAACCTGGCAAGCCTGGGCTGGGGACACATGCCCTGGATCCAGGCCACCAGAGCCAAAATAGGCAGAAAGTTGTCTAGGAAGGAGCAGGTGACTCAGGATGCAGAGCTTTAGTCAATATTTGCAAGGCTGTTGGCAGATTAGATATATCTGTATTCAAACACTGCAATCTGATTTCTCTGTCAAAAATACACTTAACATGTTTCTCCCCTTAGTTAACTCTAGTGGTTTTTCTACTCAGCGTCAGGTTAGGCCCTCTTAGCCCACTTTTCTTTGGTGGAGGTTATAGATCATTATTTAACATGAGATATTTCCTGTGGGTGCAACTGCACTACAAATGGGCTCCAAGTTCTCTGGACACACACGAATGTGTATATCACTTTATACACATGGTCTCAAACTCCTGCAACTGTTTATACACGCAATGATAGTGTTGTGTGCAGAGATGCAAATCAAATGTTCACACTGAGTGGCAAATTCCTGAAATGCTCTGTCTATACTTGATATAAATAGACATACAGTAGCTGAGAAAGTAACCCAACTTTACTATTGCTCTGTTTACTTCCTAGCTAATAAAATAAGAATTGTATCTAAAACACCATATCAGCCGTAGAGCATCTCCAACAGCATGTTGCAATAAATTAGCAACCTAGTCTCTATTTGGGGAGAAAATTTTAGGAAAGACTGAGGCCTAGGGAATAGAAAACAAAATCTCAGAAAACTTTTTAAAACAAGTAATTCCTCAAAGAACAAAGCAAACCCATTCCTTCATACCAAGCTTCGGGAAGCTATTCCAGCAGCCCCTCCCCCAAATAGGCACGAAATTTATGGATCTTTTACAAGGTAATAAACCACAGTAATTACCTCCCTGCATCCCAAACTAAGAGAACAAATTAAGCCAGAACTGGAAAAGAATTTTAAAGAGTTTTCCCTTGTTCCAAAGAGGAAAATAAAACGCTGAGATAGAAAACCTGTGCTTTTCCTCTAGGAAGAACAGCGGGTCAGCCTGGCTAAAGGAACCTGCGACAGTCTATACTTCGGAAATACAGCAACTTCCCTCTCGCCACGGAAAAGCAAAAGGACCAGAGACACTGCGAGGCAACGAGCCCAGTTTCCTCCATGCAGAGCTGGATTAACCACAATTTCCGAACTCACAGTCTCCGCAGGCGCCGCCAATAGTGGACAAGTAGAGCGGCCCACGCAGCGGCCACCGCCTCCGTGGCCTCTACTGGCTTTTGCCCTGCTGTTCCATGTAGCGATTTGTTTGGAACTTGCTGGAAGAAACAAATACATCCTTCTCACACCCCCGCCCCCCAAGCACATACATCTTTGGTCTCTGCGACCCACCGCGCTTTCTGCAGAACGCCGGCTTTTGCGGGCTCTTTGTCTGCCTGAAGCCTTGCATTCGCGGAACTTACAGCTGAAAATAACCCAGCTCCAAAACTCTTCCGAAGTTAAATATTGACCAGAGCCTCTTTCCCAGGGCTGCAGCTGCCTGGGAGAGCAAACTCCCGCCAGAGGCCCGGTGCAAAGCCCCAAGCGGTGACGAGTGTGGGCGCAGCGCTTACCTCCAAAGATATTTAAGACTGAACCCCGAATTGTCTCCAACTCCGGAGCGCTCAGGGAATCGCCTTTTCCGGTGTCCCGGCGCTCTGCGGATAAATAAACAGCAGAGGGTGAACGGTGGCTGTGAAGGAAGGGAGTCGGAGGACCGGAGTTGGAAGCGCGGCCGTTCCGGGCGCCAGGGTGGCCCCCGGGGTGACGCGGACACGGAGGAGTCGCCAGGGCATTCGTCCATGCGGCACACTCATTGCTCGAAAGGTTCCCGTCTACAAATGGCCTGAAGATGGTGATTTATTTTTGTAAAATAAATACATACTCCATCTCCGCACCCACACTCTTCCTTTTCTTTCTTTATATAGGGGGCGGGCAGGGGGAAGGGGGAAGAAAATGGACGAGGCGGAGCGAGATGGGAAGGTGGAAGGGGCTTTGCCGCGGGAGCCTGCTCTGCTCCGAGAGCTCCTCACGCACCTCAGCTTGGGGAATGTGAACGCGCGCTTTATTTTCTTTTGCTAACAAAGGGAAGCCTTGTCTGGGAGCGCTCAATCACAGACTCTCCCAAAACCTCGCTAATAGTGTTCATTTCTGTTTGGCGCGAAATCAAACTCCAGCTCAGCCCATAGGCCACGGGCAGCCTTGAGAGGTTTTGTATTTTGGTTCATTCAAGCCCTGGGCGCGTCACTTCTCTGCCCCAGTGGGCTGCCCAGTCCCTCACTGCAGGCCAGCTATGGCTGCTGGAAATAGGGGGAAACTGGGAAGGATGTGGGCTGGGACAATACCCAAATCGAGGGGCCCTATCCAGCCTCACCTTGCACAGTGGGGACAAGCTCCTAGATGCCCTAATTCTGCTACCACCGTCTCTCTCAAGATATCTGCAACCCCTCTCTTGCTCTCTAGCTAGCAAAAGGTCAGCCAACTTGAGGGGTATGGGAAGACGCTGGGGAAGAGGCGAGAATCGTCCTAGTCAATGAGCTCTGGCTTGGAGAACTTCTCCGCTGGGCTGGCACTCTGCCAAGTGGATTGCTTCCACAGCCCTGTCCCTGCCCCACTACCCCTTCACCCAAACCCACATAGCCTCCCACACTCTGGCCTGCCCCAAACCAGCCCTCAATGGCTGTCTCGCATCCATGCAATCCTGCTGATAGTACCAGGAGCAGCTACCAAATACCTGGCAGGTCCCCTGACCCCCACCCAGGCTTCCCAGCCCCCTAGCACACTAAACAAGTGGCCGCACACCTGAAGCTGGCTGCCCTCAGCCACCACCGCCCCGACCGCAGCCCCCACCCTCCACCAGGCACTGGGGACTCAGAACCCATGCTGGGCCCCTTTCTCTTGTTCAAACTTGCCCTCTGTGTCTCCAAAGGCAGTGCCCCTGTGGCCTTGGAGCTCCTGGCATGACCCTGAGTGAGGTGGAGCTTAGCCATACAGCACGTTGCCACTCAACTTCATCCCAGAAAGATCTGCTATGCCACCATCTGCCAAGCCACCCCCACTCGGCGACGCTTAGGAGTATTGTAATTATTATGGTTATTATTATTGTTGCTATTTCCTTATCCCCAAGTCAAATATTCATGGCTGCTGTTCCCCATAAATCGTTCAGGCTAATGAGTCACAAAGAGATGTTGCCCAGGTCTCTCCCTCGCAATGGCCGCCGCCGCTGCTGTGGCCTCTCTCGGTGGTGTTTTTGGCGCTCCCTTGCTCCCTCGCTCGCTCGCCCCGGCGCGGGTGATTTATGAACACCGGGAAAATTGAACAAAGCCGCGCGCCTGTCCTGTGGTATCTCTGCAGCCTTCCCCGGTGTGAATCAGAACATTACCAACTGTCTGCGCATCCGTCCCACTTCATCACCAAAGCCAGGCTACGACCGCAGAAAACCCGAGCTCCAACTCACATTTCCCCGGCCGCGGTGCACTCCCAGGACTCGCAGAAACCCTGCAGAAAGAGCTCCCAGACCCAGCATGGGCCCGCCAGCTGGGTTCTCCCCGTGAAGGGCTCTCTCCGACCCTCTTGAAGGAGTTAAAAGCCTTTAGAAATAAATCCTGACGGTGTGTGTTTTAAAAAATCAAATAGGAAGTTGGGGGTCTTACTTCTGAGAGAGTCATTCCTAGTGAGGCCCTGCTGACTCCATCCATTCTTGACGATCGGCATTAATTATTTAATGAGTCACGTGACCCCCCAGGATTACAATTTCAATTTCTCCCTGGAACAGGCCTTACACCTTTATCTGCTGCCACCAGGGTCCTTGGTTGGCTTTTTAGTTCCCAGACCTCCAGAATGCAGACCCCCTTGCGCAGCTCTGGGGCAAGGGAACCCCCATGGAAATTCCAGGGCAAGCATAGCAGAATGAGTCCGTCTGGAACTATGAGAATTGTAGACAGTGGGGTGTCCACTGCTCTCCCAGGCACCCTGACCCTGACATCTGTTACCTCCTGAGCTCAGAGGTCAGCCCACCTATCTCAGCACCCTTCTAACCTGGAGAAGCACACCTGTGGCCCTTCATGTCCAGTGTGAACGCAGACTCATTGGCCTTCTGCCAAGGAAAGATGCCTGTGCACTTACCCCTATCCAAGGGTGGGACCAAATCTACAACTCATTAACATAAAGAAAAATGGGAGGGGGAGCATTTAGCTGCCTCAGTTTCCTCATCATCAGTAAACTAAGATGGGACCAAAATGGCCTCCAGATCTCTTTTTCCTAAGATATTCTTTCAATCTGGGATCTCTTTTACCCCCAGAAATCAATTCCAGAGAGACTGGGGCTGACCTGAAAGGGGGCAGGGGTTACTCCATAGGTTTGGGGCCTTGAGAATAAGACTTGACAGAGTTCCAAGACAGAAATTTCAGATGAGAATATTTCACAACAGCCCCAGCAGCCTCCTAGGTGCTATCAAAGAGTTAGAACACAGGTCTCTCTTCTTCCTCCTATTTTTTCCAGCCCATACTCTTTCAGCCTCCTATTTTTTCCAGCCCATACTCTTTCAGAGAAGAAGCAGCGTTAGTCTTGGGTCCGTACATAATACAGAGAGGAGCAACCACTGGAGGGGCAGCGGTTGGGCAGGGTGAGCCTGTGCGCTCAAAGAGAGGACCTCACCTGGGCTAGGGATGCAGACCAATAGAGGACCTCACCTGGGCTAGGGATGCAGACCAATAGAGGACCTCACCTGGGCTAGGGATGCAGACCAAGAGAATGTCACGAACAGCTTTTTGCTTGCACCGAGTCCACTCATTCAAATGGGAAGCCCCAGGTCTCTGTTTGCTACATTGATTCTTGGAGTTTTTTCTTTCTTTCCATTCTAAAGAATGGTTGATCTGTTTCCATGTTAAACTGCTGGAGGGAAGGCAGTGGTGGGTGAGAACAGCACAGTTTGGTAGCTTAGGGAAGCAGGGAGAGAGAGGAGGAGGCTTGGTGATACCCACCCCATGGGGAGGGGCTGAGAGGTGGAGGAGGATGTGGACACCCTGTGACAGCTGAATATAAAGTCAGAGATGCTGTGCAGAGGGCCCACTCCCCATATATCTAGGTAATCTTCCCATGAGCTCCATCCTGGGTATTAAGTACTCTACTCTGCCTGTCACAGTTGAATTCCTGCTGTAATAAAACACCGGGTATATCGTAGATTTCAGCAAAACTAGGAAAGAGAGCCTGCAAAGTGCCATTTTTCTTCAGGGGGGAGACTCTTAAGTACTTAATTCAAACTGTGACCATTAAAGTGTCTCCTATCCGATTTAGGTTGATTTCAGATGTTGACAAAACTTTTATCTCTCCAGAGTCATGCACAGCTTGGCTATGTGACTAAAGCAGATGAGTGTGTGTTAGAGGGAAGGAGAGAGAAAGAGAGAAAGGAAAGAAGAGGAGAGCCTGTGTAAGGGTCATTTTGGCAGCAGAAGTATAGAGCTCACACAAAATACTACTGTCTTTAAAGGTCAAGGGTTTGAGGGGCCAATAGAGTTTGCTTTTAAAAAAACAACAATTAATGAGATAGAAAATTTGTCCTCTGGGTGAACTCTTATGGTTGCCCTAGCAAAGGGCAGACAATGCGCGATTTTGAAGCACAAAGTGGGATTTTCTAAGCTGTTATAACAAGCTCCTTTAAAAGACCAAATCTGAAACAGGCAAAACACTAAAGAAATGGCACAATCATCTGGATCATTTGGGAGCATTTTGACTTGGTAAAACTTACCAATACCTTAATAATCAACACACTTTGGGTAAAAATTCCATTTTGCACTGGAATATAAACACACACACACACACACACACACACACATCTCCATCCTTTCTCTTCATTACCCCTTTTAGCCCCATACAACTGCCTCTAGTATGTAGCTAATTAATGCTCTCATCCGCTTCCTCTACTACAAAGGAGAAATATAAGAATTTACCTTAATTGATGACAATCTGCCATGTGAGGTTTTGCTGCTTGACACTCAATTTCCACCAAGAGTCTAGGCATTTTTTGAGCAGACAGGCAAGATGCTGGTCTTTGCCCGAGACCACGTTATTTGCAAGAAGATCCCTTGCTTCTCCACAGACTTTTCCCAGAGAATGCCTTTCAGAATTGCTGTTGAATTACAAAGAAGTATTTATTGTATGAGGTGATTAATGATTCCTGGGAAAATTGCTATTTTCAGCGTGATTTAATTTCGTTTTACAAGTGCGTGTAGTAGAGGAAGGGTTAATAAGTCTCAGCAGCAGATGCAGTGACTCTAGAGATCCCTGGCACTCGTTCACACCTTATAAAATGCACTTTATGCCAGGTTTGGCCTGCCTGGGGTAGGCGGGCACTTGATTGCCCCTGAGTTTTCTTGGGGAGAGATGGAGGCCCCTCTGAGACTGGGATCCATCACTTCCCTCTCAGATCTGGTTTGTTCATAGGTAGACAGCAGCTTGCCCCTGCCTGTATTACACACAGGCAGTAGAGTAACAGCACTGACCACTGCCCCAGGGTTCACCACTGAGGGGAAAATGTGTTTAAAACTCCTCCGTTATTGCAGAGGTAGGTGAGCGCCCCCTCCCATCTCTGCTAAAATTATTACATGAACTAAACATTGCCCTCAGTCAAGGCCAAGTGACAATTCTAATATTCTGGGGCTAGTGTGTGTTGTTGTGTTTTTTTGTATCTTGTCCCTTCAGTGACAACCAAGTCCAAATTCTCTTGACTGATTAGTAAATCAGTAAACAAATGCTAGAGTTATGGAGATTGTGAAGCAGATTTTATTTTCAACCTTTTCAATCTAGGTCTCTAGGTTGGGCAGAAAAATCTGGGAGCATTTGAGGCAAGTGACCCTAGTTCAGAGTTTGGCTTTCTTCCAGTGTTGAATACTCCCAGGTCTACCTTGCTTTGGGGTGCAATTTAGGGTGTCATTAAGCCTTTTATTTCCTCAGAAGAAACTCTGGAGGGTGTACTGGGAAAATCCAGTTTACTTTAAAATTTCTTGCTTCAAAAAAGAAAGAACATAAGAAAGAAGCAAACAAATAAAAATTCCCAAGCTATGGTTAGCGAAGAGAGCCTTCAAAACAGCAAAGAAACAAAAAGCAACCTCAACCCTTTACACAAACTATTTTTTATCTCCAGGGAAACAGGCAGATGAAGTGCGAAGGTGCCATAAATACCAGAGGGACCACTGCTTTCCAAGTGTGCTCAGAGTTCAGCCAGCAGAGCAGCTGCAGCAACTCCTGGGCCCGCAGCACTGCACGGTTTCACCTTTCATTGCACAGAAGGACACGTTTCTGTGCCTTACAGAGACTTGAAGCCTGACAGCCTGGCCAAGTTTGGGAAGAAGAAGGAGCCCTCTCAGAGCTCAAGAGCCTTCATGCCCTTTGGAACTTTTCCCACCGTGGGTCAAACTTGACAAGAGTTCAGCTCAAGTTGAACACACTCACACACATTACATGAGCAGCCAGAATCCAAGTGAACACAACTCGAGCCATCTACAAGATTTCCTCCTAGGCAAGGTCAAGCACTTCAATCCAGAGCACTTTTTTTTTAAATTAAAAGTAGGAAACACACAAATGTGTTTTAGAACTTTAATGTTTTTTGAAACAGAGTTTATTCTCAGCAAGGCTTTCTATATAGCCATACCACGATGTGTACAGTTGGACATGGGTCTAAATGCACTCCCCTCTCCCCGAAGATTGTGCCTCGGAATAAGACAACAATATCTCTACAACAATATTTTAAATAAATGCAAGGAAGGGAAACTATTGTGTCACATCTACCATCGAGGTCTATACATTTGGAGAATTAAATAATCCTGTGAGGTCCACAATGTCTACTCATGTAGTATTCAGTTCAAGACAAGCTTGTATGAGCTGCCTTAATGAGGGAGGGGAGACAAGGAAGGTAGGAAAGGGTCTGTTTTCTTCTGTTTGCAACAAATATACATACACAGGTCCTTCCGCCGTCTCAAAAGTATGTGATGCCAAGTGGTCCTTCTCAGGTACCCAACCCTGGCAGCCTTCCTTAGGCCGGCAGGTTGCTCCACCAGCCAGCATCCTGGCCACTGGCCTCTCTTGGGTGGCAACCAGCACACACTCTTACCAGGAGAATGTCCTCTTCTTTTTATTACACTTTTCATCAAGTTGGGTTTTGTTTTGGGGTCTGTTGTGGTCCCGACAGATGGACGGACGGGGAGGGGTGGATGGGGAAAGGGGCAGAAGAGAGGAGAAACGCAGAGGAGGGAAAGAAACGGGTCTAGATCTCCAGGAGATTATATGGAGGAGGGGATGGGCGTGGAGGCACCCTGGTGGGGGTGGGGGTGGGGGTGGGGGTGCGGGTTTGGGTGGGGGCTCTGAGTCTGTGCTTTCCCCGGCAGGCCTGCGGAGGAGGAGGAGGCCGAGGCCGAGTTGGAGGACCGCATCTTAGTGTTGGGCAGTTTGTGGTCTTTCTTCCACTTCATCCTCCGGTTCTGAAACCAGATCTTGACCTGCCGCTCGGACAGGCAGAGCGCGTGGGCGATCTCGATGCGGCGGCGCCGGGTCAGGTAGCGGTTAAAGTGGAACTCCTTCTCCAGCTCCAGCACCTGCTGCCGGGTGTAGGCGGTCCGGGAGCGCTTGGGCTCCCCTCCGTGATACCCGGGGTTCACTGAGAGCCCAGAACCCCGAGGGGAGAGCCAGCCGAGGCGGAGGGAGTGGAAGGAGCGGGGAAGGAGGAGGAGAGAGAAGGTGGGGTGGGGAAGAGCAAGGGGACATCATCATTATCTAATAACCTGACACCAAGTTCACGCAAGATACATAAAACGGCACCGAAAGTGTTTCACGGGCTATTGACAACGGGGAGCACCCGGGAGCCATCAGGACCGGAGCTGGGCCTCGGGGCTGCAGAAAAGCTTCAAAGACACATGGCCCGGAGCCGCTGCCAGGGCCGCGGAATTTATGGGGGCGGTAATTGCGGCCCTAACCGTGCGGCGTCTCGTAAATCTCCCCATAAAGGGACCCCGGGTACAAAAGGGTTCCCACACTGGGCCCGGGCTGCGGGCGCGCAGCACCCGCACCCACTGCAGCTGGGGCCGCCGGGGCTCCCCTCC
>NW_005871100.1:3770887-3787742 GCF_000147115.1 Myotis lucifugus | reverse complement strand
GCTTCTTCCCCCGCCGGGGCCGCGCGCCCCCAAGTGACCCGCCCCCGCCAATGGGAACGCGGCGCGCGCGGACCCGGATCAGGAAGCGCGCGGGAGGTGATGGATGCTGCGGTCGGGTCCCCGGCGGAGGGAGGGAGCTGGCGCTTTGGTGCCCCCAGCACAAGCCCCCCAACTTTGAGTCCCGCTGGGAATTGGGGGGCCCTCCAGGCTTCAATTCCCCTCGGACGCCCCGGCCGTGCCCCGTGAGCGCCCCAGTCCCGGCCTAGGCCTCGGAGCAGCCAGGCGCCCGCGGCCCAGCGCTGACCTCGGGCCCCGCCTCGCCCGGCCCGGCGTCCTCCCGGGTTCGAGGCCGGCTGGGGGAGGGAATGGGTTGGGATCGAGGAGATGGTCTCATTTTAATCCTGTCCCCGGAATAAAACGAATGAGGTCGATAGACCCGTTTTCTCCCCCGCTAATCCCCCTGCCCACCCTCTCGCGGCGCCTGCGCCCGGGTCCCCGCTCCGAGAAGCCTGGCAGGAGCCACGAGAGCGGGTGGCTGAGCAGCCGGGAGAAACCGGCCTGGAAACGTGCCGCTAGGCCATCCCGGTGTGGCCGGACGGGCGCGTTTCATGCTGCCTTTCTTTTAGCGACAAAATCTGATGGCGGGGCCGGGGGCCTAAGGACACTCAGAGCCTTCTAATAGCACCTCCTCTGATGGAGGTGTTGATGTGAGAGTTAAACACTCGCATTTTCTAGGCGCGATTGGGAGACAGGAGGTGGTCAGGGGTGGGGGATGGATAGGCGCGGCGCCAGCACAGAACTGAGCCTTGAAACCAGCAACGTCCCATTTCAGAACAATTCCTGAGCAGAAACAAGCGACGGGGAGAGCGCACTTTGCCCCGTCTGATGGCCGGCGAGTCTTGTCCCGCTACGAAGATTACGTTTTGTATTTTGGACGCTGCTCTCTCAGACTGAATCTCAGGGTAAAGTTCTGTTTGCAGGACAGCCTATCATTTCTGCATTGCTGGAAATTAGCATATTAACGATAATAGTAGCTCTGGAAAAGGGGGAGAGAGGACTGTTGCCTGCCATTTGGTAATTGAAATGTGATGGGTAAACTAATTACACCATTATTAACAAATAAATTACTTATTAATTCCACCTAATGTTGATCTTTGCATTAAATACTGATGCCTTACTCCTGTTGTGTACTTTCCTTTTCTGGGTCACAGACACACCTAGATCCTCTACTTTTCAGCCTAGATGAAAGCACTACAAGCTAGAATAGTCATTCTTCTAAAATACTTCCATATTGGCATGTACAGCCAGGACTTTTTTTCAGCTGGTACATCTTACTTGATTTTTCAAAGAGCAGTATAAACAGCCTTCTCACAACTGAGTCTGGAAGGCAGACAAGGAAAGCTATAGCCTAAGCCTGGAGACACTTCAAAAGGAATGTCAATTCTATCTTCATTTATATCGGTTACTCATATGAGTTACTAAATGCTGGAATATCCATTTGATGGATAGTCATTTAATGCTTAGCCACATAAAGCCTATTATATGGGACTAATCTTTAAACTAATTTAGGAAAAGAGGTTTAAAGGGGGATCATGTTAGCTTTTTAACTGGAATCACCCTGAAGTGGTACAAAGAGGTTTTCCACATTGGCTGTGTGTCTGTGAAGAGTGCTGTCCATCGACATGGGGTACCCTGAATTTTTTTTTTAATGAAATCTGAGCCACAGACAGAAATCAATGCTGAGGGTAATCTTTAGACATTCTCTCTAGATTCCCGGGGAAATCTAGCCTGTGATACAGCTGCCTAAACCAATATCTCTCTACAGTAGAATATATATATATATATATATATATATATATATATGCTGAATATATAACTTGAATAATATATACATAATATAATTTACAAAATTGGGCTCGCTAAGCTTGCAGGAGGGGAGGAACATGACAATGAAATTTTGCCGTCATTCTCATGGCATCAGCCTTGAGTACTAGGGTCTTAACCATGTTTGTTTAATGTTATTTACAGACACAAAAACACAAAGTTCATGTTGTTTAGCCTCAGAACCTTCTACCAGGTTTCTATTTTAAAGTATTAACAAGGCATGGGCACTGTTTTGTATATGGTTAGCCTAAACGAGTTAACTGCCCCTGTGTTTCATGTGGTTATATTACTTTAGGAAGATGGGCTTACACAGAATCCCCCAAGGCCTGTAACTTGTCTTTGTGGTTCCTATCATAAACACAAACGGAGCCAGGACCACCAAGTGTTATCTCACACACCGACATTTTGACATTTTACTGCAAGATTTATGGCTGTAATAAACAATCTCAGTACCTTTTCTGATCCTTCCACAATCTCCCTGTGCAAGCCACAGCATCATTCCATTGAATCAAATAATCTTTTGAAAAACATTTTTAAAAAACCACTTCTTGCCTTTACATAAGATCCAAGACACCAAAGTAAAGCCAGAAAGAAACTAACTCAATTAATACATAAACCGAAGTTTACCAGCAGCATCTCGCCCGAGAAAAAGATGGGATGCTCTGAAATGGAGCAGAGAGGGAGTGTGCTAATCTTCGCACACCAACTGGCTCCAGTTCCAAGCAGGATGGAAGCATTATCCTTTTCTTGGTAAGCACATTTGCTCATTTCCACGTGCAGGGATAACATATATTCCCAACAAAGGCTTTCTTAAAATCCCATTAAATGAAACAACTTTTCATCATGTCCTCGAATCCCAGATGGAGAAGGAGAGCGAAGGGAGTCCAAGGGAGAGGGAGGGCGAGAGGAAGGCAGGGTTTGCAGCCTAGTTTGAATCTGATTTGAATCATTTAGAATATCTTTGGAATAGCCTGCCCTCTTGAATGCAACCCTGTCCCAAGATTCAAAGTGACCGAACAGTGACACCGTGTGCATTTTGTTTCTTATTAATCTTACACATTGACAGTCTTTGTTAAATCACAAGGCGCGCCCTTCACCAGCCGACATTTTCATATTTGTTAGACGCGCTGACCTGAAGTTCACCTCGGCCTTGGACTTTGCGCTTCTAAAAGGTCTATACAGTGTCTTTTAGAGAGCAGGGTCTTTGCCCAGGTCACTCCTTCTCAGGGAAAACCAAGGAGGGGTGGGGGAGGGAAGCAAAGGAAATGTAAACGTTATGGAATGTATTGACTGTATTTGTCCTTTGTTCTTTAGAATGAGAGTCCCTCAGACTGACTGCTCATCTCTGGAGCACACGCGGGAATGGCTGAATTTCAGAATGCCTGATGGTGGCCTTTGAGGGCTCTCCCCCACCTACACTAGGCACATGATTTTAGACAAGCAATACTTTATCGTCCATTTGAACCATTAATTGTTTGAGGGTAATTTCCTTGCAGTAGTTTATAGCGATGAGCATGACCCAGGCATAAAGACTGAAATTTATACTTGCATTATATATGAATTTTCACCAGGATTGTGTAAGAGGCCTAATAATCAAGATCCTCCAAATAAAAACGTATGCACTCTAAAAGCAGTAACTTCTTCAGGTAACTTTTTCTTTTACTTTAAAAACTGGCGAAGAGGTGTCTATGATTATTGAATCTGACATGTTTCTAAGGCGTGGGACATTTTTAACCAATAATACAATAACAAGCTTTTCTCAAAGGGACACATAATTGTCTTGGTGAGTAATAGCGGGGGTTTCAGTTTTCTCCATTTTGCTAGCCCAGATGTGGTGAAGTGTTCACTGCTGTAACAGCAATCACCACAGTTGTTCCCTTTCTTGTTTTCATCTGGCACACCCCCATTTGGCTTCAAGCTCTTGGCCAGAGTGAAAACTTTACACATCCAACAGTGGAAGCAATCTGATTACTTCCACTACGGCACTGTTTGGGAAATATTTACCACTGAATGTCCCTGGCACCAGCAAATCCAATCAACCAGAATATATTGGGATGATCTTACACATGCCTAACAAGACTCTGCATTCTGAGTAGTTAAATTAACGTATCTCTATAGTTAAAAAAGAAAAATCTAGAAATGTTTTTTCAACTTTCTCTTCTCTGCTTCCCTACAATGATTACTTAAAGATCAATACCTGGAAAAGGAAAATACGTCCCCCAGAAAATAGATTCTAATGGCACCAACACTTACAGCTAATATAGGTGCATGAGAAATAAAATAGTGTTTAGCTCTCCAGTTGCAACTCACACAGGAGGCATGGTTCCAGTCGGCTTCCTTAACACACTGTTCCCTTTCTTTCCCACTCTCCCACCCTTCCTCCTTAGCTCGCTTCTCCTCTCCTTAGCTTTTATTCCAAATGTGTTTTTAAAGAGTATTTTCTGGAGAACAGAAGTCTGTCACGGTGCTCTGACATTTCTGGATTCCACCTTTCTGCTCAAATGGCATATTCTTTACAGTGTGGCTATTCACTTATAGATTGTAGCATTTCTCTTACATTCAATGTAGGGTTAACAATAACCGTAATGAAAAATGTCCGACAACAGGGACATTTTCAGGGTACCAATGAGCATTTTCTCACTGCTGGAGGGGTGGAAGAATCCTGTCCCTTCGGGGGAGGGTTTTCGTTTCCTTCCTCCCCTTCCCAGCTCTAAGAACTCTTGGCATTTAGTGAGTGGCAATTTCAGAAAAAGCATTCTGTGTTTGAAAATTGCAAAGAACACATTTTGCAAGAAATGCCTGTGTTTGCCCTCCTCTCACACACTTTAGGGATCATTATGGGTACTAAAAAGAGAAATGGCAAATCAAAATCACTGTTTTCCAATAAAGGAAGTTTCCTGCCGGTTCTCTTGCCTTTGAAGGTACCACGGGGCATCGGAAACTTGCTACGTTATTTCTTAAAGGTCCACTGATGACTTCTGAGCTTTTTTATTTTTGGACACACCCGAAGACTCCTGGTTCTCCAGCAATCTAAGGTGTTGGTTTTTCAGTAATCTAAGCCTATTTACCTGCTGCTATTCCCTCAGAATGGGAGCGATAATTCAAGATGAAATACAGCATGTATTACTCTTGAAAAGAGGAATTTTCTATCCTTTTCTCCGTAATTGAGGTCATTCAACCACGAGGGTTCACCTGGAGTCCATACCGTGATACACGCGTCACTCCAAGCCATTTTATCTTTTGTGCTGATAGTCAAGATCGCAGTTCTAACATTGACATCAAACTCTGTCTGGGCAGATGACTAAGAGTGCTGCACAACGTAAACTTTTGACCCTCAACTTTTTGACCTGCAGTTGCAACGCACTAACCACAAAGATATACAAAGCTGTGCCTTTTCTCTCAGGGGAAGGCCCCCTCCTAGGATCTCAGGGATGCCCTACTTCTGCCACAGCCTTTTAGAACAAGAGGGTGCACTAGATTTGTGTGTGTGTGTGTGTGTTTGTGACCGTATTTCCTGTCAAACCAGCCTCCTACTTCTTTTTGTCAGCACTTAAAATAGGAAAGAGATTATTTTGAAATCACTCATCATTACATTTACAAGGACAATTGGAAGTAGGGGGAACCTCACAAATAGCAAAAGGAAAAAGAAGATGGGGGAAAGCAGGTAATGGAAGTTGGAGACATTTTTTCCCCCTTTATTTAAAAATAAAGACGCAGCCCTAATTGTTGGGCGAGCTGGCCCAGGCAGGCGAGTTGACTGTGAACTTGTACTAAAGCGTGCTCTGCTGGCGATTCCTAGGGTGTGCAGATTTATCTTCTCTGCATTTACTTAACCCGGCAGTGAACTGCGCGGGCGTCATTTGTTAGGTGATGACAGACTTCACCTCTAGCAAGGGCTGCTTCACAAAATCGCAATAATTACCCAATAACCTTCATAACAAATATTATTATTGAAAAGGCCAGTTTGTGGGGAGGGGGCATGGTGGGGGAAGGAAGCTTTCTTTGTGAAAAACAAACAAAACAAACCTAGGCAAATCTTCCAGTTCTGGGGCTTTGAATGGCCAGGACTGAGGCGCCCCACTCCTGTGTGGGCGGGAGCCTATGTTGACCCCCTTAGCCCTGTCTGGAAGCCCCATTTATAGTTTTGTCATTGACTAGAAAGAAATTCTGCCCTAGAAGCCAAAGGGATAGAGCCACACGGTTCTGTTCTGCACTCTCCATGGTGGGCAAACCTCAGGCAGACTCCCAAGCTAAGGCAGGGAGAGGCTTCGAAGGGCATCTTTTAAGCTAAAAGGGTTGTTTTCCTCTCTAATAGCCCATCTTCGAGGATGTAATTTGCTCTCCCCTCACTAATTGTTTGGATATAATACTCTTCACATCTCAACAAATGAACATGACTCCGTTTCTGGTAGAAAATTCTGTCTTGCTCTCCCAGAGCCGCCAACAATGAAGCAGGGAAAGAGCAGAAGAAAAGGAATCTTGGCATAATGTTGTGGAATTAGACCATGGAAACCCTAACAAACCCTAAGTGAGTGTGACCAGAAGCTTCCTATTATATTTATAGTTCAGGAAATATTGTCTCTGCGGCTTGTAGAAACAAACAGGGCCCTGCACATTTCAGACACCTTCTCCTTTTACAAGACAAGGAACACAGACAGACACTTCTGCCACCGGCTGAGGCTCGATGTCTTCATAAAGCTCTCAATGACAGATATTTTCTAAAGAAGTTTCTCTGCAAAAACAACCCAAAAGAATGCAGGAGAAATAACTTATCTACAAAAATGAGCAGATAACCAGCCATCCTCTTTACTATGCTTCCTGTGAAAATAGGAAGAAAGAAAAAAATTCCTCCAGGAATGCTCACGTAGGTCGGACTGGATGCTGTGTGTGTGTGTGTGTGTGTGTGTGTGTGTGTGTGTGTGTTTAAGTCATTTAACTCCATGTGAGTTGGCCTGCTCCTTAAACTCTAAAGATTACAGCAGACAGAAATAAGCAAGCTGACAATATTTATAGCCTCTAAGTCTTTTAAATCATGGGAAAGTTTCTCTATATTGTGTGATGCTGGCTATAGGTCCAACAGCCTTTCTGCCCATTCCCACACCCCAGGGTGGGATGTGGCCACGGAGGTGGTGTGGCCACTTCCTCCACGCAAGTTACTCAAGTGAATCTGCCAGCAGCCCTATCACTCTTTTTTCTGCTACTAATTTTAGTCATCAAGAAATCACTCAAGCAAGATCACCAAGTGAGCAACTAAAATAAAACCTTCATCCAGCATTTTCCAATAAAGAACCCAAAACTCCGAGCAGCGAAACAAAGACTCCAGAATTCTTACAGACACTTAAAATAAAGAGAACCCAAAGAGAGTTTCTATTCTGGTCCCCACCAAGGTTTGCCTGAGCACTGACAGGGCAATGCTTACTCTCACAGGGCACAAAACATGACCTCAGGGATCTTCCTTGCCACTCACTATTCAAGAGAAGTGGGACTTGGAGGAGGGTTTCGATCTTTCAGAAAACTTCCCAGGTTTTGCTCTTTGGACCTCTGTCTTTGGGAACATCTGTTGGGCTAATGTTGGGGAGGAGTGGCCTGTGCACAATAAAGTATGTAGAAATTCCAAATCTACACTTTAAGTTTTTTCACTTTGAGCACTTAGTACACATCTTTACCAATGAGCACTTGCAGAAAGCTACCCAGTTCCCAAGGAGAAAGGCATGTGGAGGCAGAAGATCCTTTTTTTTGTCTGTTTGTTTCATTTCTAAGTTGGAAAATTTGGCTTAATTCCTCAGTCGGGATGGGGGAAATCCGCAAGGTCCCATGTGAGTACCCATCCAGAGAAATACCCATCCTGAGGGACAGGCCACAGCAGCCCCAGTCACCGCTCCGCCACGGAAGAATGTGGGGGGTGGGGGCCTGAGCGGGTGGCTGAGGCCAAGCTGGAATTGTACCCAGGAAAAATTTCTTTCACCTTACTTCACCCATTGGTGCAATATTGGGGACTGTTTTGGAAATCATAGATTATGTAAATTTCCTGGGATCAAACAGAAAGAGCAGCTAACAAAAGAAAGGCGGAAATCTCCTACTGACAAACGACCAATTTCTTCCCTCAACTACCCTTTATGACGTGTCAGGGAAAACAACCTAATGGCTGTGGGGACTTTTAAGTTGGGCGTTGAAGACACCTCGATTTCCCCCAAAACTTTAGGGCACAGTTTGGGAGAATTCCCCCTGTATGCTGAGGGGGAGTACATTTCTCTATCTTTAGAGTTATCTAAGGGGTGGGGGGGGGGCGCCTTAGTTGCCTTTTGAGGGCCCTGTACATGGATGTTTTAAATTCTACAAAAGAGGAGAGAAAAAGGAAAGAGAGTGAAAAGAGAGGCGAGGCGGAAGAAAAGAAAGCGCCGTAACTCCTTTCATTTAGCCTGGGGATTCAAAGACTAAAGTTAAATCCGGCCATAAAGTTTATTGCTTCAGACTCACAGGCGGGTGAGAACAGTCCCACCGAAATAAAAAGAACGTGCAGGCCAGCAAGGTTCAGGGCCTGGGCCCGGGGCGGGGGAGGGGTGGGGAGCCTCCCCCCCAGGTGGGGACCCGGGGTCCCCAGCGTCCTGGGCTCGGCCTGGCAACCCAGGGGCCCCGCCTGGAGGTGCGGCCCGCGCCCCGCCGACCTCTGCCACCCTCTGGCTCTCTGGAGCCAGCCTGAAACCCGGCCCGAAGGCGGCCGCCTCCGTTCAGTGCTGCCAAATGACCCAGGCCCCGCGAAGACATATTGCCACAGCCCCACAAGGAATCCCGCCGGAGTCCGCCTCGGCAGGGCCCGGCCTGGGCCTTTCTTTCCAACTCCCAAGCTCAGCGCGGCCCTGGCGCCCGAGCGCGCCCCACTGCCTCCCAGCCCCCACCCCAGGGCTCCGCGACCCCCCCAAGAACCAGGACCCGCCACACGCAGGCCCGCCGCACACAAAAATCATCTTTTTGCAGGGCGAGCGCGGCGGAAGTCATTACCAGCCGCGGCGCAGCAATTAGAGTCAGGCCTGGGGATGCGCCGGCCCAGGCGCGGCTCACCGTGTGGCCCGCAGAGCAGGCTCCTGGCGCTGCTGGGGCGCAGAGGGAAAGTTTAAGGGACCCCCGCCCCTTTTGAATTCAGGGGCAACCTCAGAGTTACTGACCCAGAGACAGAGAAAGCGCGCGAGAGAGAAATCCAGGAAGAAGAAAGTTTTCAGAGTACAAATAAACTCGAAAGTGCTCAGGAGGCGAGCTTACCTTAATTCGGAGGGAGCCATTTTTCAGAGAGTTTTGAGAACTTGTGGTTTGGACACTTCTGGACCTAAAATTGACAATTTGAATGACCAGGCGGCACACGTAGCCTGCAAAAGAGTCAAATGGAGTCCAGCGTCAGTGAGATTATATGTTATGTGGTATATAATGTTGGATGTCAACTCCCCAAAACCATAAAACTTACTTTAATGGCCCCACGTGACGTTTTATAGCCAGTGAGCCGATCTGTCTGTGCTATGGATGATTTTACGATCTAATTCATAGACAAAACCCTATTCATTTGGCACCCAAATGTCATATAGCCGGAACTGGGGCTTATAAAGTTTACTGTTTTATAACTTTTAAAAGGAACGACGGCATCAGTGTAAGCAGTCGGTAAATGTGCAAATCTCTAGTTGTGCTTTAGCTGCCCTGAGGAGTTTCCCAATCGAGCTAGGATGGGGTAAGTACCTTCCATTTGTAGCAAATTAATTGTAGCAAAAGAAGCCAACTGGGTTCAGGGTGAGGCGTGGGAAGGGGTGCCTGGGTGGGTTAGAGGCAGCGAGTTTGGGGGCCACAGCTTGGCATAGCAGCCTCTTCAAGTGGAGGCCCAGGATGGCCTTAGAAACAGGCAGCATCTGTGTGGGCCCCGTGGGCCGCTAACAAAGCCCTGGGCTTTTCCTCCTTTCTCTCTCTTCCTCTGTTTTGTACCCAGCAAGTTTACTTGGTTTCCTCAGAGATGGGCAGGTTGGACTCAGGCTTTGGGATCACCTACAGCTTTCCACCTTCCGTCCTGAACTTTCTGAAAGGCCAGAGTTAGGAAGGCTGTGGGTCAGGGTGTCCGTCTGAGGTCTCCTGGCACAGGCAGGCTGCTCAGGTAGCCTCAGACTCACCCGCCTCCAGGACTGGACAGACAGACAGAAGAGCAGAAAGAGCCGCTCACTATTTGGCACAAACCAGACCAAGAGAACTTACAATAGAAAGTTTATTTTTTGTTTCCAGTCAGTATTTTTTCCTTAAAAACAAATACAAAAAAAAAAAAGCTGATCACAGTTTGCTTAAACAGCCAGACTTGGACAATATTTGTAACTTTGTTCACAAAAACATACATCACTGAAGCTGCGCTTATAAGAGCCACTTCCAGAGTTCGTGCAAAGGGTCCTACAAAGGCACGCAGGGACACACCGCTCGGAGTCACAGTTTTCGTCACAGAGTCACTAGTCACTACACGTCAAACAAGTTAAGTTGTGTCTCATCAAGTCACCTCTACAACAGCATTAATTACACAAGGAATATAGGTAGTTTGAATAAAAATATCTTTAACAGCTTGGAGCTATTGAGACAGGAACACTTCCACTCACATGCACAGTTAAACAACTGGAGTGCAACACACAACATTGGCACTAAACGAGGTCGAAGGGGGACTTTTTTGTGTGTTTTTTTTTCTCTTTTCTTTTTTGTTATAGTTACTTCAAGTAACACAGCTTGCTTCATATAAATAAGTTAAAACATCTATTTTTTTTTCAAGACAAAGCCATTCAGGACAAAGAGATGAACAGAAAGCAGATCTACTTATACAGGCGCTATAATGGCAATAAACAGGCTCATGATTAAAAGATGAATTAGGGCAACGAGAACAGGGCTTCTTCACAGAAGGAACACAGGGGAGTTTCAGAAAGTCACCTTAGTACTGACACTACGCGGGGTCCGCTAATACTGCTCAGTACTTTAAACGCTCAAATACTCAGGGGCGGAAGGCCCCTCCTGCCGCCGCCATGCTCATGCTTTTCAGCTTATTATCTTTTTTCCACTTCATTCTCCGGTTTTGGAACCAGATTTTAATTTGTCTCTCGGAGAGGCAAAGAGCATGTGCTATTTCAATCCTCCTTCGGCGGGTCAGGTAGCGATTGAAGTGGAACTCCTTCTCCAGCTCCAGGGTCTGGTAGCGCGTGTAGGCCGTCCGGGCCCTTTTGCCTTCCGGGC
This sequence comes from Myotis lucifugus, assembly GCF_000147115.1. NCBI lineage: Eukaryota > Metazoa > Chordata > Mammalia > Chiroptera > Vespertilionidae > Myotis > Myotis lucifugus. The sequence goes on along the minus strand of NW_005871100.1, from coordinate 3,776,624 downwards.
CGCCTATGTTGTCTGCAACAGAAAAGTCAGCGGTTTAGCCACCAACTCCTCAGCCCCTGGCCACCAAAGTCCGCCAGCTGGACGAGCCAGGGTCCTGAGCAGGGAACAGGAGAGAAAAAGCTCAACAAGTCCTCCCTCTTCGCCCCCCCAATTTCCTTCCCTCTTCCTTTCTAGAGAGAAAACAATACGATTTGGACTCTGGGAACAATCAGGCCATCTGAGGCTGGAGCTGCGCCCCTGAGGATCCCTCGCTCTCCCCCCAGCCCTCTCCTACCCTCTGGCCCTGCCCTGGTGCCCCGAGGCGAGGGCACAGCCCTTCCAGGCTGCCGTTCAGAAACCCACCAAAGCAGGGCCCTTTTCTGAGCGCCCAAGTGGCCTCTAGATCACTCTCCCTTAAAGTTCCAGCCCCGAGAGCCGCCGCCTGTTCCAGCCTGCACGCTTGGGGCGCCTGCTTTCTTTTTCTTCCCTTTCCTTTCCTGCTCTTCCTCCTGCCCCCAAACTTCAGAGTCCCGCCGGCTCTCGCCGGGATTATGCCCCCCAAGCCCCTTTTCGGGGACTCTAATTAGTAACGCTGTTTCCCCAGCGTAGCCCTCCTCATAAATTATCCGTCCTGACAAGCCCGATTCACAGCCCCTACTGCCATCCTCTACCTCTGCGCCCTGCTTGGCTGGTCTGACCCGGGAGCGCGTTCCGAGGCGCTGGGGTTCGACCTGGGTTTTCTCCTTTCCCCCTTTCCACGTCTAAACTTGCCTATCCAGCGGCTCCCACCACCACCACCACCCCCACCCTGAGAACTCAGGGCGCTGCGAAGAAGCGGAGGAGGATGGAGGAAGGCAGGGAAGGAGACCGGCGGGGAGAGGCTCCACGGGGCTGGGAGAGGCAAGACCAGGAGAGAGAACGGGGAGAGAGGGCGGTAGAGGAGAGAGGGAGAGGGAGACGGGGAGCCGCGCCCCCGCGGCCGCGTGGATTTAGAAAAAGGCTGGCTTTACCATGACTTATGTGTAGCTTGCGCATCCAAGGGTAGATCTGGGGTTGGGCAGGCGGCGCCGGGCTCGGCTCGCTCTGCGCGCTCGCCTGCTCGCTGCTGGCGGGGGCGTCCTCCTCGGCTCCGGACGCCGTGCCAACCCCCTCTCTGCTGCTGATGTGGGTGCTGCCGGCGTTGGCCGAGGCGCCGCTGGAGTTGCCCAGGGAGTTTTTCCCGCCGTGGTGGCTGTCGCTGCCGGGCGAAGGGGCCACGGCGGAGCAGGGCAGCGGGTCGGGCGGAGGCGAGTGCGTGGACGTGGCCGGCTGGCTGTACCTGGGCTCGGCGGGCGCCGCGCTGGCGCCGGCCGCGTAGCTGCGGGCGCGTTCCCCGGAGCCAAAGTGGCCGGAACCCGAGCGGCCGACGCTGAGATCCATGCCATTGTAGCCGTAGCCGTACCTGCCGGAGTGCATGCTCGCCGAGTCCCTGAATTGCTCGCTCACGGAACTATGATCTCCATAATTATGCAACTGGTAGTCCGGGCCATTTGGATAGCGACCACAAAATGAGTTTACAAAATAAGAGCTCATTTGTTTTTTGATATGTGTGCTTGATTTGTGGCTCGCGGTCGTTTGTGCGTCTATAGCACCCTTGCACAATTTATGATGAATTATGGAAATGACTGGGACATGTACTTGGTTCCCTCCTACGTAGGCACCCAAATATGGGGTACGACTTCGAATCACGTGCTTTTGTTGTCCAGTCGTAAATCCTGCCTGATGACCTCTAGAGGTAAACTCGTGCACTAATGGGGGAGTTGGGTGGAGGCGAGAGGGGTGGAGCGCGCGCCCCGGGCGCGTGCCCGCCGCCCGCCACCGCCGTTCAGTCGGACTCGAGCGCCACCCGCTGGAGGCAGGGCTCATCGCTCCGCTTCCGACCCGGGGCTGCAAGGGCCGGGGTCGAATTGAGGTTACAGCCCATTATGGCAAAATTATTGCATTTCCCTCGCAGTTCCATTAGGATGTACCAATTGTGAGGCCGTCAGCTGCCGATCGCGTGCCCGGCGAGGATGCAGAGGACTGGGGGGAGATGGTGACTTGGATTTTATTTACAACAACTTTATTTCCCCGCTGTGCAGCCCCTCTTATTTTTATGTCGAGGTTGGGGTCGGTTCTGCCCGTCACGCCGGCAGCTCTGAAATTTGAAAATACAGATATCACCTTCAGGGGAGTGGGGGGAAGCCATTTAGCCAATTGGAGAAATAAATCCTGCCCTGGGCAGTCGCTACAATTACGGCTCTGTTTTTGGCGAGCGCAGGAGGGACAGTGCCGCCGCTCCTAAATGACAGGCGTCTATTAAAGATAGCTTTTGTGTAGTGCTTCTCCGAGGCGAGGTCACATCCCACACACTTCTATAACCAGATTCGATTTTCCTTTCTTGTAAATTTGGCTTTTCGTGTCATTAGCTTGCTGTTTGCTTTGCTTTAAAGATCCAGCCTGGAGAATCTTCACCACTAGGTCTTTTTCCTGGAGCCAGGCGGGCCCCAAGTCGGAGGGGTTCTAGGTGAACCCAGCGAGCGGGCCGAGGCTCCCCGCAGCTACAGAAGCTGCTTGGGGGCTGGCGATTTCTGGGCCGCGTTATTAGGGTTTTGCTTAGACCTCCAGGAGTGAACTGAGGGCGCTAAAGGAAGCATTTCCAGACAGTGCTCACATCCCCGTAGTTATTTTCCTGGGTTCTGAAAGATGAAAGTAAACCACAAATGCAGCTGAAAGGCAGGGGAGGGTTTCCCCGCTGGAGGCCCTGCGTCGCAGACGCCCCTGGCAGGCTGGAAACCATGATTCTTGCCGCTCCCACGGCTCTGGGCCCCCTCCTCGGGTCCCGAAAGCGCTGTTGGCACTGTCGGAGGCGAGGAGCTGGATTCCCGAGTCCCGAGCCTTCGGGAGCCCAGCCGGTCCCGGGCTGTGCAGTTCCACCCGCGCTCAGGTTGACTGGGCTCGGCTGAGGCTCCTTCTCTTCCACGGACGGTGGTGCGGGGCAGAGAGGCTAGACTCTCCGGGGGGAGGGGAGCCTTTGTTCCTGGAGCTCCTTCCTGTCTGGGGGCAGCCTGGGAGGCCACCGCAGTGCTGGGGCCCCAACCTTTAGGTCCCCTCTTTGCAGTGGCCAGAGTCGATTTGGTGGTGCCTTCCGGGACTTGGTGGCGAGGGACCGGGGCCAAAATGCCCAGACAGGAAAAGAGGGTGGGTCCCGGGGTTCTTTCCTCTCCAGCAACCCCGAGGCCCGTGCCAGAGGCGTGCAGAGGCGCTACACAAGAGTCAGGGACGGATTTGGGGCGCGCGCTGGGATCCGGAGCGGCTTGGGCAGCCTTGGAGAGCGGGATTGTGTGTGCAGTGCGCCCCGCTCCACCGCTGGGATTGGCTGTGTGTGTGTGTGTGTGTGTGTGTGTGTGTGTGTTATTGTTGTTGGTTTTTTAATGTTGTTGCTCTTTTTTTGTAAGAAATAAATGCTCAGGCGTTTGCAAAGCTCCGGGCTCCCCCTGAAGCTGCGTAAGCCCCCCAGATGATAGCAGGCAGGGAGAAAGGTTGGGGAGCAGGCGAAGGCAAGGGAGCAAAGCCGAGGGAGGTCGCGCCGCTGGCCTGGTCCCTGCCCAGGCGCCTACTCGCCCGCTTTTGCCTCAGCTTCCTCCCCGCTGGGCTGTGTGGAATTGATGAGCTTATTTTCCTTTTTCCACTTCATGCGGCGGTTCTGGAACCAGATCTTGATCTGGCGCTCGGTGAGGCAGAGCGCGTTGGCGATCTCGATGCGGCGGCGCCGGGTCAGGTAGCGGTTGAAGTGGAACTCCTTCTCCAGCTCCAGCGTCTGGTAACGCGTGTAGGTCTGGCGGCCTCGGCGCCCGTGGCTCCCGTACACAGCACCTGCGGGCAGAAAGGACCAGGCGCCCGTGAGCCTGGATCTGGGCAGCTGAGCCAGTCAACCCCGCACCCCAAGCCTCTGGGCTGGAAACCACCCCGCCTTCACTCTCCCCTCTCCCACTGTCTTGGGCCAAAAGCCTCCTGATGGGAGAAGATTATTTCATACCAAGCGAGATGTTTTCCACCTAAAATGACTTGGGGTGGGAACTTATTGTTTTTTAAAAACCTGCTCAGTACAAAACAAAATTACAAGCAAAAGAATATAACGGGCGTTCTTAATTTGGGGTACCTAAGTCATGTTTTGTGGGAATGCAGTGTGTGTATGTCTGGGAGTGGGGGTGTGGAACCCTATGAGTAGGGTAGGCACACTGCATCCACATATGGATGTCTGTGGAGATGTGACTGTGGCCAGGCATCCCAGGATGGCTGGAGAAGCACTCCGTGTGCTTTTTGGGAAATTAAGAATGGTCGGCCTTCTCAGATCTTTGCAAATTCCCCCAAATTGTATGGCCCCATCTGAGAAATGCAAAGCTTCCTTGAAAAAAAAAAAAAACCAGTGGATGTTAAAGCAAAACACCATAAGTTTTCAAATTCGCATTAGGCACTGTCCTGCTCCGAGGATTCCCTGTGGAGTTTTTGGGAGCGATGGGCCAACTGGGGTTCCTGGAAATGTAGGACTGTGATGGGCTATTTGTTCTGGTGCCAAAGGGGCCCGTGGGTGGGGGCTTCCCTCCAAGCTGGGTGACTGAGATGCGGGCAGGGTCTTAGAAGGAGGCAGAAGTTGGCTGTAAGTGAGCAGTTGAGTGGAAGTGGGAGGAGGGGAGGGAGGAGAGAGAAGAAATACTGCAACTGGGGATGTGGCCCTCCAAGGCTTTGGGGTAACCCTGGAAGAGGCTAAATAAGGGCCTCTTTCTATATGAGTGTATGAAGGGCAGAAAGGAGACGGGGTTGGCAGGTGAAGGGGAATCATCAGTGATGGGTGCAGAAGGCCATCTGGGTTTGGGAATCTGAGCAGGGTGCTACCTGGGTGCAGTGTAGGTAGGATCTCCCTCCCATCCAGCCTGGCTCTCTCTTTAGTTTGCTCCTTTCTTGGGGCTCACATAGCATGGGACTGACCCCCCCACACACACACACACTCCTCTAAGGTGTCACCTTACATGGACACTAGTGCCCTGCCTTCACTCTGCCTCAGCTTGATTGCTCCGTTGGGAATGGGTTGGTATTTTTTTTAATCTCTTTTTTTAAAAGCTAAAGAAACTTTGTTCATTCTTTCCTCCTGTCTTTCTATTTTCCTTCCTTCCTTCCTTCCTTCCTTCCTTCCTTCCTTCCTTCCTTCCTTCCTTCCTTCCTTCCTTCCTTCCCTGCCTCCTTCCCCCTCTCCCTCCACTCTCTAGGGGGGCGGGTGCTGCAGGGAAATGTCTTACCCGCACAGGAGTTCATCCGCTGCATCCAGGGGTAAACAGGACTCGTGTACTTCCGGTCGGTGCCTTCGTCATGGAGGGCTTTGCCAGGCACGCTGCTGCTGTCAGATTTGTACTGCTGCTCGGGAGAAAAGTGCAGGTAGTCCCCGGGGCCCCTCTGCTTGCCACTGCCCGAGGGCGAGGCGCCACTGAGGTCCTTATCAGAATAGAAACACGAGGCCCCGTACTCGTAGGACGCCCGGTTGCAGGCCAGGACCGAGTTGGACTGTTGGTAGAAACAAGGTGAGGTGTAGGTCTTGTCCGGGAGGCTCGACGCCCCGTACGAGGCCGGGAAGGGCCTCAGCGCGTCATAGCCGGCCGGGTAGAGGGGCAGCTGGCCCAAGAAGGAGTCCTGGCGCTGGGCAGGCTCCCGGGGAAAGTGGGATTCACAAAATAGGAACTCATTT
>NW_005871100.1:3745122-3770385 GCF_000147115.1 Myotis lucifugus | reverse complement strand
AACAGGAACCCTGACAGCCCCGCGCCCGGAGGGGCGGTGACGAGTGTGGCTGGGCGCTGCGTGGCCGGCCCTCCCGGCCGGGGTGGAGTTTGCCCCTCCCCCTGCGCTCCCCTACCCTTGGGTGCGGGTCCCGAGCTGGAGACGGGCTCTGAGAAACCAGGCCTGAGCCTCGCTCCGCACCCCTGCGCCTGCGAAACCACTGCCTCCCCCTCTTTCTCCCATCCCCCCTCCTATCCAGGGCTCGGGCCTGCCAGCCGCCGAGGGCCGGAGGCTCACCTGGAGCGACCAGGACGGGGCCAAAGGTAGCCTCTTACCCGCCGGCCCCTCCTCCCACGTACAACACGACTCCTTGGAGTCCCGACTCCCGCCCCTCTAAAGGCCAGCGACTGCCTAGCCTCAAAGCACCCCCATAACCTGCGCGCCCCGTTCCGCCTTTGAACCCAGGAACGGAGAGGCCTGTAACCACTGGTTACTACCCGAAAGGGACCTGCGGAGCAGCGGCCTGGAGGCTGAGCTCTGCCGCCAGCCGCCCGCGGGACCCGCTCCCCTCGCGCAGAGCCCAGGGAATCGCCCTAAACCACCTGGACTGCTCCGAACTGAGACAGGCCCAGATGTGGAATCTCTGTCCTCATTCCAGAGGTTCGGGTGACCAGGGTCCCTGGCCCAGTCGCTCGTAGAGGGCAGCTCGCCTAGGCCCAAGGCTGCGGGATAATGGATGTGCTTGGTATCTGGGGCGCCCACGCTGTCCTGGGGTGTGTCCTCTTTCCTGGGACTGGTCTGGGGCCTGCCGGGGACAGTCGCTCCGGAACGGGGACAAGCTGTCTCGAGAGCTCAAGGAAATCGCCAGAATTGCTTTCACGGCAGCCCCAGGCCTGGCCTTCCCCAGACAGGACGAGAAAAGCCTGTCCGAGCTGCGCTCGCTCGCCTGAGAGGTGCCTTGGAGAAAGTTGACTTTTACAACGCATGGATCAGACTCATTTTGTGAAATGGGATTGTTTCCAATGGCATTTTTTACGACTGTATTTTTGGGGCTTGTAAAACCCCCTTGAATTAGCTTTAAAATCCTCAATTCTGTGGAGATTGAAGAAACACTATTTATATGATTTGGTTGAATTCCCAGAGGGTGATTATAAGCTCTGTAAAACTCTGGCAAATGCAGAGAATGGGGTTCATACTTGGGGGTGGTGATGCCCCTTAGGAATCTGGGAACGATTTTCTTAATCTCTTCCTTGCTTTTTAATTTTTTCCCCCCTGCCCTTACTTCCCCCAAAGGGAAAAAATTGGGGGGGAAAATACTAGGCTCAGGTTAGTTAGGTGCACAGAGCCTAGCGTGTACCCCTGAAAGCGGCTGTTGCCCACCTCTGGGGGCTGTGCCCAGACGCCTTCTGGTTGTGTGTGCCCCAGTCAATCCAAGCTGGGAAAGTTTCTCCTTTGCATATATAAACAAGGGCCTGGCAGGACAGGATAGAAATTTACATTTCCCTTGCATTTCTTCAGGGAAAGGATTAGACAGACGAAAATAAAAACTCAAGAGTCAAGAATTTTTAAGGGAATTCTTTTTTAAAGCTATTTTCCAAGAAAATCATGTTTGAATTATTGTTTCTTAAATAAGACCACCAGAGGACAGTGATTTCAAGCAAGATATTATATAAGATATATTAAAAAAAACACCATTTGGAGATGTTGATAAATGATTATATTTATAATTCTGCTTCATTCCTCCAGGTTCCACACAATGTTGGGGCTGGTGGCAGTTTACTACTCTTATTATTTGTTATGGTTTGACCTGGATTCTCAATCTAATAATGCTCCCAGCCAACAAGAGAATTTGATTTCTCAGCTAAGAGCCAAAAAACCAAAACAAAACAACATTATATTTCTAGTTTCTATAGGCACTAAGATGAACAAATATATTAAATTAAAATCTCCACACGTTAGCCAAGGCTGGTACATATCATGTTGGCAGCTGCCCAAATCTATTTCTCCAACCAGTGACTATATATATATATATATATATATAGAGAGAGAGAGAGAGAGAGAGAGAGAGACTCAGGCAAGAATAGGAGCCCCGGACTGGAGGGAGCCTTTACTGGGATGGTGAGAATGGCCACCAGGGCTCTCTTCTCGGTCAAAGCCACACAGAAAGTCCACTTACCTTTCAGCTGCTCTTCAAGGGGGACGGGATGGCGAGCAGGGCCCCACAATCCGCCCTTTCCCTGGGCTGCCCACTGAGCTCCTTGACCTCGGCCAGCCTGGAGGACGGCCTGGCCTGCCGGTGTGGGGGGACCTTGAAGGCCACCTCCTCCACCCTGATCTCTAGCCCAGGCTAGAGCCCACAGCACACAGGTGCGGCCTGTGCTTGTCAGGGGCTCTCGCCTGGACCCAAAGCCCGCCTTCCATGCCATAGCCAGTCCTCCTCGGGGTCAGCCGGGCCCGCAGGCCTCAGGCTACCAGTGGTCTCTGTGATTTCAGAATCCCAAAGCGCTGAGCTCCCCAAACCAGCGTGCGCCCCCAGGGCGCCTTAGGACGCGCAGTTTGGACAGAAGCAGCCATGACGTGCCAGGCGGCCTGTGCAACCAGTCTCCATGGTGCTGGGGGGAGGGGGACCCGAGTCTAGTCGGGCGTCCAGCTCCTGTCAGGTGGCCAAGACGGGGGAGGTTCCCGGCCAGTCAGGCCCTGGGAGACCGCCCCTTAAGTCCTCCCTCGCCCCCCTCTCCACGGCCTGCTTGGGAATCTCTGAGGGGCCCGAGCAGTCCTCGCGCCAGGCTGCACGACGCGGGGCTGCGGCTGCGTCGGTCCCGGCGACGGCCACAGCGTGGCAGCAGCGAGCCGCCCGGGCTCGGGCGCAATAAATAATGGGCCCGCGGCAGCCGCAGTCAGGCCGCCCGCGGCCCTGCGATGCAAATGCGCCGCTTTATCCTCCCCGAGTGCACCCTGAATGCACCCGCAGTGCCCGCGGGCGCCCCGGGCCTCCACGACCCCCTCTCCATTATCTAACGCACACCAAGGTAGTCTCTTCAGATGGGAAAACATCAACAGCCTAAACCAAACACAAAAAGAACTCGAGCCCAGAGCCTCAGGGCGGTTTCTGGTTGCTGTCCCAGGAAGCTTTCGGGGCAAATCCGACCACAAGGCACCCAGACCCAACCGTGATCGGGTCTGTGCCACCGCGCGACGTACAGCGAACCCCGCGGCTCCCTCCGCGCCTCCACCCGGGAGGCTCCACAGTCCCCTCCCCGCTTCCCGAAGGTGGGCCGGTGGTCGCCGGCTCCGCGGCGCCGAGGTCGGTGGGTGGGGGTCCCCCTATCGCCCAGCCTTGGTTTGCGTCCTCCTTTCAACCTTCGCTGCGGCCCCTGCCCCTCGCAATAACATCACTCCACCGAAACTTCCCGCCAAGCAGCACCCAGACATTAACCCCATCCTCTCCTCCAACACAGAGTCCCACCCGCGCACCTCTTCCCTCTCCCTGCGCTCCTGACACCTCTCTCCTCGGAAAACCGCGTGGAGGGAAGCAGTCGCTCAGCAGAGGACTCTGGCCGAATTAGTAAGTTGTTTGCTTATCCTCCACCCCCCTCATTCCACCTTTCTCTCCACAAACCAAATCCCAGGGAATAGAAGGCGCTGTGCTCATCTAAAACGCCAGTCCATACGGGCACTTGGCCCTCGTCTCGTCACACCTTTCCAGGTCGGGAACTGTCCCCAGTTCTTGGGGATCAACCGAACCAATTGGGTCATGAATGAAAAAAGAAAAAAAAATCCAAACCCGAGAGGCGGGGGTGGGGGGAGGGAGCGCAGGGTGCAGGGCCACCTCCTCTGGGGCTAGGCCAGGTCGCTGGGGCAGGGGAGGGAGCTGGGGCTTGTGCGCCCGTGCCAGGGCGCGGTGCCACTGGCGAAAGGCGGGCATCCGCTGCCACCGGGAGCCAGGAGAGGAGGGAGTGCGAGCGTGTGTGTGTGTGTGTGTGTGTGTGTGTGTGTGTGGTGGGGAGCTGTCGTGTGTGAGGGGACGGATGTGAACCGGTGAGGGTGGGTGATATGCCCCTCTCCAAAGCCACCCTGGGTGCCCTCGCCCAGGCCGCCTGCGCTGGGTGCCATCTCACCACCTCTGCTCCTGTCTCCCCACATGTCTCACCTTCAGATGGCGGCTCCCAGAAGCTCCTGCCCCTCTGACAGCTGTCGCTGGGGCAGCCCGGGGAGACGAATCGTCCTCTTTCCTGGAGCCAGAGGACGCAGGAAATTAGCCAGGTTGCGAGTTGCAAAGAGGCCGCCGCGGCGCCGGGAGCAGGGCGCACCCCACCTCCAGCGGGAACGGCCGGGCCCGGCCAGCCCGGGGCCTCGCCTCGCTCGCCATCGCCGGACAAAGCGCAGCCGAGCCGGCAGGAAGACAGAGCTCCGAAGCAGGCAGGACGGAGCGGAACACAAGAAATGCGGCTCTATCTTGCAAAGGGAAATTATAAAAAAAGTTCATGTTCACGGTTCCCATCCACATGACCGACAACGGCCAATGGAAGGGCCGAACAACTCATAAAAGTTGTATTGCAAAGTTGTAAATTTTCATAAACAACAACGGATTTATGACCCTTTCCCCATCTCTAAGAGGAGGCAGCTCTTACACCGGCGCCATCTTACCACCGAAGCCGCCCCGACTTGGGGCCGCAGGTTTTACAGACGCAGTTGAGCCAGGTTTTATTCAAAGAGCAATAAGAAGGGGGGCCCAGCCCAGGCAGGAGCCTGCAGTCGAGGTCCTCGCCCACCCCCCAGCTCACGCTGTTCTCTGCGGTCCCCACCGCCCCTTGCCCCTTCCCCAGCCCCTCATCCTTCCCCGCACCCAGGCGCCCCCGCCCAGGCTAGCAGTGGGGTCTGCGGGCCCTGCCCCTGCCCCTTCTCAGCCGCACTGCTGGGCTCCGAGCAACCCTCGCTTAGCCTGAATACGGGGTGGGGGACCGCGTCAGAAGCCCTGAATTTCACCTCCTAGCCTGGCGCCAGGTTCAGTGCTCATGGAAAATTCTCGGGATCAGTCGCAGGGTGACAGCCCTTTGCAAGCCCACCCCGCAGCCTTAGAGGAAAGAGCGGATTTTGGATTTTGGATTTGCTCTTGGAATTTATGGAGGTTTTTAGGAAGGTTCATAGAATAGAATGTACCCATCGAAGATTCCGTTTTCAGGGTATCTGGAAGATGTTTGTGGGCACACACACAAACCAGACAAAAATCTTCACCCAGAGAAATTCACATATACAACTGCGGACACACAGAAACGCATACACTCAGTTATGGACACGGAAATACACGCAATTATTTACACACAGAATCACGTTCACTCAATTACAGACACAGAAATACATATAATTGTGGACATAAAAATACACACACACATATACAGAAATAGATATACAAAAAGAGCTACACACATACCTATGCAAACCCAGACAAAAAGGAACTCGACACACATACACACCAATTCACGGACGTCCAACACTTGGACCCTATTTGTCCTTCCACTTTTGCTTCCCTAAAGCCCCTTTGGACACGCACAGAATCAGGGCTTGCTCTCTGGCCATAATGACCCTCTTCCCCAACCTCCCTCCCCAGATAAAGGAGTCCACATTTCTTTGTCATCAAGCATCTTTATTTTTCTGTTACATAAAACACGGTGAGCTGGGCAAGACGGAAAGCATACCTTCCTGTTCCTGGAACCCGAGGCTAGAGCTGAGAGGGACGAGGGGGACGCAGGACAACACGGAGATGAAGGGCATTGGGGAGGGCATTGGCTCTCCCCACCTGCTATAGTTAGCTCAAGACAACACACCATGCTACATGGTCACCCCATTAACACATCCTTCCCAAGTCAAGACATCGCCTTACAAATGAGCTCCAAGACCATATAAATGACAAAAAAAATCTTATTCAAATATACAATATTTGCTATTGTAGGAAAAGTCAGGGTGTACATATTCAACACGGCTGGGCAGTAGGACACAGGGGCGGGGAGGCGGGGAGCATCTCTGCGGTCCTACTAAGCAGCAGCTAACTCAGAAATCTGCAGCTAGCTTGGGAATGCTCCCCTCCAGAAGTGGGGGGTGACCGGCCTGAACTTGGAATATCCAGGCCAGAAAAGAGGGATTCTAGGTTGCAGCACTTAGAATGCTTTGGAATAAATATATTATTTTTCAATTTAAATAGAAGCCAATGCCCTGGTCCCCGGACCCCAGCACCTTCTCAGCATAGCCTCAGGGACCCCAAAGGCTGCCAGCCACAAGCAGCAGGGGCCTGGCCTGGGAGGGGCCGGCACTAGGTAGCAGGCGAGCCAGCGAGCACAAAATAGGTAGTTTGGGACAAGTAGGTAGTATTGAGAGTCAGGTCCTTGGCCTATAGGGAGGTGCCGGGTGTCTGCCAGTGTTGGGACACTCTGGGCTTCCTGGGAGTGGAGGTCCGCCGGGCTGGGCCCATAGGTAGTTTGGGGTGCCTCTCTCTGAGGCCTGTGCTAGGTAGTATTTTAGCCATGCCAGCGCAGAGCCAGCCGGCCTAGGGATGAGGGGGGTGTCTGCTGGGGGGCCTCGGAGGCAGAGGGTACCCCCAAGGGGACCCAGTCTAGGCGGCTGCTGTCCAAAAAAGTTGGGAATTGGAGTGGATAATGGGGTAGATGGGGTACAGGTTGGGGACTGGGTTGTTGTTGTTTTTTTTACATTTTCTTTTTATTTTTCAACTTTTGTAAATAAAATCGAAGAGTCTCTAAAGACGCTTTCCGGACTGTCTGGTGCAGCCCAGGGCCCTGCTCGGCCCCTCACTCCTCCTCCTCTTCATCCTCTTCTTCTTCCTCATCCTCATCCTCCGCCTTGTCTGCTGCGGAGGCGGTGGCTGCTGCTTCGGGCACGGGCCCCTCGGGGGCTGCAGCAGCCGCCGGACCTTCGTCCTTATGCTCTTTCTTCCACTTCATGCGGCGGTTCTGGAACCAGATCTTGATCTGGCGCTCGGTGAGGCAGAGCGCGTGGGCGATCTCGATGCGGCGGCGCCGGGTCAGGTAGCGGTTGAAGTGGAACTCCTTCTCCAGCTCCAGCGTCTGGTAGCGCGTGTAGGTCTGGCGGCCCCGCTTCCTATCAGGCCCTGCAAGCAGACGTGTGGACACACGGACACATGGACAGACAAACGGATGGGACCATAGTCAGGACAGTGCCTTCATCAGGCCACTGACGCAGAGCTCGGCCCTTCCTCCGGCCGGACCCAGGGCGCGCTCCCCTCTGCCTGCGCCCCACTCTGAGCTGGGGGAGGAGCGAGACGGAGAGGGGAAGACCCCAACCGCCGTGCCAGACGCGCAGGCAGCTCCCTGAAGAGGGAAGGCGCAGAATCCCCAATTTACAACCGCGCTTTCCAGCCGGCTAGGCTTTCACAATGTCCTGCTTCCCCCTGACAAAGGGAAATTGTAAATATAGAGTGTGGGCAAGTGGGAGACGCCCCGCTTTGGCCATTCAAAGACCAGTGGGGCCGCTTCTCTGACTGGCTAGGCCAGTAGGCGACCCTAGCCAGCCCACACTCCAGGGGCCCCCTTCTTCCCTAGCAGCCCGCGCCCCCATCCCGGGACCTTCCTAGGTCACTCCGACCCTCTGTCCCCGCTCCAGCCCTCCAGCCCAGCCTTTAGATGGCCCCTGGCACGGGGGCTTGCCAGGGGCCCTGAAGGGTTCGGCTCTCCCAGGTTTTGAGAAAGAAAAACCAGGCTGAAAGGAAAAGGAGGAGGGAGAGAGAGAAGGGCAAGGGAGGGAGAAAGAGAGAGAATCGCGAGCAAACAAACTGAACGTTAAAATTCCAAGGCAAATGGAGTTAAATAAATTTACGAGGATTGAACCCATTAATTGGGCCATAAAAAGTTTTATGAGCCTCATTTACATACAATGCTACGGGTTCTCCACGCTATGGCGCCTCGACTCTAATTAGAACCAGAAAGGCAGCGCCGCCAGAAGTCAGGGGGCCTCCCGCCCGCCCGCTCGCAGCCGCCAGGCTCCCAGCCCCGCTCGCTCCAGCCCCGCGCTCCCGGCTCCTAGCCGCCCGGCCGCCCGGCCGCCCGCCCAGCGGCTGCGCCTACCTGAAGACCGCATCCAGGGGTAGATGCGGAAATTGGCCTCGGCCGGACCGTGCAGCGCGCCCTCATCCACCTTGTCGCAGGCGCCTTTGGCGAGGTCACCGCAGAGCCCGGGGATGTTTTGGTCGTAGGAGGCGCAGGGCAGGTTGCCGTAGGCGTCGGCGCCCAGGCCGTAGCCGGACGCGAAGGGGCTCTGGTACAGGGGGCTGTTGACATTGTACAAGCCCGGCACGGTGGACGCGAAGGCGCCGGCGCCCGCCCCGTAGCCGCTTCTCTGCGAGTTGGGCGCAAAGGAGCAAGAAGTAGGCTCGGCATTTTGGAACAGAGAAGCCCCCGCCGTATATTTGCTAAAAAGCGCGTTCACATAATACGAAGAACTCATAATTTTGACCTGTGATTTGTTGTCCGGCAGCTTTCAGTGTCGGTTTTACGAGGTAGCGTGATATATGATAACATTACACCCCCAGATTTACACCAAACCCCATTTTCTTTTGGACGGAGCTCGCCGCAGCACGTGACCGCCCACATGACCGCCTCCGCCAATCTCCGCAGCCCTCACAGGTGGTCTTGCTCCGCGGGGCCCGCGGCCGCCTAGAATGGAAGGGGAAAGGGCTCCAACGAGTAGCCCACGCATGTGCCCGCGCGTGGCCGGCCGGGCGCGTCCTGCGGGGAAAGGACCCCCGGCTCCGCGGGGCCCTTCTGACCGCCGCCAACCTGGACGCCTGGCCTGCAGAGGCTGCGCGGGGCGGACAGGGCGCGACCGAACCCTGGACCAAGCCTGCGGGTCCTCTGCCCACTGACCCCGCCCAGGGAGGGTGTCTGCACCCCGCGCACCCCAAAGTGGCCCCGTGGGCAAGTCTCTGCGCTGGGTGAATCGGCTCTTTGCCCGCGTCTCCTCCCGCCCAGGTCCCGCGGGCAACGGGCTGACTTAGAAATCGGATTCAGACGGGGCCGGCGCAGCGTCGTTTCCAACGGCAGCGAGAAGGCCACTGCAGACTGGAACCATGTGGTTCGAATAAAGTCAAGGTCTCCGGGCTTCCTTTCCTTAATCAGGGCGCACTGTTTATCCGCCCTAAAGGAAGCGCGAAGTATTTACCTGTTAATGAGCCTCATTCGCCAACAGATTTACTAACGTGGGATTCCCTTCCCTCCTCCTGGACACTGCTGGCCCCTCGGGCTCTGTGCTTTCGCTTTGAGCACCTGCCTGGCCTCTGGCAGCCCCAGAAACGGATGGGCATTCTTTTGTCCCCCCACCCAGCAACCCTGGATTCTCCCTGGCTGCACCAAGTCTCCCCCAGCTTGGAGGAGCCCCAGGCCCTCCAGCTTTCCGGGTACCACTTGTATCCTGAGGTTTCTGGGAGCCTTCCCTGTGGCCACCCCTGCGCTCCTACCGCTCCTCATGGGCCTGAGTGGCTGGGAGCAATAGATGCTGTAGAGCCAGTTTGGGGAGGAGAGAGGGAGGCCCAAGCACCTGGGGACTGCAGCCCACGCTGGGTCTCCTTTTCTTTTGGAGACCCCTGCCCTCCCGAAGGCCACCCAGCTCTGGCTGCTTCACCTTTCCCAAGATCAGCTCACCAAGAGTGGAGAGCACAGTAGTCACACTCCCTCCCATCCAGGCCCCCTATGCGTGGAGCTTACCTTCCTCAGCCTCCAACCCCTGGGCAGGGTTGGAACAGCCAAAGTCCCTGCCATTCACCGCTCCTTTGAGGGTGATGGGGCGAAGCCTTCCCCCTAAACGCCTCGTAAACTGCCCAGGCCGAGCTGGGAGCCTGGCCGGCAGGTCAGGACGCCTTTTACTGCTCAGCTCTATTGCACACCATAAACCCGACCTCACAATGGAATTGCCCCGGAAATTCTCCTCTAGATTATAGAGTTTGGTTCTTCTTGCACAAAGCGCTTCCCATCACTTTCTGAGGGTCCAGGCCGCCCGGGTTCACCACACCCTCTCAGGGGGTCCTGGGAGCACAAAAGGCGGCGGAGGGCTCAGACCCTGATGCGAAGGAGCCCCAGCTCTGGCCTAGTGGATGACCCAGTGCGGGTGGGGAGGTGGGGGTTGTAGGTGCAGGTGGGGTCAGGGTGGTGTTCCCTGGAGGTACAGGGACCATGGGGGGCGATATCCGGGGTACCCTCCATGGCAGAATAGGATGCTAGCTGTCTTGCTTGGGGAAAGGAGAGGATACGTCAGGAAGGGAAGAAAACACAAATATTCCAAATAGTATCCATTTCTGGCAGGAAATAAAACCTCAGAAAGTTCAAGGAAGATGAAACAAACACGAAGGGGACTAGGAGATCAAAGAGGAGGAATTAGACTGCTTTAGACCAATAAATTGTTCCTCGAGTGACACAGCAAGATGCAAGGAGAAAGACCCCGGCCGCAGAAGGCTGTCTGTCTAGACTCGAGTGGCTAAAGCAGCAATGGCGTTTCAAGTAGAACCTGCCCAGAGGGAGCTGACCCGACAGAGAGAGCGGGGAGCGAGCTCTGAAAGTCCCCACCACAGGCTCTTCTCTGCCTGCGTTTGTCTCGGTCTCGGGCAAGTCCAAACGGTCCCGGCAGGACACGCTGCCTTTCTGCCTGGGCCAGGCAGGATCC
This sequence comes from Myotis lucifugus, assembly GCF_000147115.1. Taxonomy (NCBI): domain Eukaryota; kingdom Metazoa; phylum Chordata; class Mammalia; order Chiroptera; family Vespertilionidae; genus Myotis; species Myotis lucifugus. The sequence continues at coordinate 3,759,726 of NW_005871100.1, read as the reverse complement.
GGATACTTTCCCCGCAAGGCCCCGGCCTCTCTGGACCCATGTCAGCCAACGGGGCCAAGTCCCGCGGGTGCTGGAACCTCCCTTTCGTTTCTGGCTTCTCCCTCCCCTCCGGCCTCCAGTGGCAGCCTTTTAAAACGAAAAGGCCAGGCAGAGCCGGGCTTGCCAAAAGGCCTGTGTACCCGCGTGTTCTTGAGCCATTGGTTTCCTACATAGTTGGCTGAAAAGACACCATTGCCCTGGGTTATTCATGATCATAGTCACAGAAATACTTCCTGACGCTGCCGAAACAGGCACGTGAAGACGGGGTTCTCCTTGCCCCGCTGTCCTTAGATAAAGACTCGGGCTTCGGCCGCCTTGGGGGTGGGTCCCTGTGTGCCAAGCAATCTGTGTTTCCCCGACTTCTTGTTATCGGATTGTCCCCAACATTTAAATCCAGCCAAGAATGTAAACCCAGCTCTCGGGCAGCGAGTGGAGCCTGCCAGAACTCTGCGGCTTCTCTAAAGAAACTGCGGCTGCGGTTTCTATCCGCGCCCTGCGAGCGACCCGGGCATCGGCTCTCCGTCCAGTAAGCAGCCCCCAGTCGTGGCAGGGGGACAGGTCCATCCCCGAGGAGTGCCCAGGAGCTGGGGCTGCCAGGGGATCTCGTCCAGGCGGCTTCCGGGGAAGCGAGTCCTGGGCAGGGCAGCCGAGCTGGGAGAGCCACTTCCCAGCCACCGGCAGGCCAAGGGCAAGAGAGGTCCCTTCCGCCTGGCAATGCAGGAGGCCTCTGAGATACCCCGGCCTGCACCTACCTGGGCTCCGGGGCCTGGGGAGAGAAGCAGTGGCCACCGACCTGCTCCTTTGCCATTTATCTGTAGCGACATGAACCGACCTTTCCATCTGCTGTGGGATGCCCGGCCACAGACAGCGCTTGGGAAGTTATAAAACCCTCCTCGCCATCAGCTGCTGCGAGACACCGGGTTATATAATGAAATGTAATGAAGGCGTGTGTCTGTAATGCCAACGTGTGTGTATAGACAGAGAGCACGCGGGAGAGGGAGGAACACCCCGGAGAGATGTCAGCCAAAATCCAGTCCCCCGTTTTATAGCGTGTACAGCCGGCGATGCAGGCTGTAAACATTTTGTGGGCTTGGCAGAGACTCTTACAATCCAAATAAACGCGCCGGTGCCGTGTTCACAGGCTGGGGGTGCTTCTTCGGAGAGTCCTGTTTGCTTTTGCGTTTTCTCTGGGAAACCATGTTGCACCCGGGGCTGCTCCGAGCTCTCGGGGTGCCTCCTGGAAGGCTCCGGAGGGGCAGGTTCTCCCCGAGGGTGGGGGACGGGATGGGCCTGATGGGGTCCCCTCCCTCCTCCTGGCTCCTGAGCAGAGGATGCCAGAGCAGCCTCAGTATCTCCACTGTCCAGGAAATTCAGCGGCGAGAGAAAGCAGGAACGGCTTTCGCGACGTGAGCGCCTATTCTGGAGCTAGGGTGTTATTCTAATTCTTTTAAACATCACCTTTATTTTAGAATAACCAAAGCAGTGCCTGGTCTGTCCCCAAGGATGCCCATTTCTAGGCAACTCGGCCGCCCGACCTACACTAGACAGACCAAGAATGTCTGTACCCCCCATTTCCAGCCGCTTAATTTTATTGTCACGAATTCAAGGCAGCCAAGTCCCCGGGTTCTGGCTCACCCGTGGGTGCTGACTCCTCGGGACCTTTGCCAGGGCGCAGCCTCTGGGGGTCTCCCGGGCCCCAGGACCTTTGGCTCGGTTGCGCCCTCTGCACACCCTCTGGGGGGGTCACCAGGTCCAGGGGGGCGGTAGGCCGTTAGTCCCGGTGTCTGTCCGCCGGTCAGCCGGGTTCTCCGAGCGCGCGCTGCACCCAGGCGTGTCCGGGGCTGGAGACCGTGACCCCAGGAGGGTCCGCGCGCCGGGAGCTGCAGTCCTGCCGGGCTGGGCCCCCGCGGTGGAGGGGGCCAGAGGGGGCCGGTCCGCGAGCCCCCGCCGCGCCGCTCGCTCGTTTCCCAGTGAGGCATCCTCCCTGGTGGGAGCAGGACGGGAAAATACACCGCCGCCGTGCACTCAGATCTGGGGCTCCGGTTCCAGAAAGGCTCGCGTCAAGTCGACATCTTAGGAACTTCCCAGGGCGGCGGCGGCGGGAGATGGCGGCGTGGGCGCCTCTTGCGTGGAGTCACACTGCCATCTGCTGGCCGTCCCGCAGCACTGCAGCCCTCGCCGCCGCGCCTGAACTTCGTCGGCACCGCCGCGGGCCGGGCGCCCCACTCCCGGAGCCCGCGAGGCCGGGTCCCGAGGGAAGGGGGGGTCGGGGGGTCTGCGTGGGTCCGGAATCTGCGCTGCCGAGAGGGCAGTGCCCATAAAAGAGAGCTGTTTCCGCAACCGCTTTATCGGCGGCAGACAGAGCAAACAAATGAAAGGGCTTTGGTGGAAAATCTTAATTGGGGCTGGACAGTTGTAAACTCATTAAGGGCCGAATTCCAGACGGTTCGCAGACCCGGCCTTTATGGCGCACCCTGCGTGCCCATTCTTTGAAGTCCCTTCTGTCTGCAACAACACAGGGCGTCCAACCTGGCGGCGGGGTGGGGGTGGGGTGGGGGTGTGAGGGGCGCCCCATCCCCTGGCGCGGCGCCCTGGTTCCCCTTTTACGTGTCCGAATCCAGATACCTTTGCAGAAGTCGCGGGGGATGTAGGGGGGCGGGGAGCAAGAAAAGAAAAGGGGGAGATGAGGCCGAACCCTCCGGTCACATCTAGAAGGCGCTCGGGCTCCGAGGCTGTGCCGTTCCCCCGCAGCCCTTTACACCCCATAAACAGTAACAGCCCTCATTTTCTTTTATGGCGCTCCGGCTCCTCGCTTGCCTGGGCCCTGCCTCTGCCAGGACTTGTGCTCGGGGAGGGGCGCGCGGATCAGGGCCCAGCACCCCCGGGCCTCCTGCCCGGCAGGAGGTGGGGGTGCAGGGGCGCAGGCCTTCGTCTCCCGAGAGCTTGCGAGCTCCCAAACATCTGTTCCCGAAGCCACGTTGTTGGGGCGATCGGGCTCCGGTTTCCCTCCTCGGAGACTCTTTAGAAAGCAGGCCCTCAGCTCATGGTCCCGCTGCCCCCACGCCCCCCCACCCCCCACCAGGGTAGGCCCAGCAGTCTCCGTTTGGGCAATTCTTGGGGCGCCAAGATGGAAGAGTGGTGCTGGCCAGCGATACCCCAGATGCCAGCCCAGTTCCTCAGAGACCTCCTGGCCTTCTGGCAAATGGACACAAAGTGGGGGACCCGGCCTCGCCGCCCCGTGTTCCCCGGCTTTCCTCCGCCTTCCTCCTTTATTCCGCTGTTGGGGCTGCTGAGCAGCCGGCCTGTGCGAGCCCTCAGGCCAGCCCGTGGCTCTGCCGTAGGTTCCAGCTCCCCAAAGCCCCGCAGAACAAAATGGAGGTTCTGTCCTCTTCCACCCCACAGGGCCCCACCCAGAGACTATCAAGGCCCCCGTGCCCCAGGAGAAGATGCAAAGAGCTGACCCGAAAAAATAAAATAATCAATATATTTTATTTGGCAAAAAGTTAAATATCTCAACACAACAATTTGGTCAGTAGGCCTCGAGGTAACTATTGCAAAATATACAGTGTATGTTCAGCCCCCAACGGAAACCCCAGATTCGTCAAGAATACAAATCTACCGTAGCCCACTGGCAGTTTCACAATGCATAATTTATTATCAATAAAATTAGCTCCATTACAGTATCACTTTCCCCGTTAAAATTAAACATAAACCATAGGTAGTCACCTTCTGCACATACGTATAGCTCCGAATTTCCTCCCTGTTTGTCTGGTGCAAACACAGTACTCAAGCTGGTCTGATTGCTTTTTCTTTCAGATGTGGATTATATACACTGGACCAGACAGGTCTATAGAGCATGTAGAAACTAAAATGCCTGGATTTCAAAAGTGGAGAAAACCATGAATCTATGCATCCCAGAGAACCCTTTCTTTAAAAAAAAAAATTATTTCACTGAAAAATCCTTACAGCTAATTTACAATCAAAGGCTAACAGCCTAGTTATACAGAAGACGTATTCCACTACAGAGCTATACTCTATGCAATTGTCTCCCCCTCATAAACAACCTGAGTTCAAATTGAATTCTATCTTTCACAATCACAACGGGTGCGTCACCCAGCACAGAAGTTTGAGTCACAAAAACATAATTACCACAATAAAACACAGTGTTCAAGTATCGGGCAGATCGCTCTGCCGAACAAAGAGAAAAATTAAATTAACTACACAGACTAAAATCTATACAGCCCGCAGTCAACAGTTGTGCATTATAAAAAGGTAGTTGTTTTTTTTTGTTTGTTTGTTTGTTTTAAGTCAGGAACAGGTAGATTTTATAAAATATATACAAGGTAGCGTACACACAGCCATCAGCGCTAATGCCCCCTTCTTCTTTTTATTTATTTATTTGTTTGTCTTAACAGAAAATGGAAAGCTTACAATACCTCCTCCATGAAAGCGGCAGGCCAAGGAGCCAGCCTGAGAAAGGTTTGCCAGGGGGAGAGATGAGGCCTGGAGTTTGGCCGCTTTGTGCGGGGGTGCTGGAGGCTTGGGTGGTATGGGGGTGGGAGAAGGGGACAGGCAGTCCTTTCTCTTGCCCTCTCGTTCCATCTGCTTTCCGAAATGAACTCAAGTAGCATCACTCGTCTTTTGCTCGGTCCTTGTTGATTTTCTTCATTTTCATCCTGCGGTTCTGGAACCAGATCTTGACCTGCCTTTCAGTCAAGTTGAGCAGTCGGGCCACCTCGTACCTGCGGTCCCTGGTGAGGTACATGTTGAACAGAAACTCTTTCTCCAGTTCCAGCGTTTGATGTTTAGTATAGGGGCAGCGCTTTTTCCGCGTGGAGCGAGCGTGGAGCCAGTTGGCAGCCGGGTTGCCTGCGGGGGTTGGCGGGGGGAGAGAAATGGGATTTAGAAGGAGAAGCACACCCCCCACCACCACCACCTGGGCTGGGGGCTGGGGGATCTCCTGGGGCCTCCGGCCACCGGCCACCGTGCAGGATGCTGCTGAATTGGTTAGGGAAGGCGGCAGAGCCTGGGACACAATGGACCCCTGGCAGACAGAAGCGGGGACGGTCACTTACAATTGCGCGCAGTAAAATGTCCGCTCCCCTCCCCTCAGAGGCCCTCCTTTCTCCTCCTCGGTGCTCCTGTTCTTTCCTCTCCCCACCCACTTCCAGAACATTGTGTGATGAGTGAAATTGGAAAACAGATCTCCTTCTTGCCAGGCAGGGGGAAACCATGCTGCCCTGTATTCGCGTGGCAAGATTAATATTCTCTGCTCCCTCGCAATAACTCTGTGTCCTCCCTTCCCCACCTTTCCTTCTACTCTCCCCACTCCTTGTTTGACCCTGGAAGGCCTTGGGAGCGCGCAGGCCTATATTCGGCCCCTAGAAGCCCTAAGATCACTTCTCCAGTTTATTAGAATAATCTGGCCTGGGGGCCCTCATGGCCCGGTAGCTTGCAGCCCCATCTTGGGCAGGATTTACACCGCCACCGGCTGACGACAAGAGGTGGAGGGAATCGGCCGCCCGTCTTCCCCAGCGTCCGGGCGCAGGCAGGCAGCCACCGCTCGGGGATAATTTAGTCACAAAAGACTCTGCGACGCTGCTTTCGAAGAACGGCCCAAAGGATCTCGGTCCTGGTCCGGGGCAGCAGCGAGAGGGTGGCCGGTCTTGGCGCTGCCCGCAGACCCGCCCCGCCCCCTCTCTCGATAGCAGCCACCTCCTCCCCCCAGCCCAGCGGGCCGCTTGTCAAAGCGCTGTGCTGTGGACTTGGGGCCTCCGTCCGAGGCATCCCAAACAGCAACTTCTGGCTCCGGGCCTCTGCTCGGGAGGCTCCCAGGCGTGCAAAGGCGGGCTCCAGAGAAAGCTGGCGGGCTGGCAGATCCGGGTGGCCAGCGTGGAGGCGGCAGCCAGTTTGGAGGGAGGAGACACTTACTGGGATCGATGGGGGGCTTGTCTCCGCTGCTCTCATTCTCAGCATTGTTTTCGGAGAAGGCGCCTTCGCTGGGCTGTTTTTCTCTATCAACTGGAGGAGAACCACAAGCATAGTCAGTCAGGGACAAAGTGTGAGTGTCAAGCGTGGGACAGTCACCCCTTCTGGCCGACAGCGGTTCAGGTTTAATGCCGTAAGGCCGGCTGGAGGGCAAGCCCGCGAAGGAGAGCGCACCAGGCGTGGGCTCCAGCCAGGAGCGCATGTACCTGCCATCCGGCGCCGCCGCCGCCACGGGCGCCTGGGGGTGCACATAGGGATGGTGGTGATGGTGGTGATAGACCGCGGGCACCGTGTTGGCGCCCGCAGCGTGCACCGGGTTCCAGGAGGCGCCGAACACCGCCGCCTTGGACTGGAAGCTGCATGGGCTGAAGTCGGGGTGCTCGGCCAGTGCCGCCGCCTGCCGGGCGGGCTGACCCAGGGCCCCCGGAGCATAGCGTCCCGCGCCCAGCTCGTCCGAGGCGTCAGCGCCCAGCAGGAAGGAGTCCACATAGTAGTTGCCCAGGGCCCCCGTGGTGGCCATCGCCGCACCCCGCGCCCTGCCGGCCGGCCTGACCCGTGGAAATTATGAAACTGCAGATTTCATGTAACAACTTGGTGGCACCGGGGAGGGAAGTACAGTCACCTAATAAGTTGCCGGCGCCCGCGCCCCCATTGGCCACGCGCGTCACGTGGCCGCCCAGCAGAACAATAACGCGTAAATCACTCCGCACGCTATTAATGGCCCGGTGTTTTGCAGTCATAATTTTTATAGCAAAAGCCATATGTTTTTATGCAAAGAGATCGCAGCGCTCAACGATCGGGTTTGTTTTAATTGTGGCCAACGAAGATTAAAAGATCAAATCTGGCCTTGCGTCTGGACTCCCTCCCCTTCGCGCCGCCACCACCAGACACACACTTCTTCAGCGGACTATTTTATATCACAATTAATCACGCCATCAGCCCGGCGCGGGCCCCGCGTGCGAGTGCGGCCGGCAGAGCCCCCCGACATAAAATTAGACAATAATTGAAGCCATAAAAAAGCAGCCAAATCGCATTCTCGCTCTACTGTATTTAAATCTATATTTATATTTCATAAGGAGTTATTGTTTCAGAAGCCACACAGGCTGGTGGGAAGTTGGGAACGACCAACAGATTCGTTTACCTCGCCGTGGCTCCCAGTTGTAAAAATTTACGAGGACTTGGAAAGGTTAAATTAGACTGTTGTGTTTGGTTGGCGGGCTCCCTGTAAATAATCCCCCGCAGTCCCCGGAGATGCGAGTTTACCCGGGACGGCTTCAGAAAGTCAAATTCAACGCAGTAGCGTCCCAAACGGAGCCGCCGCGGGCCCTGCCGGGCGCGCTGGCCAGGGACAGGCCGCCCGGAGGACACAGCCTATGGAGGGCCCCTGGGGTCGGCCTGACCGGATCGCAGGGTGTCCAGGCAGCTCCCAATGTACCGCTGAGTCTCCAGCGAGCGTCCGACCAGGGAGCAGCCAGCCAGCGCTGAGCCCAGTGTTTGGGGGCCTGCTGGGGCCGCGCGTTCCATGACCCCCCCTTCCCTTGGACACAGCTGGCGCCCCAGCCCCGTGCTCCCACCTCCGAGGCTCTAATGCTGAGTTCTGCTAGTCGCACTCCCCTAACCCGAGCTGCAAAAAAAACAAAAAAAAAAACAAAAACAAAAACAAAAAAAAAACCCTACGAGGCAGCGAGGCAGCATAACAGGCGAATTCGGCCTAAGAGACCTGGCGGCTCAGTAGCCAGGAGGCCCGCTCGGGAGAGGCTGGCCTCCGGGCCCAGTATGAATCCTTCAGGCCCCCTCCTTCTGTCCTTCCTTCCTTCCTCCCTTCCTGGCCACTGCCCCTGGCGGCCCGCCTGGCTAACCCACGCAGCCGGGCGGCTCAGCGGAGTTACAAGACCCAACGTGAGGCGGCCACAGCTCAAGGCCAGGGCCAGAAATTAACCGAGGAGGGGCATGGGGCATTGACTTTAATCCCATCCCTCAGCTTGGCCAGATTGAGGAGGGTGCTTCTCACCCCCCAGAGCCTTTCAGGGGTAAATTAAACGGCCTCAGCCTCTTTGTTAATTGGAAAGAAGAAAAAAACCCACCAAATACAAACGGAAAGCAGCGACTCCTAAAAACGGGGTAATTAAATTCACGTGTGAACACTGTGCCTGCAAGAGTGTGTTTCTCATTAGCCCACTTCCCTGGCGGCGAGGGCGGGCGGGTGGACTGGGCTGCTTCCATCTCTTGTTTTTTTGCCTTCAATCTCCCCAACAGTCCCAGTAACCCCTCCCCAAACCCTGATACACCCCTATCCCTCAATGGGGACCTTCAAATGTCAGGCTCTCCCCCCAGCTGAAAAGCCACAGGGAGACCAACCGGGTCCCTCTCCGGAAGAAGGAAGAGGGAAGTGACCAACACAATAAACTCCTACCACTGGCCAGGGGGTCCTGGCCACCTCAGTTCCCTCCCGCACTAATATTTGTCCTTCCCGTATAAAGTCCTCCGGGCTATTCCCATCCCCTCCACAGCCCAAGGTGCCCCAAATATCCCGCAGTTTGGGGAACCTCTGAGATTTTCATTAAGAAAATTAACCCGGAGGAAACCTTCGCTCCTAATTGTAATTGTCTGCAAACGGGCTGCCTTTTCCACTTTTTTTGTACCCAGAGAAGACATGAATTATTTATAGTATTTTTTAAATAGAAAGGCCGTCCTTTAAATAGCCTTAGCCCCCCAAAATTGGACAGCTACTAAGTAATTAGCAGGGCTTGAGTGTTAACTGATCCTCACTGGTGCCTAAAATGGGGGGCAGGATCCCCAAACCAAAAATATCCCTCCTCAGCCCAGAGGTTTGAGGAGAGACCATGCAGGTTTTTGTGTCTGCTTTCACTTTGGAAGTAAAAGGGGTTGTGTGTGCATAAAGAAAGAATAAATGGGAGTGGTTACAAACTATTTTTTTGCCCAGAGTTCTAAAACCTTGGCCTCCAAAACAAATCCAATACTCGGGTCCTGAAAATGACAGAGGAGTTGAGGGTAACACCGTGTGGTCCTTTCAGATAACAGGACCCAGAACCGGGGCTAAGAAGTGAAAACAGTGCCTGGGCCCAAAGCTGAGCAGTACTGCTGGATGGAAGCAGTCTGAAGGCCCCACGTGCGGTGCGAGTGGGGGGCTGGAGAGGGATGGAGGTTGTTTTTAGCTCCCAGTAAAAATGAGACTCCTCCGCCTGGCTTCCAGCACAACTTGGAATATGGACTCAACTTTGTATTCCAATGGTTCAGGAATTTAGAATTCCTTTCCCCTATTATTTGAAACACGGTTGCTAGAAGGGTCCCTTTCTCCAGCGGTCTTCTGCACAAGGATGCCATATCCAACATCCCCTGACTCTGAACCTGATAGAAGCTACTGGCAAGCAAGCAGCCAGTCTTTGCCCTGGCGAGGCCCCCTTATCGCGGTTAAAGCCGGAGCTGAGACCTGCAGGGCCCGAGAGCCCAGGAAGCTTCCGGAGAGTGCCCTCCAAGAGCCTGGCTGGGCCTCAGCCCAGGTCCCAGCCTCCGGCCTCCAGGGAAGCTGGCGAAGGCCTCCTTGCAAAAACCTCGGGAATGCTCCCCCATCGGATCGCCCAGGCTGCTGTTGCTGACCGACGGAGTAGGAACGCAAGGCCGCCGCCATCCGGTCGTGATCATAACCGAGGCCGTGTCTGCGCTCAGATCCACAGCCCGCGACAGACGCCCCAGCGAACCCTTTCTTGTCAGAACACGATCTCTACTTGAGTGCACAGAGAGGGGAAAAAAAATAAGACAGCCTCCACCCTGGCTCTTCCCAAGCCAGCCCTAGGTCCCTCCAGAAGGAAGAGCTGGGGGGTAGAGGAAATGGAGATAGGGAGGGAAATGGACAGAGAGATCAAAGAAAATAAACAAAATTGAAGAAAAGGGAAGGAAAGAAGGGACGAAGTAAAGAAAAGAGGGTAGAGAAGAAAGAGGAAAGAGGGAAGGAAAGAGTCCACGGCGACTCCTGGGAGCGGAAAGCGGCTACAAGAGAGAAGGGTAAGTGACAGGGCCAGGATGCCAGCCCGTCTGCCTTGTCCGTTCTAGTTGGTCAGGAGTGTTCACTGGCAAAGGGATCTTTTCTTATTTCCTGCCCTGCATTGGGGCTGATGCTGCCCTGGCTTTGCAGGGGAATGGCGGGGTCCCGGGCCAGGCACGGGCCAGGAGCCGGAGAAGCTCGGGATGGAAGTGTGCGCCCCTGACCTTGAATGGCCCCGGGCCCAGAATTCCTACCACGCCCCCGGCGTCCGCTAAGGCTCAGCTAACCTGACCGTACCTGCAGGGGCCAGGTGGAGATGGGGGTGAGGCCAGCAGCCTGCCAGAGCTCTGAGAAGGAAGCAGGGACGAGGTTCTTGCGCGGGGAAAGCCGAGGTTGCCACCGCAGGCCTGGCACGACCGGAGCCTGGATGCCCCGCCCGGCCCGGCCTCCGCGCGCACAGGTACCTGGAGACGATTTCAACTGAAGTAATGAAGGCAGTGTCGTGCTGTCGAGAGAAAGGTGGATCCCAACAACAGGAAACTACCTAAATCACCGACCAGTTCTGGTGCTTGCCCGCCGCCGCCACCGACGCCGCCGCCGCCGCCGCTGCAGCCGCCGCCGCCGCCGCCGCCAAGGGAGAACCCTGCGATCGCACCCGGCCCGGCCCCTCGCCAACCTGCGCCCGCCGCTGCCAGTGTCCGGGGCTGCCGCTAAGGCATTACGGAGGGAGAAGCCACCGGCCCCTGTAAGGTAAACCTTGGAGAGGGAGGGAAGTAAGTTAACAGCGAGAGAGGAAAATAGGAGGGGAGAGAGCGAGGAGAGCGAGCAGTGTGCGCGCTGGTTCCCCAAATCTTGCAGCTCAGCAAGCGGGCGCCGAGCGGCGGCAGCCCTGGGAGACTCACAAGCGCCAGGGACAGCCCCGAGCCCGGCTCCCTGTCTGGTCTCGGCCTCCCGCGCTCGCTCCCCACCGCTCGCTCTCCCCCTCTCTCCCTCCCAGCCAGGCAGCCAGCCGGGGCGCGCGCTCCCGCGCCCCCTCCCCCCTGCCGTCGCCTCCCCCCACCTCCCGCGAGCAGGAAACGCGTGGCCCCGCGGAGGGCGACCAGGTGGGGGAGGCTGTGCTGGGGGAGGGGGGGGGTCCAGGCAGCCCGGCCGCGGTCTACCTAATCGCTGCCTCGGACGCTAGTGAGGCGCTGTGGGCCCAGCCTGCTCCCGGGATTCCTAGACTGGGGGTCATCTAGGACCAGGGGACCCACAAAATAACCAGCCTGTGCGAGCCTCCCTGGGGCTCCCGAAAGAAATCCTGTTTGGCTTCCTCTGTCTATGAAGCTCCTCTCTCCACTGAAACCACCGGTCCAAGACAGCCACAATCCAGATATACTAGCAAGTCATAAAACTGAACAAAAGCCGACAAACCTTACGGCACCAGGGCTATAGGGCCCAGACAAATTACGACTGTCTAGGTAATATTTAAATAGATGCCTAAAGTAATTGCAGGGGGCGCGGGCTAGTCCTCCTGTTGTAAAAGTGGTGGACGGGATAAAGTGGAAGGTGAAGATAAGAAGGCAAAAAAAGAGGTAAAATTAAAAAGCTTCATTCCACAGCTTTATTCTTCTATAAGAACATAAACATCATCTTTTTTTTCCACGCACAGCAGCATTACAATATTAATTTATTCTGATTTAAGATTAGAAGTAAATAGAGCTAGAACTAACATTTATAATAACGATAGAATGCATTTGCATAAAACAAGATTGGCAATTTTTCATAATAATAGACATTTATACAGATTTGCATTTATAGTTTTTTTTTTCTTTTTCTGCACCTACAGGTTTGACCCTTTTATGCATGTAACTTCACAGTATAAAGGAAACCAAACAATGTCTCCCTTCTCTAGTCTATTCCGCTTGCCCCAGCCCTCCTCGGCTTCCATGAATTTTGGAAAGAAAAAAAAAAAAGGAAGAAAAAAAAAAGGGGGGGGACAAACCTCCACAAGATAGGGAGAGTGTGGTGTGCTTGTCGTGTGTTACCAGTGGTAACGATTACTTTATGACAAAAACCCACTAAATCCACATGTATAAACAGAACTACATCAGATTATTTATCTATAGCCAGAGGATATGGAAATTCAGAGGAAGGGGAAATAATTTAGTCCCACAATGCAAGACCTTACACAAACTGGAAGAGGAGTTTCCTTATCCTGGTCTTTTTTTTTTTTTCCTTCTTCTTCTTTTTCTTTCTTTCTTTTAAAGCTGGGATATCTTACAGAGGAAGGAAAATTTCATCTTCCTGACTCCCTCCATGTTCCAATCAGCCAAAGTCAAGCCCTTTTGTCAACCTGTATGCCCATGCCCATAAGCCCTTCTCTTTGCCAAGGAAGAAAGGAAGAAAGAGAAAAGAAACCCAGGGCCTGGATCCCCTGATTAAACACAGCCCAACACTTCAGGCCCGGGAGCCTGCTGGTGGCTCCTTGCACCATTGACCTCAGGCCAGACACCTCAGCGCCTACAATGGGACCTGGCCTTCCGGCTGGGTTTGCCCGGCCCCCCGCAGGAAACCAGCTCCACCGGGAGCACAGGGGCCATTTTGAGCAGTGGAGTCATCCAGACGACAAACCATCCCAGTTCGCACTTGACACTTAGGACAATCTTTATCTACGTAGGATTTTAGAGCGATATGGCTTTTCCCCCAGAACACAACAACAAAAAACCAGCACCTAGCAAACAGACAAAGAAACAAAACGTCAGAACAAACCAGCCCTGCACTGATGTAATGGCCAGCGAAATGGCGAGTGTGGGAGGGAGGAACGGGCGCCCGCACAGGTGCGAGTTCCTGGGAAGAGGCCGAAGACAGAGGGAGGAGAATGGCTCTCTGGAAGCAGGGGGGGAAAACAAACAAAAACGAAACGGCATTGCCTGGAGCTTCATCAGGAAAAATTAAAGTTGGCTGTCAGCTCCCGGATCCGGTTTTCTCGGTTCATTTTCTTCAGTTTCATCCTGCGGTTCTGAAACCAGATTTTAACTTGTCTGTCCGTGAGGTGGACGCTGCGGCTGATCTCGAGGCGCCGCTCTCGAGTAAGGTACATGTTGAACAGAAACTCCTTCTCCAGCTCCAGCGTCTGGTGCTTCGTGTAGGGGCAGCGCTTCTTCCGGCCGCTCTTTGCCGTGAGCCAGTTGGCTGCGTTTTCGCCTTTGGTATTGCCTGGCATTTTAAGGGAATAAAGAGGAGAAGGTTAAGTCGAGGCAATGCGGGCTGACTACCAGGGTGAATTTGGGCCGCCTCTTCCACAAGAGGGATGCCCTAAGTCACACACAGAGAGGTATGCTCCCCGCTCCCCGTTAGCTTGCTTGCCCAGGAAGAGCAGTTCCTCCAAAAGGAACGTGCAAAATCCAGTGGGCCCCCAATCTACACCCACCCTCCCAATTCACATTTTCATCCACTTCTTTCCAACACCTGTTTTAGCACAAAGCTGCCAGGTGCTTGCAGAACGAAGGGCCTGGGAGGACAGGCCTGTATACCTTGAACTTAATGCCTTATTTTTTTCTTTGAGTTGTGCCCCAAGACATACAAGCATTTCCTGTAGCCCCCCAGCCTGGGGTCCGGGGTGCTTACTTGGTAGGGGGGTGGGCAGCATAGCTGTGTCTCACTGCAGCCCCCTCCTTGCCCAAGGCCTGGCGAGGAGAGGAAGACCGACATAGTTGGGACTTGGGGAAGGCACAAAAAAAAACAACTGATTGGGGTCAAGGGCCTGCTGCCCTCACGTCTCTCCAGGAGCCAGGGACATGCAGTCTGGGCGACTCTGAGTTCCAGGGGAAGCGAAAAGGTCCCTCTCTGCCTCTCAGCTCAGGGCCCCGGCTCCCAGGCCGGATTTGCCTTTCTTCTACCCGCAACAAGGATTCCCGCCCCTGCAGCAACTTTGAAAAAAGCATGGGGGATCGTAAACTCGAACTTCGCCGGTTAATGGGCTTATTTATTGGTGCTGGCGGCTGCTTATTTTGGATGCCTTACAAACATCCGTGCTATCTGCGGGCGAGCCTCTTTCCCTCCCTCCCCTCCCCCGCGTGGGCCGCGCCTCGCAGCCGGGGCCCAGACCACGGGTGAGGGTGCTCCGGCCCACGGAGGACAGGCACGAGAGGGGGGCTGCTCGCCGGGATCCTCGCCCCCAGCCGGGGTGAGCTGAGGCCAGCGCAGAGGACGTCTTGGTGTGGGGCACTAAGCTGGACATGAATTTTTACGGCGTCCCCACGCCCAAATATTAAAAAGCAAGTTCACAAGGTCAGGCTGCCTGCAGCTCAGGCCAAGGCCGGTCGGCTGCTGCGCGGACTCCTGGCTTCCTGCTCCTGCCCTGCGCTGGGCAGGCCTGCCAGCCTGCCCGCCAGCCTGCGGCCCGTGACGCGCCCTGCTTACCCAGGGAGTCCTTCTCGGGCGAGGCTTTGCTGCTCTCGGAAGGGGCCGGGGACAGCTCCTCGGCGGCCGAGGACGACGCGTGCGCCTCCTCGTCGCCTTGCGAGCCCCCGCCACCGCCGCTGCATGTCAGCGTGGGGGGCGGCGGCGAATCGAGGGCTCGCTCCTTCCGG
>NW_005871100.1:3733998-3744674 GCF_000147115.1 Myotis lucifugus | reverse complement strand
GGGCGCCTTCAACCACAGGGTTATAAGGCGCGGGCCGGGTATGCGTCGAGGCCGGACCCAGGGTCCCGGCGCCGGCGGCGCCGCCCGGCGACGCCGCCTCATTTGCGCTTGCCTTCCCAGAAGCCGGGAAGAAGCCCGCAGCTCTGCAGCCCGTAGGGCAGGTCGGCGGCCGGCGGCAGGTAGACCCCGCCGTGGGCGAAGTAGGCGCCGCCCCCCGTGCCGCCGCCGCCGCCGCCAGGCTCCACTCTGCCGGAGCTGATGAGCGAGTCGACCAAAAAAGAGTTCGCGGCGGGGCTCTCCGAGCATGACATTGTTGTGGGATAATTTGGCGAAGGGAGCAGATAGCCCTTTCTGGCTGACATTTCTTGTGCAAAACATGCTGAATACGATTAGCAATCCCCCCGCACCGCGGCGGGCGCCCGCAGCCAATCCTGAGCCAGCGTTGCCGCGCGACCACTCCCAGTTTGATTTCGTAGGCTTGGGGCCGCTCTCCGAGGGCGCCCTCCGAGCCCGCGATTGATATAAATATGTAATCTGTATTGACGGACCGCGAGACGCACACCCAATACCTCAGCCCCAAGGCCGGGAGCTGCGGGGCCGCCCCGAAGTGGCCGGGGTCGGGGGAGGAACCTGGCCCTGAGGCTCGCCCAGCCCCTGCCCTGACTTGAACCCTCTTTGGAACTGTGTTTGCAGGGTCCTGCGGCCCCGCGCTGTGAACCAGCGGGGTGTTTATAGTGCGCACCCTGGCCCGCCTTGGGTGCTCCCCTTCCTTATTCGGAATTTGCCACTAGCTCTCCGTCCACTCTAAACACCGAGGGGTCCTCTCAGGGCCTCAAGCTCTCCCCATTCAGGTCTGGAGCTGTCTCCCCAAAGTGGCAGACCTGGTCCTAGGCCACCAGGACCCTCAGAGTGAGTGCCTGAAGTCCAGAGCGACTGGAAGCTGGCAATTGCCACTTAATTTTTGCATCCCACACAGAATTTCCCCCAAAGTGTAATGCCCTGGCCCCCTGTACTCTCCTCTGCCAGTCTGTGGATCTAGTTGGGCTCTTGGCCTCTGGTGCCCATACCTGGCTTGCTCCTGGGTGGACCTTGGTGGGCTAGCATGAGTGGGGGTTGTGGAAGGAACTGGCAACCTGAAAGATTCCTCCACCCCCACTCTGAGTCCAGGTCCAGGCACCCCCAGCCCCATCACCCTGTCCGGCTCCAAGCCCTTCCAGGGAAGTGAAAGGAACATTGGTCTTCAGGCAGGGTCTCTGGCTTGCCCTGAGGGAGGACCAGGAGGGGAAATTCGGAGGAGGGATGGCCAGCGGACACCTCTGACACAGTATTCTCGAGTTCTCCCTTCAGCCTTGGCATTCGCATGCTCCTGGAGGCTACGTATGACAGAAACCAGTGTCACCACACTCCTGCTCCCGTCCCCTCCCTCCTTCCTCTTCCCCTCCAAACCGGGCCGGAGCAGCCCTCACTCCCGCAGTATACGCATTTTAAGGAGGCCCACGGTGAGGAAATCTGTTCCCTGCGAGGCAGGGCTGGGCTCCTGGCCCAGAGATGGCAGCCTTTGGGGGATAGGCCCTTTGCTGAGCAGACCCCCAGGTCTCCTTCTTCCTTGGCTGCCAGGACCTGCTCTAAGTCAACTGGAAACGGCGGGCCCTTGGCGCTAGCCCCCAAGTGTGGGCCTCATACTGGTCTCAGGAAACTCGACCTTTTCCGGCCGGATCCAGTGGAGCCCGGGAGGTCGCGGCCTTGCCCCTGGCCTGCGGGCTACAGCTCCCCAGGATGCCCCAGGCCTGCCTGCCCCACCAGCTCCAGCCCCTGCGGAGGCCTTGACTGGGGCTGCTGCACGCTGAGATCCCAGGCAGCCAACCGCGCAGGGCTCTGCGCCGCGGGGAGAGACCCTTGCATCCCGGGTGATTTGTCAGGCATGTAGCCTTGTTCTTCCAAGTATAAACCAAGTCCAAGGAGGAAGTGAAGCCGGAGAGGACCCAGGGAGAGCTCTCGGGAGAGCGGGCGACAGAGCCCGAGAGCTGGCTTCTGAGATGCAAGCAGTTGCGGTCTCTGTGGGCAGCAGCTACTGGGAGCGCAGAGCCCCAGAGCCACGCCAACGCTTGCGCTGCGCTCCAACCACTTCCACCTCTGCTACCCGAGGTTACTGACTCTGCGGGCTGGGCATCTGGGACGGAGAAAAGGGAAAGGGGGGAAGAAAGATCGAGAGGGACAGAAGGCGAGGAGAACGGAGGGAGAGGAAAGCGAGAAGGTGATAGAGCAAGCCAGTTCTTCCCAATCTGACAGGGTCTTGAGG
Source organism: Myotis lucifugus (assembly GCF_000147115.1). Taxonomy (NCBI): domain Eukaryota; kingdom Metazoa; phylum Chordata; class Mammalia; order Chiroptera; family Vespertilionidae; genus Myotis; species Myotis lucifugus. Next base: position 3,742,375 of record NW_005871100.1, on the reverse strand, counting down.
CTGCGGCATCCATGCAGCAGAACCAAGTGCGGGAGATTAGGAACTACCCTTCACTCTCCACGTCGCTCTCAGGAACAAGACCAAGGCAAATTCTAACCTGGCGAAGCCCCTGAGGCCCACGAACTTGAGCACAGAAAGGTGTCAGAGCGCCGCAGCCTCGGGCCCTTCTCCGATGGGCCTGGTGCTTGCCCGGCTTGGCTTGCCAGGAGGGTGGAGCTGACAGGACTGCTGTGCTCAACAGTGCTGCGGAGAAATGCCGCAAAGCCGAGGCTACCTGAGCTTGGGCTTTGCCCCTCAGCGCTGTTCATGCCTCTCCGGAAAGCTCTGCCAAGTGGAAAGTAGGTCACAAGAACAAGAGGGGGTTTCTTGAGGAAAACACGAGCCCCATCACGCCAGTGGGCCAGGACTTTGTGCCTTTTCGGACTAGAGGCAGAAAGCGATTACCCAGACCACAGGTTGGGAAGGGCCAATGGCCATAGAATAGATTGCTTGAGAGGGACGGCTAAGAAAATAAAGTGAAAGACTATGATCTAAACCCGTCTTTCTTCACCTTTTTGGAAGTTAAGACCCCTTTGCAAAACTAAGGCCAAGTCCCGCCTCTTGACCTGTGGAAAATGGTAGTCTGTGCATTCCCACAATTTGACCCATCCTTTTCCAGGAGTTCGGAGACCCCTCAAAGCCAAGACCCTCCAGGATGTTCCAGGACTGTCCCGGAATTCAGCGCCCCTGATGATCGGACTGGTCACACAAGCCCGGTGCCCTGTGTAAGCAGCTCTGGCCGGGTCTGATCAGGGCCCGGTAGGGTGGCCAAATGGGCTTCTAGGCTGGATGGGATCCAAGAGCATGCACATGCTGATCCAAGCTACAGAAGTCAGCTTGATGATGCATCTGCTGCAAGAAGGGTCCTGGCTCCTAGACCATGGCATTGGCACTTGGGCCTTCCCAGATCTTTGGGGAGAACTGGATGTTTTTCTCCTGCATCGTTCTTCCACCCCACCCCTTGTAATAAACCAATTGGGATGTTTCCTTTGTGTTGTTTCTTGCTTTATTTTTTTTAAGTGTGTAAACCTGTGTGAGAGCCCCTCTCTGACCCAGGACCACCGCCCAACCCCAAGCTGGGCCTGCAGCGCCGAAAGCCAAAGGAGTGGCTGCGGGTAAGCTTGGGACGCACACTGGCCTGCTGGTTGGAACAAGAAGGTATCAACGTAGCAGAAGCTCAAGTTAAGCCCTCTCAGTCGGTCTGGAGCTCTCAGCATCCCTGACCGCCCCCAAGGCTCCACACTCCCCAGACTGTAACGCCGAGGTGTTAGCTTGCTCAATAGACTATTCCATTTATCGAGCGAGCGCCTCGGCTTCCCTCAGGTGCCCCCCTCCCCCTTCCAGAGATTAAGAAAAGCGATTCAATTGCCGCAAGGCTGGCTGCAGGACACACTCTCTCTGCTTGCCCGTTTGTCTCTCTTCCTTTCCCCCTCCTTCCCAGCTGCTGAATTTCTCCCTCGCCTTCTGGACGCCTTTGACCTAAAACTCGGTGACTGCTTGCTTCAACCAGGCCTGCCAGAGCCCACGTTTTATTTAGGAGTAAACATCGCCTATTTCTACCTGCGTAGTAATACCCCTCCCCCATGGCTGTGGAGCCAAAGTAAAGGCCAGCCAGGCGAGTGGAATAAACCCTTTGGCGATGCAGTTCACCGGACAGCGGATTCCTCCTCCTGAGAAAGCCCTTGCAAACCACCACAAAAATCAAACTGTTATTACAAAAAGTTCCTTAAAACGTACTAGTTCCTGAGGTTGAGATAGGCAGTAAACAGTTTCTATCTGAATGTTTTTGAGACTCAGACCGGCCATAGAGTTGGGCTTTGGCCCACAGAGGAAAAATCAACGCTACGTTCACATATCCGCTTTAACAAAAATTCTGGACTGCTCTGATTCCTGCATTTACTGCAGAATTAGAAAAAAATTTTATAAGCAGTGACATTCTTTTCCACATCATCTTTAGGAATAGTAATATTTCCAGGGATATTTGATGTATTTGCTTTGAATCAATCAGGTGCAAAGCAACCCACTTTTTTTTTTTTTTCTAAATCCAACCACTGAACTGGTCCTGTTCTCCTGATAGGGGGAGTGTTGGGGCCTCTTCACGCACATCCTAAGCTGCAATATTCTTAGTTTTGTCCCTAATAAACTGCCTCTGTCTTTGAAACTCCTGGCAGCTCTGGGATTTTAGGGATGGCTCAGGCTGCAGAGAGTACCGTGTGGGCGCCCACTCCTTGGCTGCCTTATTCTGGCAGACTTTGGGGGCCTGTGCTCAACAAAGACGAGTGACTTTGAAGGTGAAAATTTACACATATGTACACACACACACACACACACACACACACTGGCAGCACTTACTTTCTTTAAGATTCCCCCGCTCACCCATGCACTGCATGCTTGTGAAAAAAATAACCAGCTCAAGAAACCATGTGAAAACATATTGGAATAAAGATGTTAATACAGGGAAAGAGGGAATTTGAATCTGCCCTCCAAAATGTAAGTGAAATGATTATTTTGAAATTGTTTTATGACAACCCTGATGGAGGGATGGTTGACCCTAGCTTGTCCTCAGTGCCAGCTTTTTAAAATATACAGGCATTTGCCAGTACAATGGTCGCATCCTTGCAAAATATTCAAAAGATCTCAATTTTACATCTAAGAAATTGCTGCAAAATCCCAGCCAGGTTTATAGCGGTACCGTCCAAATAAGTGGCATAGACTTATCTGGAAGCCTTGAAAATCAAATGCCACTTTTCTGAATTGGCCTTTTGGGGAACAAAGGTTCCCCCCTGGCTGCTAGGCAGACCTAGAGACCGCACCTAGGTGGAAACCAGCGACCACCGCCGTCTGCCCCAGGGAATAAGACCGCCCCAGCGACCACGGTTGCTGACCACCTCATTGTTTGAGTAGAAACTTTCTGTTTTCCCCAGTCCCGCCATCTCTTTCTCCCCAACACAAACCCCTGTTCCAGCACCGCCCAGACTCTTTCTCTTAGATGCCCCCCATCCCTGGCTCATCCATTCTGAATACTTTTACAAAATGGAAGGATTGCCTTGGGTTTTTAGCGGCGCAAGGAGCTGAAATCGTCAACTTTCCCACTTAGGCCTCCCCTCTCCAACCTTAGGGAGCTAGGCGGAGGTAGGTGGGCTGACCACCTATAGCGTCACCCCGGAGCGCACAAACCCAGCCACTCTCCCCTGCCCTGCTCAAGCATCGGCCACCTCCCTACTCCCGCCCCAGCCCGTTTGAAATCGCTAAACTTGTGGCCTCTTACCTGGACACATTTCCGAAGAAATCCCTGCCAAGGGACAGCTGGCTTCTCCGCGCCAAGAACGCCCGCGAGGCCTAGAGAAGGCGCGTTGCTTTAAATGACAGCACCAACCACATCTTGCAGGAGAGCACCCCTTTTTTGAGATGAAAGGGAGCGGGACAAGTGAAATAATGTAACGTGCAGCTCTTAGTATCAGGAGCGAACAAAGGCCAAGAATCGCGCTGGGGTTCCCGGCTCCCCGGCGGCTTTGACATTGATCGGAAGTGCGCCATCTCGTGGCGGCTGAGCGCCTACGCCGGGCCCGAACTCCGACCCGAGCCGGGAGAGGGAAGCAGGCTCCAGGCAGAGACAGCGAGAGAGAATGTGCCCAGCCCGCTGCTAAAGAGATCTCACTTTTACATCTAAGAAATTGCTGCAAAACCCCAGCCGGGTTTATAGCGGCGCATTCCAAATATGCAAATTGGCCGGCCCCGGACGGGTTTACGACCACATTGTCACAGCCATCGGAGGATGGGCTTTTATAGGGCTCAGAAATCAAACCCTCGCCCGCTCGCCGCCCGCCCGCGAACAGTCCTTCTGGCTAGACTCTCTCTAGCAACTTGGGAGACTCTGGTTAATCTTTAACCATCCCAAAGGAAGTCTTTCCTTAAACCTTGGGCTTCCCTGCCCACCCCCTCCCTGCCCCTCTGGAGAGGCCTTGTTCACCTCTGTGTCTGTCTATCAACCTAGACATTCATCTCCGGGGTCTGTCCCACTCCCCTTTGAGCTCGAGGTTCCCAGTCGCGCCAGTTCGACAAACACACAAACAGATAAACAAAGCGGGGCCTGGGGCCCCTCTCCAAATTGGGTCCTGTCTGCTGCTCTGGCCCTGCCTGGGTGGCTAGGGAGAGGGTGGGGTGGGGGTGGGGTGGCAACAAAAGGCTCTGGCCTCTCCGCCCTGCCCCTCAAGGTTATGGTGATGGTGATGTCCAATTTTAAGGCAGAAGTTCAAAGGCAGGAAACAAAGAAGAAGCGAAGAAGCGGCATCTTTCTTTCCCCAAAGGGAAAAGGCAATGTCAGCTGGGAGCTGGCGAGAAAGCACCCTTAGAGACTCTGAGAGTCTGCTCTGTCTTTGTACCCAGACCCTTCTCCCTCTTGCTGAAGGGTTCCCCAGGGCACCCTACAGTGGTTCCACTTCAGTCCTGCTGGTCCCGAGGTGAGGGAGCCCAGCCTGGGGTCAGATCCACTGACCACGTAAGGCCCAAGGTTTTCTCTCAGGGCTGGGGCAGTCAGAGGATGAACCCCCATATTCCAAGTCCTGACATACCCTATTCCTGGGACCCCATTTCCTCAAAGGACCTGGCCAGTCCCTTGGCTTCCTAAGCCTGGCTTCTAGTGGAATTAAATCCTAAGTCACTTCCCCACCCCCTCAGGGGCCTGGTAACTTGCCCCTTCCTTGGTGTGTGTGTGTGTGTGTGGGGGGGGTGATGGGTAGACATTTGGCAGTAAAAGGTGAGCAAGGAGAGAAATGTCACACCAGGACCCAATGCTCAAGTTTCCACAGTCTTTATTTCCCTTGTGCCCTGTCGCTTGTATACATGCTGCGACATCCGCGATGGGCGAGAACAGAGGACAGGCCAACACTTACAAGCAGAGCCACCAGACGCTTCTTAGCACAGGGAGGCAGGTTCAATGGGCGGGGGCCCGGCTTTCTCAGCTGAGGTCCCCGACACTGTGGGGCAGAACTACCTCAGGGAAAACCCCCAATGCTTTCAAAATATTGCAAGAAATTAAAAAGACCCTTCCCAACCCCCTTCCTGCCCCCTCTTACACCCCAGAGGAAATCAACTAATGGCAAAAAAAAAAGTATTCAAACAAAATAGGTTATGGTTTCTTTATTTACAAGTCTTTTGAACACCATCCCTGTATGAAGCGTACATTCAAATATTCTTAGCAGTGAGTGAGTTTAACCGTGGAACACTGTAAACAGATAGAGCCTTTAAATATTTTCATCATCTTTTTCTCTCTCTACATTGCATCTTTTAAAATTTGCTTTGGTTCCTGCAGGGAAATATATATATAATATAATATTTATCTTTTAAAATAATTCCAAATCACTCTTGAGCTCTTGGAAGGTCGCTGGAAGCTTCCAAGCTCAGTTCCGGGGCCTTGAAGGGTAGAGTGTGGCGCTGGAACCGGGTGTTTTAGGGGACTTGCGCCCCTCATAGCTGAGGACTGCTGGCCGGGCCGGCTCCTCTGCTGAGCAAATCCAAGCTTCCATTAAGTGTGGCAGAAGCTTTGCCAAGCTGCTGCACTCCACAGGCATTTCCTGCAGAGATGTAGGGGCCAGCGCCTGGGCACAGCCTCTCTGCTTTTTGATGTCTTCCACCTTGGGGAATAGAATACTCTGCAAGCAGGCTTTAGGTCTGCCTGAGCGGAGGCCAGGGCGAAGACCCTCTTAGCTAGGAAAAACTAGGTGGGCTGCAGGAGGCAACTGCTAAGAAGCTCAGGATTGAGACAGTGCGGTGAGTGGCTAGGAGGAGTGGAGGGCCACTAATGCCACCTGGAATCGTAGGGTTTTTTGTTTTCCCTCAAGGATCAGCAGCCCTCTCCCACCTCACAGCCACCTTAGTCCAGTCACCTTTCAGGCCGGCTCTGGAGAGCAGCCCCATTTTGGACATCTAGGCGCCCTCCCCTTTTCTCCTGCTCCTGTCCCCAAGCTGAACTGGTTTTGGAGATGGACTAGCTTCTTGATGCCTGGGGGGTGGACAGGCTCCAAGTGGAGGGTCCTGGGTGGGGGTCGATCTCCAAGGGGCCTGGCAGGGGGCCCAGTCCCTGGTGGAGACCACACCCAGCCTGAAGCTCCGCAGTCTCCAAGAATGAACCACCAGGGGTCCCAAACCATTCATCCTAGTTGCTGCACAATTCTCTGAATCCAATCATTGTTAGGAATCTTAACCACAGATGCCCAAGAGAGCCCCGGGCCGCCTCCTTGGAGGCTATCTCCCTGTAGTGGCCCCTCTCTTGCACACCTCCTCTCTTCCAAAGTCACTGTGTGGTGTGCCTTGACCTGGTCAAGGGCAAAATCTGCATATAATCTCACGCGTATGAAGCCCCCCACCCGATTCCAGCTGGCTGGAACCTTAGAGGAGTGGGTTGGCCGAGTAATACTGTAACCGGTCTCTGTTAATTTTTTTTTCCTTCATTCTTCTATTCTGAAACCAGATTTTGACTTGACGGTCGGTGAGGTTGAGCATGCGAGAGAGCTGCAGGCGCTTCTCTTTGTTGATGTACACGCTGAAGAAGAACTCCCGCTCCAGCTCCCGGATCTGGTACTTGGTGTAGGGGCAGCGCTTTTTTCGGGTGCGCTGGCCACCTGTGGAGGGAGGAGGAAGAGGCAGGGAGTGAGTCAGGTGTGGGGGCTGCAACCCATCCCAGAGCCCCCAGAGGAGGAAAGGGGCTGGCCCCAGGGACTGGAAGCCCTGCCCAAGCCCCTTCAGGGTCTCCCCAGACCCCTACCTTCAGGCTTCTCCTGTGGTCTGGGGACTGGATGCAGGCGGAGGCTCAGCCCCAGATAAAAGCCAGCTCCCTAGATAGGCCCCCAGGGAGGCTGCTGAGGCTGCCTCCAGAGCAGAACGAGGGCTCCTCACAGCAACAGGCAAGTTTGAGCCGGGAGGCCGCTTTCAAAGCAGCTGAGTGGGGGCTGTGGGCCGCCTCCAGCCTGGCCAGACTAAACAAACAGCCACCCAAGGACATTTCACCTTCCAGCACCTGGTGGCCGGTTGGGAGGAGGCTGTAAAGGCAGCCCGGGCCCTAGGCTTCCCGCTCATTAACATCTGGGGCGGCTGCCGGTTCTTTGTCAGCCCGAGTCCCGGCTCTCAGCTCCTGGCTCCTGGGCCAGCCTCCTGGCCTCCAGGTCAGGAGAAGGCGGTGGGAGCCCCTACCCTGGGCCTTCTCAGCCCAAGGCCACACAGCCATCTGGTCCCCCCAGGGCAGGGCTGCTTGCTTAGATGGGGTGGAGGGAAGAGGGGTTCCCCAAGCGTCGGGAGGGCAGGCTCCACCGGCTCCCCCTTGGGGGAAACCTTCATGGGACCTAAAGAAAAACCCGCTTTTGACAGACCAAACAGCGATTGTGAGTAACAAGCGGCTGGACAGGAGGCGGCACGTAATTGCCACCGCGCAGGAGGAAAATGGCTTCCTTTGGACAAAAAGGCCAACTTTGGGTTAATTTGTTTCTGTTAATATATTGCTCGAGCTAAGCGGGCTATTTTATCAGTGCAACACGCTTCCCGCGCCATCGTTAAACAGCGACGCCTTTGAATCCCGGCCCGGACTGGCGAGCCGGCGCAACACATGGTTTTTATAAAAATCTCCGGATTACCTCGCTATCAAAGGCTCCCGGAGCCCTCGCAGGGGGAATTTACAGGCGCCCACCTCCGGCTCCGCAGCCCCTGCTGGCCCCGCGCGGGGTCGAGCTGCCGGGCTTGGGCGCGGAGCAGGGGAAAAAGGGAAAAAAGGGAGGGTGTTTTCTCGCAGGCATGCCTGGGCCGGTGGGTATTTCACGGCCAATTTCAGCACTCGCCACGTGATCCCGCCTTTTATAACGAAGTTTTGTTGGGGGAAACCTAAAGGCCCTTCATAAACCTTATATGCTTATAAAACAGCATATAAAAATTTAACAGCGGCGCTGCGCTAGGTTTCCAGCTCCCCTCTCCTAAGGCGCAGGGCCCTGCCTTTATACGTACTGGAGCCGCCGGCCCTGTCCTCAGTGTGGCCGGAAGACGACTCGGGGCTGCTGTATAACATTCTCGGGGCGTCAAAGCCGCTGCTTCTCCTCCGCCACACCGCCGCACATGGCGGCAGCGGGGGTCGGGACCGAACTTGAGGTAGCCGAGATGCCCTTGGCCCCCGCGGCACCCGCAGCCGCATGCGCGGAATACGCTGCGACGACCGGGGCCCCTCTGTCGACGGCTCTTGCTCCCCGTGAACTCGTCGGAAGCGAGGGTGCCACGTGGTGCCGAAAAGCAGGCTCGAAAAACTGGCCGAAAGACGGCGAAAGGACGACGTACCCTGCCACCGGGCTCTGAGAAAATG
>NW_005871100.1:3726297-3733898 GCF_000147115.1 Myotis lucifugus | reverse complement strand
GCGGCAGGACGCCCGTTCCTGCCCACGGTGCTATAGAAATTGGACGAGACGGCGGGGGTGGGGTGGTGGTAGACGTTGGCCGAGCTCTTGGCCAGCACGTCGCCCAGGCACGCCCGGGCCGCGCTGGGCGCCTGCAGGCAGTCTCTGTGCGCGAGCTCCTCGGCGGCGTAGCAGTGCGCCAGGTTGCCGCGGGGGTGCCACTTAGTGGCGGGCTCAATGGCGTACTCGCGGAAGGTCACCTCGCGCACGGGTTGGACCTGGGGCAGGTTGGAGGAGTAGGAGTATGTCATTGGGCGCGAAGACGGGGTCTGGGGCAGGAAAGAAGGGAGGCTGGAGAAATCTGGACCGGAGACGTAGTAAGTACAACTTGGCAAATACATGTTAGAGGAGCAGGGACCACGCTCATCAAAATCCATCATTGGGCTACCTTGGGCTCTCCGCGGTAGCCGAGCTTAACATGATTCTCCGCTGCAGCTGCCTCTTTGAAGCGGATCCGTGAAGTAGAAATTTGGAGACGTAAGCTGACGTGGAAATCTATCCCCATCCTTAGCAGGGAGGTGCTGGTCATGTGACCCGATGTTGAAATTGACAAGCTGCGAGCTAGTCCCGGGCCTTTTTTTTTTCCTCTCTCTCTCTCTTTCCTTTTTTCCCCCCTCTGCCCTCCCTCCCCGGTTTCCTTTCTTTGTAGCTACCTCAGGGGAAGCAACAGATCGTCACTCGGTGTTCTCACCGAAAGCACGTAATCGCCGGTGTAACTCATGTTGGCTGGGGGGCCTCCCGGCGCGCGCGGCGAGGCTGGGGTGCGCCCCAGTGCGCTCAGCGGCACGGCCCCGGCCCTCCAGCGCGCCGAGGGCGGTGAGAGCGCCGCTCCTGCCACCCGCCACTCCCCGGGTGAGGGGTGCCCCGCGCTGGGGGCGGCCGGGTGGGAGCTCGGCGCTGCGCGTCCCGTGCATGGTCGTGGAATCAGTCCGCGGGAAGGATCGCGTTCGCGCCGTCTTCTTCGCGGCCCCCCTCCCACAGGTTTGCTCTGGGAGCCGCGGCTGCCTCCGACCCCGGCTGGACCCCCTTCGGGGCCAGGGCCCGCAGCCCGGGATGTGCCTGCCTCGTGGCTCGCCCGATTTGCACGGTGCCTTGATTACACGCTCGCATTCATGGTCACTTCCGAACCGCGTTAGTGCCTTCCGTCCCTAAACCGCCAACGACCCAGGGCGGCTTCCCTCGCGGTTTGTCAGGGATCCGCAGGTCCCGGAGAGCCTTCGTCTTACCCGAGATACACCTCCCCTGCACCCTCCCTGATGACCTCCTCACCCCACCCCCTGTCCTTAGAGAAGACCCCTCCTCCTCGCTGCGGGCCGGGGTTCGGAGTCGCTCGGCAGAGCCCGAGGCGCGAGAGCTGCGCAGCCGCGCGCCGGTCTGCCCGCCCGCCTGGCCTTGTAAAGCTGAGGACTGGGGAGCCGGGCGGCAGAGGCGAGCCCGAGCTGCGTCAGAGGCGGTGACAGCCGAGGGGTCTCCTCCTAGGCAGGCTGCACCCTGGGGGGCCCGCCAGGCTGCGAGTGAACTCCAGAGCTCTGGGGGCGGTGGGGCCAGTGAAGAGGGAGCGAGGGCCAGGGAGCGGCTGAGAAAGGACTACCATGCCGCCTCTCCTTCCGTGCAAAGCGTGAAAGCCAGGGCTGTGCGGGGCAGAGACTCGGAAGGTTCTGCGCTTTCCTGCTACGCATCCCACAGAAGAAACACAATGCAAAGAAAAGATGCGCTCCCCAAACTCCCAGCACCTTGGGTGACAGGCCGCCTTGAAAAGGGTAGGCTTAAGGTAAAGATAGGAGACCGAGGCCACAGGGGCTAGTGGGAGTCTAGTTTTCTTGGGAAGAGGAACGAAAAAAAATTGATGGTGGAAAATGGCCACTATTCTGCAGGGTTGAATGAATAATGCTCGGGAGGATGGAAAGAAGTAGTAGATTAGCCAGGCATGGCCAGGAGCTGGGAGGGGCCCAGCCCCAGGCCTCCCCACACCTATCTTCTCCGAAGAAGCTGATGTCGCTGAAGCAAAGTCGAAAATTAAAAAGAATAACCTTTTCCCTTTCCCCATCCAGGAAGTAGCTGAAGGTATTTATATATCTTGGGGAGATTTAGAGTATAAACTCTAAGATCTTTGGTATTTAAGTGTCAACATCGATTTATTTATTTATTGCTGAGCTGACTGTAACTGACTCAATAACAAATCTAATCATGTATTGCCCTGGAAAAGGAATATTCTCATTATGTATTTTCTGCAAATGATGGCTCAACATTGCATTTGAATGTCCACTGTAAATATCAATAATATCGAGTAATTACTCTGTAGTGGAGTAAACTAATTTATTAGCATGAATGTTTATGCGGCTCCTACTCCCCTCTTTACAAGGGTAGCTTATCACAAATCATACTTCGCAGACACATCGGTTTAATGAACTCTTTATTCCGGGGTTTGCTGCAGGAACTTTCACGCTCCTTGAATCTCTGAGAACTGAACTCAAAATTATTTGTTCGTTTTGAGCTTGACATATCTGTCCACTGTGGCTTGTGCCGAGGGCAGTGACAGTGTGAGGGAGAAGGTCCGGTGGGAAGGAAGGTTATTGGGGAGAGGCAGCTTGAGACCTCTTAAAGCTGCGAGTCACAATTATGGGATTGCTCTACAGCAGAAGAAAAAAAGAAGGAAAGAAAAAAAAAACCACCAAAAACTTAGATTTCCAGCAGCGACCCACAAGGCAAAATATTTATTTCTCTACAGTATCTCTTTCTTGGAGACGTCATATGAAAGGGAGAAGGAGAGGTTTTCCAATAGCAGTATTTGAGCCATTCTCTGGCTTGATGTTGGCTCTCCCAAACTCTCTCCCAACAGCCCACCCAGTCCCCGCCACCCCCACCCTGGAACAAAAGGAATGCATGAGGGGTTTCAGTGACTGTGCCATAACAAAGGCGCCACCATTGCGGGGCTTGCCCCGCCCCTGGGTGAAGGCAAACAAATTCTTGCACTTGTATTAGGGCTTTTAAGACTATAATTGAACCTGGGGGCGTCTAGGGGAACCGAAAACAGTTCTAGACAGACCTGGGGTTTTATAGCAGTTTTGGCAGTCAACTTCAGCTTGTGCCTGAGCAGACCGGCTGCGGTGGCCCGCCAGCGGGGACGCCAGGCTGCCTCCCCCAGCTGCCTGCAGCCCCTCTTCTAATTAGCTCGGTTTCCCTTGGTGCCAGGGAGAAGGGGTCCCCACAGGAAGGTGGGTATGGGGCTGTGCTCTGTTCCGCATAACCAATGCCTCCGGTGTCCTTGAGAGCCAAGCCGAGAGGGTGCCGCAGGTCTGGATCCCATGGGTGTCTGCAGGAGACAAAGGCGAATTGCCCAGGAAAGGCTGGAGCAGAGGAAGTGCTCCGGGAGTGGCTGGCGGGGCAATTGCAAGGGCTGGACAGAAGCGGGGTGCCGGGTGGGGCTTGTCGCCTGGAAGGGGGCATGTAGGGGCGCTGCCTGGAAGATGATGAGGGCAAAGGCTTTTGATGCCAGGAGAAGGGAAAATGCCTGGAGTGGTGAATGCTTTAGCTCCCCAGCAGGGACAGGATGGGGTTCTCAGACCCCCAATGCTGCGCACTGTTCCCAGCTCCTGCCCCTCTTGCCCAGGAACGTAATGACTGTGTGAATGTTTGGTGGTGGGTGGGTGGGGGGAGAGGGTGGGCGCAGCTCTGAGGATCAGGCCAAATCTTGGGGAAGCGCGGGAGGCAGAGCTGCGGGGTTTGGACTTTGCTCTAAGCCTAATTGACTCTTCCGCTTTGTAGGAGGCCCCACAGCAGAGCTGAGCCCACCCGACTCCGGGGAAGACCTAGTGGGGGCTAAAACCGCCCTGGAAGTCCAAGTCCGAGTTGCATTTCTTGAAGAGGCTGAGCCAGGCAACGCTGTAACATTGGCCCTGGAGACTGGTTTCCCATGAGCTGTTCTTTTTCAAGAGCTCCACAGCGCGGAGCCATCTCCAGAAAACAATCCTCGGCGTGTATTTCCTTTTATCGTCAACCCGGAGCCCCACGGCAGCTAATGCAAGAGGCCAAAAATGTTTTGGAGGAAGAAAAACAAAGGCAGGAAGTGGCGGCGGACTGACGGTGCGTGTGTGTCTGCGGAGAAGGGAGGGAGCCGTTTCAATCTCTTGTTTTTCCAAACTTCTCTTCTTGTTGTTTTTCCAAACTTCAAGGTCTAGGCAGCCCTCGCAGGGCCGGCCCGTCGCTCCCCGCGCAACATTTTGGAGATGGCCACCCGGAGAGGAGAAGGCTGGCGCCCGCGCCAACCTCGTCAGGCGGAAATGGCTAACGAGGAGATTTGCGCAGCAGAGCAGACCAAGCCTTTCCAAGGCTCCTTTGATTTGGCCCTAATGTCGGAGGGGGTAGTTGGGGGTTCTGCAGCGCCTCCGGATCCTCCTGGGGCGGGCTGAGTGCTCCCTGGCGGTGATGGGGTTATTCTTGCGCCCGCGCTCCACGCGCCTTCCTAGGCGGGATGTCGGAATAAAGTGTGTCCAGGTGCCTCTGCCCAGCACTGCCGCCTCTGCTTCTTCTTGCAGCCGATGGGTCTGGGCGGCAGCTAGCGGGCGGTTGTTGGCGGTGCCTGGGATTGGGTAGCCCAGGCGCGGTCAGTGCGCACCGGGACAATGTGAGGCCTTTTCGCTGGGATTGTTGTGCTGGGGGTATTTCCAGCAATCATTCTAGGGACGGAGCCCAAAAGATTGTCACCTGATAGGTGGCTTAACACCCGCTCACTCCTAGGGAGGACAGAGCTGGGGGTAGGGAACACCTCCAGACTCCGGGGTTCCCAACCCCAATCGGCCCTGCTGCTAGGCTGCCTTCTTCTTTCTTGGGACCAGCAGTGACTCATTGTCCCCCAAATCTGAGAATCCAAGGTCCCTAGTGCCTGCACTTGCAACCCTTTGACGGCTCTGTGCTTAGTCCATAGTGTGAATGCCAATACCAGGATGCGCTCACCCCATTCCCACCATGGCCAGTCCAGTCTCTTTGCACCTACTGCTCGCCTGTCTCCCGCCCTGCCTCTTTCCAGCCCAGTTTCGCCTTCTTCAGTTTCCTGCCTCTTCTGATGCCTCTCATAGGCTGAGCAAGAACTGAGGTGCCACTGGAGGGCACCCAATACTCAAGCACAGAGAAGGGGACTGCTAGGTTCCAGATTCTTCCTCATTTCAGGCCTCCTCCATAGCGATCTATCCGAACTGGATTTCTCACCTTCTTCTGAACACTCCATTCCAAGGCCCTACCTCATCCTTTTACTCTCCCTCCCTTTCTTACCAGCTCTTCTGCCTTCTCTTCTTAGGACCCAGCTACTGCTTTTCTAGACCCAGCAATCCTGGATGACAGCCAGCCTGGGAGGAGTCAGGCCCTCTTGACAGACAGAAACTCTCTCCCCAAGATCTACAATCATTTATCTGTGGATCACTTATGGGCGGCACCAATTTTTTTCTTGTTCTTCTTGCTGGTCTGAGCCTCTACCTTCCTCTATCCTTAAATGTCACACCTGTTTCTAGAAAGCTATACGGAAGACTATTTCAACCCCGTGACCATACTGCACTCAGGTGCAAGAGCCAGCTGGAGGACCCAGGGTGGAAATGGCCATAGTATTCTTTGGGGGAGCGGAGGGGGGGGTGGGGGGGGAGGGCAGTTCGAGGAGGCCAAGCCTCCACCAAGAACTCTCTCCTTCCCAGTGGGAGGAATCCTGGCTGGAGGTATGTTTGTCCTCCTTGGTGAGCTTGGGAAATGGGTCAGTCAATTGGCAGATCAGAGCCAATCTATCATTTCCAGGTGCTGTCCAAGGCAGCGCTGAGGCTGAGATGAAATATCAGGAGACTCCTTGCTGTCATTGCTAGGTGGGGGCAGGGGTTAATTTATCCCTCAGGCTTGGCAAGGCACCCCACCTGTCCACAAGCTCCTCTACCCTTCCCAAAAGAACAGAGACAGGTAATGCCTTGAACTTGACCTTTTGGTTGGTTCTGACCTACAGGTTCAATCATCAGAGGTGCCTAAATATCTGAAGAAGTCCACATCCTTCTCCTGGCCTCTAAGGGGTGAGGCATAGGGCTCAACTGAAAGCCTTAGTCACCCAAACGATCTGGTTATTATTTAGTTTAGTGGACCCAAACTGATGGGAGGAAGAGGGCTACTTTCTTTTAGACAAACTATTATTTTCACGGTTGTGTACTCATTAGAGATATCCCCCCCTACCAAGTGGGAACAAATGGGATGGGGGGCAGGATTTTGAAGGGCAAAGCCCATGTTCTCAGCGTGTGCCTTCCATTCTCCCTGGAGCTTCGGCTCAAACGGGTTCCCCCAGCCGCTTGTGTCTGCAATAAAGGGGACAAATGAGGGCGGCCCAACCAGAAGGTCAGCTCTGGCCCTGGGGTCTTGGTCCCCACAGTTGTAGCCCCCAGGAGACAGCTCCTCAAGCTCCTCTGTTTCTACTCAGCCACAATGCATGGTTCATATTCCAGACTTGAGAAGGGCGAGCCCCAGTCCCGTCCAACCCTGCCCTAAGAGTCTCTGCCACATGGCCCGCAAGGCAGTTCTGCGATGGTACCCGTCCACAGGCAATCTCTCCAGTGGCTAGTGTCCCCTCAAGGCCCTGCTCCACCATGCAGCCCTAGGGATAATACCCAGCTTTTCTGCTTTCTGTGGGGGAGAAAAAAGACAAAAATCTTTGATTCACCTGGAGCAACAAGCTCAGCGGCAGACCAAACTTACACTGTTTGTGGACCGCTGAGCCTGATGTGGTGACCTGCTTCCAGCAGGCCCTGACAGAGGGAAGGGGCTTGCACCTCAAGAACACAGCGAAGGGGTTCTTGGGGCCCGGGATCAGGGGCTTTTACCTTTGGCAAAATGCACCTCACTTCTTGGCTCAGATTTTAGGCAGAAGAGGAAGGGCATCAAAGGTCTCACGAAAGGCCTGCCACGCATTGAGGTTGGCGGCCTGGACTCAGGGACCTCAAGAAAGGCTCCCAGCAGGGTCCTTGCTCCCTCATCCTATTCTGGGCCCAGTTGACCTGATGGCCTTACCTGTCCCTTGTTTCTTGTTTCTAAGGGAGTTAAGGACTCAGAACCCTCCGGATCCAGCCATGTTCAGTCTCTCCACCTTGCAATTGCAGGCGCTGCTGCCTCTCACCAGGGCTAGGCCTCCTGGACCCTGCTCTTCCAGGACTCCATGTGGCACAGCCGGGGCCACCCCACCGCTGGCGGCGGGGACTTTTCAATAGGGCTGGGGCGGGGGGGGGGGGGGGGGGGGGGAAGGAAAAAAAAAACTTTCTGCCCCCTCCTGGAGGCCTGGCAAATAAAACCCGTTTGCCGCCGCTGGGCAAGTATAATAACCACGAGGGGTAACGAAGTAAGCCGATGCAGTAGGGAAAATAGGATAAACTGCAAGGACTGTAGATTCATTGTGACAGTTGTAAGGCAGTTGGGGCATTAACTTGTTGTAACTCTACGAATATACATATAAATGCCGTTTCATGGAGGTTCCCACGCACTCTATTTTGATTATCACATTAATTGTGTTTTTTTATGTGCTATGATGCAGCTGAGGGCTAGAGAAGACG
>NW_005871100.1:3718866-3725668 GCF_000147115.1 Myotis lucifugus | reverse complement strand
CCCTCAGAAGACATCCGTCTGACGTATCCATTTGCGGGCAAATCGGGACCTGGGCATAGAGAGGATGGGTGGTACAGTGACGCTCTCCTGATCCCCCAGACAGATGCACCACTCCCTAGCGGCAGGGCCGATTGCGCCCGGACCCCCCCGCGTGCGCATGGGGGTCCAGGGCCTGGGCCTCGGCCTGCGTCCCTGGGCGCGCCCGCGAGGCCGGCTTTGCAGGGGTTGAGCCTCCATTTTGAGTAGAGGGTTCAGGGACCAGCGTGGAGGGTTTGGGGCCTCTACCTTGTCCCCGAGGGGCGCGCTCTGAGCCCGCGGCGGCGCTTGCCCGCGGGTCTGCGTCCCGCACCCGGGAAGCCCCGCGCCGCCGCACAGCCGCGCGCCAGGCTTGGCCGCCTCAGAGGCGCCCTGGTCACAGTTGTGCCTGGTGGACCCCGCTCTTCGGCGGCGACGGGGCCGTGCAGAAATGAAATCGGCTGTGGCCAGGCCTTGCCTGCGTTGACCGAGACATTTTTCTGGGCCGGCGTCTGTTTTCTTCCCTTGAAAATCCAATTAAAAATAGCAAACAGCGCCCCGGCCTTCGTGGGCGGTGGGCAGATGCGCGAGGACGGAAGCAGCCCGACCAGAAAAGTGGGTATTTTCCTAAAGAACGAAGTCGCCTGTTATTCACCGGCGGCCCCGCTGATGAAAACGTATGATGGGGTGCCTGTCCCACGCCCGAGGCAGAAAGCGCCGCAGGCCTCTCGGATGGCGCTACCTTTTCGCACATAGAAAATGGCATGGGAGCAACTCGCTGCGCCTTTCTCTGATTCTTCGGGTCTCGGCTGCTGACACGCATTCGATGAACGCGCGTGGATCAGCGAGCCCCCGCCGTCTCCTCCACAGAGGCCCGCACCTCCGAAGGGGCGCCCCTGAGCCCACCGAGGCTGCAGCTGAGCAGTCCCGGGGCAGCCTCCGTCTCCGTTCTGAGCCTCCAGCCTCGCGTCTCAAGAATCCGCAGAGAGGACGGGAGAGGCCGCATCTTCCCCAAACACACTCAGCAGGGTGTAAGCGGTGCAGATTACACGGTGAAATCGCTGTCCCTGCCCGCACACCGCACTATCACCCTCAGCGGGATTGCACTGCCCCGTAATTTTTAAGAAAACATTTCAACTAGGTTAAAAATTTCTTAAAAATTCTTTCTTAAAATTTTTTCTCTCAAAAAACAAAACAAACAAAAAACAACTCACACAATTTAAATGCATGGCTTCAGCTCCGCGTCAGGCATTAATAGTAGTGAAATGAAAAGTGACATTTTACAATCATCCACTTAAAACACCTTAATAAATTTGACAGCATTAAGAGCAGATGGGAAAAGTAGGAGTTTTTTACCCCCTGAATTCCATATGTACAATTTTTTTAATGGCAACATGACAGGCCATTACAGGATTTAAAATCTTTGCTGGCTTCATAAATGAAAACGGTGTCCAGGCGTTTGCATATTTACAATGTCTTATGCGGAGAGTTTCCCTTTAAAGAAGTATACTCAAGTCAGCTTCAACAGCACTATCCCAGGGGCTGGTGTTATTTTCCCTATATGGTGGCATCCCCCTGAATGGCTTTTTTTTCTCTCCCTAAAGGTTTAGACTAATTGATTTGGGGGCATTAGGGAGCCATCATAATCCAGGCTTACTTCAGGTTGTCTGGTAGATCCAGGGGAATTTTAAACAAGAGGGGAGTTAGGTAAGATCAACATTATCAACAACCATTTTAGAATGAAGGGAGGGTAATAAAAAAAAACAACTCTGAAATATCTTCTGTCATTAGTTTCAAAAACTGCAGAGAGAGAGAGAGAGGAAAAAAAAAAATGACTACTTTACCCAGAGTTCCTGCAGTGGCGATGGCTGGGAAAGGGGCGGTATCCCGCTGCAGAGCTGCTGTTGGCCTCCTTCCTAGGCCTGAGGCTCCTAGTATTTCTTACATCTAAAGAAAAATATCCCCGTCAACAGGAGAGTCCCCTTTGGAGCTATTCGTAAACACACAGTTTGATCCAGTTTTGAGGGGGATTTCCCACCACTTTAAACATTTGGGGCGAAAGTTGTGACTTTGGAATGATGGCAGCTCATTCAGAAACGGAGTCCTATGGCACAAAACTTGGGGAGGGGGATCCGAAGCATCGTTTTCATTCGTTTCCACAAGTAGAGTCCCCAGGGCAGCAAAATTTGGTTGCACTTCACAAGGCCTTTTCGTATGTATGTTTTAAGACCATGCTGTTTTTGAGGACAACTTTAGAGATTCTCTAATTCTCCATCTATAAACAAGCTGTACGTCTTCTGGTTGGAGAGGTTTCCATCAGGTTTGAAACCAACCAATATTATTTTCCATAAAATGATGAATATAGTTCTTCTGGTCACAATGGCTTTCCTCTAACATAAAAATAAAATTAACCTCAACTCAAAATTCTGCATCAGAAGGCTCCTGGTTCCACTAACATTGCAGTACATACGTGCATAGCATGGATTCCACAAAAACACGTTACCCTCTGTGTATAGTAAATATATAAACATACATATGCATTATTTATTACTCTAACCACAGCCCTGATGTGTTGTTGGGGGTCAGAAGTAGTAAATATAGTACTTATTATTATTATTATAGTTTTGATGGTGGTTGTTCCTATTAAATGTATATATTTCTTCCACAAATCAAATGGCAGCTCTGCAAACATCAATATAAGATTGCCCACCTCCCAGGAGCAGCACTCAGCTCTGAGCTATCCAGGATAACTCTCCTTCTGCATCTGTATTATGGTCATTTTGTAGACATGAAATCTTTAAGCTCTCCATACCGACCTCTTAAGAGGTGGGTTTCTTTGAATCTCTGAAATGTAACTCTAGAACTCTAGAGTTAGTGAGGCATCTGAACCTTTTTATTTGCCGTATAGTCTCCCCTATAGCTGTAATTAGGATGGTAGACCACCTTGGAGGGTGAGGCCCGGGAAATAATGGTTATTTAAGAACACCTCTTAGATTGTAACAAAAATGTACAGCTTTAAAGGAGCTCTGCAGAAGTCTGACACAGAGCAAGTCACTATGAAGACAACTTGAACTTAGCCATTAAAGAAAAGGAGCAAACTTCATCATGTAAAGTACATTTTGCATCTCAACTCTAGAAATTACCTTAAATTACAACATCTCAGGTCATCAGTAATTAATGACACTATATCTGTACAGATTCTACAAATATATATATATACAAGCACACACAAGCACTGGTCAGCATATATGTATACACATATATGATCTATATTCACATATGTACAGACACATGTATAACTTACATATATTCAAATTTGCTCCATCTGGAGCCAAAGAAATGAGCACTAAATCTCTAAGGAGTCAAGAAGGTAAGACCTTTTGATTCCCTTGAAGCTGAAGAATTACAAGGAAGCTTGTCAACGCGAGGTGGCGCCCTTGATCTACTAATCCAGCCGAGGCCAATTCATGAGCTGTCAAAAGTCAAGGTCACAAATTGTCTTTTTTCGTCAAGGTCAAGGTTTAAGGCCTTTCCTAGTCCTGTCATTTCAACAAATATCAAAACCTGCCCTCTCAGACGCATGCAGACCCAACAGCAGATTTTAAAATACGACAGCTTGGTATCGCTGATACTAAACAACTGGTTTTCATTTTCTGCAGGGAGCCTGAGAATTTATACTATCTCTTCCTCCTTTCTTTTTTCTCCTTTTCAGGATCCGTGGCATTTTAACCTTTTTTGAAGCACTTTTCTAAAATTTTAGGATTTTAGTTATGAGGGATTTCTCCCTTTGCTTAAAAAATTTGTAGGGGGGCGGGAAGCTAAATAGAAAAGAATGGTCCTTGGTTTGTGTAGGACAAACCTGCTCCTTTTCTTTCTGTGCAGCGCACGTTTAGCATGGGAAAATAATGAGTATTTCCTTCAGATTTTAATGGCAGTGACTACTTTATTAACATAATTAACACCACTATAGCACTATCTACAGGTCTAAGGTTTTTTTTTTTAATTATTATTTTTAGTTGAAATATTTGGAAAGCAGGTGCACAAATACATTTTCACAGTGTGCTGAATGCCTTTATTTACAAGATAGCATTTTATAGTGAATATGAACAAATGACTGTGCTGACTGAAATAACTGCTTGATTAAAAGTGTGCTGTGAAGATGAATTCCTAAACTTTCTAATGCGGTCTCATAACACAATAAACAAGGAAAAATATGAATCCCTTAACAGATCACAATATAGAATGTAAACATCTAAATGTTTCAGGGTAATGGATTTTCATTCCAAGTTTTCCAAAAAAGAAAAATCATTTCTTCCGCAATATCTTTAATAAATATTGGGAAACAGCAATTTAAATGAAAAAGAAAATTAATTATATTTAAAACAAAGTCCACCATGTTAGGGTGGCACCTCTTAGATCTCGAGATCTGACATAAAGTGAATTCTGTGAATTGTCTGATGTTTTGAATATTTTAAAAAAATGAGATCAAATCCTTTGGAAAGTAAATTATATCAGGGCAGAAAACATACTCCAAATGCTACAAAATATGCTTGTTATAAGCAAATAAAGATGATTATCAGAAGGACATTCCAAACTTGGGGTTCCCTTACAGCCTCAAAGACTCAGCTGGTTGTATGACTACCAAGACAAACGATCCTTGGAGGAGCTTTCTCTCCCTATCTCCCTTCATAGAAAATAGTCCCCAATCATTACTTCAGTACCTTCTTCTCTTTCCCCTCTAAATCTATACATGACGTGTTCTGCAGAATATACAACAATGGTAGGGTTTCAACTGAGATTTACCTGAGCCGTCACTTAACATGCAAAGGGGATGGCGATGGCGAAGGACAAGCAGATGTTTACAACAGCCTCTTGCTTTTGTAACCAGTTTTCGGATTATTACCATATAACATAACGTCCTAAAATATAACGGTCACATAAATACTTACAGGATTTCAGTAAATGCGTAACTTATCTGAAAATGCATATTTGGGGGTTGACATTTGACACCAGAGTTTGTCATTTAATGGTCTGGTGGGGTTGGCGGAAGAACTGGCAGTCTTTACCATTGCTTAAAGTTTTAAAATAGTTGATTCCACCAAGGAGAAAGAGATTCTCCCCTCAGGAAAGCGAAATGCCAGTGTCTCGCTTTCTCTTTCCCATTCTTCAATTATTATTAAGCATTATAATCATGATCTGGGTAAAGCACTGAGTTCCGAAGCGTTCTCTTCAAGTTGCCTTCCTTCTCCGCTTTTAATCCATTAACTAGTGGTCTTCAGTTTGTTGATGACTTTTTTCTCTTTGACCCTCCTGTTCTGGAACCAGATTGTAACCTGCCGCTCGGAGAGATTCGTGGTGGCCGATATACGCCTCCGTTTGTCCTTGGTAATGAATTTGTTTGTAGCGTATTCCCGTTCGAGTTCTTTTAATTGCACCTTGGTGTAAGGGACGCGCTTCTTCCTCCCCCGCCTGTAGGAGCTGGCGTCTGAGGGATGAGAGACCACGTCTGAAAGACAGGGAGAAGGCAAGTTACACAGGGAACACAGGGGACAGCTTGATCTGAGCTCTCCGCGTTGCAGCACGGGGGCTACGCTTTGCCACGCACTGCAAAATCCAGCCTTTTGCCCAAACCTGGAGGGTCAGTGGGGAGAGTGATTAGTTCTGCACTGAAATGGAATTACCCAGGACTCCAATGACCATCCCAGCCAGGCCAGCAGCGCACCAGGGTTCCCTTGATCGCCTGGCCTACAGGCCCACACCTTAGCACTGGGCTAAGGGGACAGCAGTTCGACGCCTAGCTCCTCTCTGTATTCCCCAACCCCTAACACTTGATGCTTCTACAATGAAGCCCTTTCTGAGAGAATGGAATACGGGCAATTTAGTAAACCGTTCCCAGGTCAATTTCCCAGCTTTAAGTCGCTGTCAAGGGCTGGGGAGGGCGGGGCACAAAGGGAGAAGGAAACCAGCCCGGGTCCCAATAAGTTATTCCACCCTTCCGTCACCCAGGGAAAGCCAGGAGCCAGCCCGGCTCCAGGGCGGTACGCGCAGCGCCAGTCAGCGGGGTCGGGCTCCCCAGGGTGCAGCGCCGCCGCAAGGGCAGGTCAGGGAGAGACAGCAACGGGGTCCCAGGGTGGCCCGGGAGCAAGCGGAGGAGAAGCTGCAGCCCAGCCGGAGGACCAGAGCTGAGAAGGGGGGGCGCCATTTACCGGGCAGAGTGGACTTCCAGAGGTGGGGAGGCTGCGCCTGCTCTTTGGGGCAGTACATTTGGCCGTTCCAGCCGTTGGGCAGCGCCCAGGGCTGGTAGCTTTCCATGGGAAGACCCAGGGGTTCGTGGCGAGACTCGCCGGGCCCCCCGAGGCCAGGCACCACCGGCATATCCAGGTAGCCAGGCACGGGCTGGTGGTGGTGGTAAGGCCCGGGCGCGTAACCCTGGTGGTAGAAGGCGAACTCCTTAGCGCGGGAGCTGAACTCCTCGGCCGCCGGGCCGGCGGTATCCATGTACTTGTCCGCGAAGGCGGCGGCGGCCGAGGCGGGCTGCGCGCACGACTTGATGGCGTTGGGGTGCGGGCCCATGCGGGCGCACGGGTAGTAGCCGCTGCCGAAATAGCCGTAGGGCAGCGCCGCGGGCCCCGACGAGCTCTGCGCCGCCGCTGAGCAGGGACTGCACTGCTTGGCCGCCTCGGCTCCCGCCGGGCCCGCCGGGCCGGGCCCTCCCGAGGACGAGGCTGCCGCGGCCGCTGCAGCAGCGGCGGCGGCGGCGGCGGCTGCGGCGGCGGCCGACGGGGGC
>NW_005871100.1:3685235-3718187 GCF_000147115.1 Myotis lucifugus | reverse complement strand
CAGTAGAGAAGGGGAAGGGGCGGCCTCCCCGGCCGCTCCCCTTCCCTTTCCCCTGATTCCCAGGGGCTCGGAGCCCGTGTAAGATTGGGAAGGGGACAGGGGCGCGCTGCTGGGTTGCGACCTGAGGCGGTGGGGACAGGTCGGGTAAACCTGCGGGGTCTGGGGACGGAGCGTAGCGAGGCACAGTGCAGGCAGGGCGTTTCTTGGGGCCGCGGGCGCTGTTTTCTTTTCAGGCATCTACGCGTCTTTTCATGGACATGAGCGCTTTCCGCCTCCAGAGCTTGGCGATTTGGCTCTTTCCAGGGAAACAGTGGCTGGGCGGTTGCGGATGCGCCTGGCTCCTGAGTCCCAGGACATTGCACTGGGAAGCTTGGACGGCACTTAGGAGCTCCTTCCCCTTCCTTGTCCACAGTGTCGGCGGGCAGTTTCACACACTCACACTCAGAATGACCCATCGCACCCACACCGACACACACTCAAGTGCACCCTGAGCACACATTCACACGCATGTATACAGACTGTTCCTCACTCGGCACCAGTAGCCACTCTTCCTTCTCCAGAGACTGTGAGGTGGAGAGAGACATGTGTGTGCCCCGTTCTCCAGGGCTCCCACGCCTCCAGCCAAGCTGGCCAGTCCTGGAAGGAGTTTAAGAGAAGCAGGCTGGTGGGGTGCTGGCTGGGACCCAAAAGAGCCCCCCTTCTGAGGCCCGAATGAACTTCATAAAGCCTGGGCAGGAGCTGACTCGCCAGGTACCTGGGCACTCCTTATCGCACTCTCTGCTGGGACAGGACAAGGGGGCTCTTGGGGGCCACGTCATGCCTTCCCCGCAAGCAGGATGGAGAACACTGTCTCCACCATGCAGACTGCCCAGGCCTCCTCCATCCAAGAACCAGCCTGAGAAGCCTCCCCTCTGTGCCTGGGGAACCAGACCCTTTTCTGAGGGCCGGGTGGTGGGAAGTTGGTGCTTGAAGAGCCAAGCAGACGCCATAATTTGGCGAGGAATTCTGGGGGTCTTGTCGCGGTGGAAGCACATGCTTCTGTTTCCGATGGTGGCGGCAGTGATCTGGTCAGAAGCCCAGAAGGGGAACATGCGTTCAAAGTGAAAGTGGGCGCATTCCACGGGAACGTAGGGGTGTCGGAGCGCTCCAATCCCTTCCACCCCAGGTGGGCTGGTGAGCTGCCAGGTATGGACCTGCTGTCTGGTCCCAGCTTGCAGACTCGGCCCAAAACTGGGGGCACTTTGAATATCCCCAGCCCCTGCATCCCCACTCCCATCCCGCCTCTCTGCTCTCCAAGGCTCCTGGTCTTCCTGCAAGGTCCAGACCAAGACGGCTGGGCTCCGGCTTTTATCCATTCTGATCTCCAGGTTTGCCCGGACCAATGTAAGTGTTGCCCAATAAAACCTTCTGTGACCCCCTCTCCCACCCCCTTCACCATACACACCACCAGTGTGTCCTTTCCCTGCTGCCTTAGCTCCGGGTAAATATTGATTTGCCCCCAGTTTACCTCCTCCCTGACTGTCCAGTTGCAGACTAAAACACCGGCCTCTGTAGGGACCTGATTTTTGTGTGACTTTCCGGGGCCTGTTTCCCCCCTTCCTTCCTCCAAGCGGCATAGTAAAACTCGAGGTGACAAAGAGGCAGGGTAGGGTTCAAGGCCCCAGTTCCTGACGACTTGAGGGCTATTTTACATACGGGTCAGACAGGGCTGGAGGCCAAGGTCAAGTTGAACGTTGCAGTCTAGCCAATCTGAGAACTGCCATGCAAGCCTGGAGACCCAGGCAGCTGTGAAAGGCCCACCGCCCATCTCCCCTCACTCCTGACTCTTTTCTCCTTGGGAATTCTTGTTTCTGGCTCTGTTTGGTCAGGGAGCAGTTTTTGCTGCCTTTGTGGAGTTTTTCGGGCGGTGTTTACAGACTCTTCTTCTCTGCCTCCGCCCTGCTCTTGGCTCAAGCTTCAAGCCTCTTCTGTTTTCTAGCCAGACCTGGAATAACGAAAACACAGCTCTGGGAGCCCCCACCGAGCCGGCGCCTGTGCCAGCTCACCTCTGGCCATGGCGCAGCTGCCGGTGCACGCAGCGGCCAAGGCCAAGGCCAGCTCCACATTCCTCCATCCCTCTCCCCACTTCACCGGAGACCGAGCCCTGCGTGCAGAGGAAGGGCCCCAGCTCCACAGACTGCCAAAGTCGACTGGGTCTCTCCTCACCAAAAATGGTGAGACAAGATGCTGAGGAGCCCCCGAGCGAGCAGGTTTGTCTGGGAGGGACGGCGCTGGGGAAAAGCTTTGGGTTGCATCTCAAATTAGGCTTTTGTCCCTACGTGGCGGCCCCCCGCCAGGGAAGGGCTTCCAGTCTGAATTATTTATTGAGCGTCGTGGTGGATCTTTAGTGATCAACTTATCCGGATAGTTTCTTAGTTCTCTATCAACTTTCAAACACTCTCCAGACATGGTTACTTGGAGGGAGGCAACCTGTGTTCCCTTTCCCTTCATGTCTTGGATCTCGATGTAGGAAATGATTGTTCTGTCAGGCAAGTCAATGGCGTCCTGGCGTGCCGTCACTGTTTTTAAAAGTCTGCAGGCTCCGCGAGATATAGAGTTGTAGCCACTAACCAGTGGGGATGGTTTATAGAATTTGAATGAGCTCCGTGAATAATTTTGGGTCTCAGTTTCTAGGATTTCTACTCCCTTTGAAGCAAGAAAATCTCTTTCTCTCCCCTTCTTGTCCTTTGTCAAGGGGCGTGAGAGATTTGGGAATGGTTCCCAACACCATTTCTTAGCCTCCTAGCCCTGCAGGCAGCCACTACACTGACTTGCTGTGGAAAAAGAAAGGTTGCAGGGCAATGAAGAACTCGAGTGTACCCTGGGAAGCAAGCACAGAACTCCAGCGCACTTCTTCTTTTTCCCAACAGCAGGATCAAGATTCTTGCCTGCTCAGCTAGTTGGTCCTGACCCTCTGTTTTTTTGTTTTTGTTTTTTTTGGTGTCTACCAGACTCAGTCAGGAATTCCTATGGGGTTTCAGAGAGGTGCTATCCACTTGAATCCTGGCAATAACCATTTTATCCCTTTGTGAGCTCGGTTAAGGAAGCCAGGGCACCCAATGGGATCTGAGGGAGGAAGTGGCCCCTTGAGCAAGAGGGTGGCAGGGGTGGAGGTGTGCCCTGATGTCCCCTAAGGGGGCCCTGATGGGGCAGAAAGGGCCAGATGGGAGGATGGTGGCCGGCCAGGGGCATAGCCTTTGTTCCAGGAGCCAGACCCTTTCTTTTGCCAGACCCTTGGCAGGCATGGCTTCTAGCCTCTTAGAGCCAGCCAGGGTGCCTATGGGCCTCGCTATCCTGGAGTCTCCTTCTGAAGAAAGAGATCTTGGCTATATTTTGGGGGGGGGGGCGGGGAAGGACGGTGGGGGACTCCTTACCAGCCTGGGCCATGGTGAGCTGGGCTCCCGGGGTTAGAAGAGAAAAGGACAAAGGGAAATGGGGTTTTAATCGAGTTTGATTTTCACTAGCAAATGAAATTTACCTGCTCTCACTCTAACTGGGAGGAGGCTGTCAGCACTGCTCCCTGGCGCTCTTTCTCTGCATCCATCCAGCATTAGGATAAACATTCCTGGGTTGGTTTTAAAGACACTTTGTATTTCAAGATATTCATGTGTTTCTAATGTATCCAAGCAGCTTTACGAGCGGCATTTGCAGAACATCTTAACCCTCTCTCTCCCACGGCAGGAGGGGTGGGGTTGCAGAGATAATGGCAAAGGAAGAAAGATATGGAGGAGGGAATGGCAGAGAAGCCAAGGCTAGCTTAGCAGGAAAGAGAAAGAGATTTGGGGGGAAACAACTGAACAGGAAAGAACCCGGAATCTGCAGTCCACTAGGCCACCTGGGGAAGAGACAAGTGTAGGGCCGTTCTGGTCACAGTGGGCTTTGTGGGTTTCCCCACCCTTATTCCACCGGGGTGGAAGCTGCACTCTTTTCTTTTCTTTTCTTTCTTTTCTTTTTTCCTTCCTTCCTTCCTTCCTTCCTTCCTTCCTTCCTTCCTTCCTTCCTTCCTTCCTTCCTTTTAAGGAGGAAGGGTAAGTTCTGAAGAGACCTGAGCTGAAGCTGGGCAGTAGGCAGGGCAATGGCCTACCCTGAGTCACTTGCTCAAGCTTTGGTTCTAGCTTTTTGTGCATTTGGAAGCATTAATGAGGCAGCAAAAGGCCCAAGGCTGTGGGGACAGTTTTGAACTCTGGGAAGTCATGTGGCTCCGTGGTGACCCGATGCTCACAGTGACAATGGAAGTGCAAGCTCCAGGAAGACCCACACAAACAGCACTTGGCCATTCAGATCCCCTCACCCCGTGGATGTGAGGACAGCAAGTTTGGGGAGGAGCAGCTCTTCAGATGTGGGGGGAAGGGGGGTCCTTCAGTGCCAGGCCTGCCAGGCCTTCCAGGCCAGCGGTGCACAGCGCCTGGGAAAGGAGGTGGCAGGAGCCCAGGGAAGACCTCCGTTGCAGTGTTGTTCCCAGAAAGTCCCTGAGCAAGGAGAGGGACGCCCCCACCCCCGACCCAGCTCCTCTGAGGAGCAGCGGCCTCTGCACAAGGCCAGCCAGCGCACCCAGACCCCCCAGGGCTGGCGCAAACTTGGATGAGGGGCGCCTTCCCGCCTCTGAGACTGGCCGCCGTCGGGCTCAGGGAGGCCTGGGTGACTCCGCCAGCGGCGGCGGTGATGGTGAGGGAGCGCTGCCTGCCCCGACGGGGCCCGCCGCTGCTCTGCCCTGGACTGGACCTGGACGCTCAGCCTCGGGTCAAAAGACCAGAGCAAGCGCCCGAGGCAGGGGGGACGGGGGAGCGCTCGCCCGAAGGAGGAGTCGCCTTCTCCAAGATCTCCGCTGGCCGCTGGACTCGGACCCACGCCGCCCAGGGAGTGAGCTCCCCGTCGCCCGGCCGGGCCCTGGGAGGGCGCGGGGCGGCCGAGGAATCCGAGGAATCCGGCGGCTGCGACGTGGAAAGGCCGAGGGGCTCTGTCCGAGCTTATCTGTCCCCGCGCCCGCCTCCGCCCCCGTCCTAGCTGGACGCTCCCGCCCGCAACAAAACAGGAAACCGGCGCTGGGCTTCGGCTTCATTGTGTCAACAAATAGAAGACATTGGAGAGTCTGGAGGAGCCGGGGCTTTACACTAAGCCGGCCCCGCCGGGTCCCGGCTTTTTCTCGCGGAGAAACCGGTGCAGCAGCCAGGCGCCTGGGCCCGCGTGAGTCCCTCTCTCCTGAACCCTAATGCCCCCCCCCGCCCCCCGCCCCACGTCCCCGAGCCGGGTGGCGAGTTCCTAACGCCGAGAGCAATGAAGGAGGGAGACTCACCAGCGCAGCCCCGGGGAAGGGGAGTCAGAACAGAACACAGAGGTGTGAGCAGACCGGCCCCAGCGCGTTCCACGCTGTAATCACGACGTGTGTGCCTCGATATGTACACGCAGATTCACGCACCCAGTGCCCACGCACAGTGGGAACGACACCCCACGTCGCGTGGGTGAAGCCCAGGCATCCGTCCGGAGGAGACATAGTTCACCCTGTCCGACCAGCTGGGTGACATACTTGGGGCGGCTGGCGTCTTCCTGCCCATTCTGAGATTTCCTCCCGTTCACCGCCCCCTCCCCAAGCGGCTGCGTAAATACACCTGTGCCCGGTGGCAGGCGAGCCCCGACTGGCATGTCCCTGGCCCGGGTGTCCTCCCCGGAAACTCGGGCTGGCCCTGGGGCCCGGCGCGGAGCCGACCGGGGTGCGGACGCCGCTCAGGGCGCAGTCGCAGCTCCTTTGTCCCGTGGCTCCAGCCCCGCTCAGCCCAAGGCTCGGGGAAACGAAGCAGCTCAATAAAAACTTTGGATATTAGTTTTTATGGGTATTTGCACTCTGGTCCGAGGAGCTGAGTACGGAAGCTCCGTTAATCAGCCCCACAACCTCGCGTTTGGATGCTCAGTTTATGGGTGGGGACAGGGAGATGGCCGGAAAGGAAGCTTGGGGATGGCCGGCTGGTCCCTGAGAAATGAAAAGGGAGCAAGGTCGTTTTCCGTTCTTGAAAAACAAGGTTAAATGAGTCCCTCCAGGGGCTACCCAACTGGACTGTGTTTTTATTTGAGCCTCCTGGCAGGGAGAATTTTTCCACCTTTGCCTAATACAACATTTAAAAAAAATCTTTTTATTATGGAATTTTCCAAATGCACGCAAAAGTCGAATGAACCCCTATATACCCAACTCCCACTATTATCATTTTGTCTTTCAAGTTTCATCACTCACGTCCACTTTTTTTTTTAGTATTTTATAAAGAATTCTAGTTGGGAGTCGAATCATTCTCAACTAAGGTTTTGAGGATAAATTTCAAGGTTGAGCAAAATTGCTCAATAAAAAGGAATCCTTCCCATGCCTGAGGGTAAGAGGTCAGTGTGTTTGAACTTGAATTGTTCTGATCACAATCTAGAGAGAATTTAAGGGTCCACCCTAAAGGAATCTGGACAAAAAAGGGGGCTTGAGGTGTGAGGCATCTTGCTGGAAATTGTATGTCTCTTCTTTTTCAAACACACATACAGGGAGACGCATGCTACCCTTTCGTGTGTCATCCTTTGATAGAAGATTTCTACTGCTGCATCAGGATTTGGGGAAGAGATGGAAACCATGGCTTAGTCCTTTCTAGGTCCTCGGTTGACATATATTCCCTTCTTATCGGACAAGTGGCAGTGTTGTATTTCAGCACACCTCTTCCCCTGGTGGAAACCAAAAAGAGATTTCTAGTGATTAAGCCAGGAAGGGAGTGTTTGTCAGAATTCATAGCCCATCATAGCCACCACAGTTTTCAAAAAGAAATGCAATTCAGTGTACTTTCTTTACAATCTCCTCAGCGGTAATAGATTTTTAAATAAATAAATAAAATCATTGTGGTTTTAATTTGTTTTAATTCAGTGGTCTGATTGACAAGGAGCATAATCCTCCCCAGCAAATGCTGAAGTGTGGTTTAGCGAAAAGCCTGGGCAACTTTAGGAAGCAAAAAGGCGAAAGTGAAAAACAGCAAACCCTTGAATCTGACCGGTCCCACCCACTCCGTAAGTTCGAGCCCCAGTCGCCTGAGAGGATATTTGTCAGCCTTTCTGAGGCCAAATGTTGGGTTATTTTGCATTTGGATGGTTTATGGATCCTTAATCACCCCCCACCCCCCTTTTTGAGGCATTGTTAAATACCTGGGATGCTCTTATGGTAATATGTGCTAATGCAGCCGCTCATCACATTAGAAAAGAGCTATTTGGCTAAACTCCTAAGGAGCGTGTAAATTAAACAAGAGAGGTCTGTGAACCGAGGTTATATCACTCTTGAACAATTCCCCCTTCACCCATCAGGAGCCCCTGGAGATGCTGCCCGAGTCCCTGCCCTGCGGCCGAGGGGCATCGGCAAGATTGATCCCTATCAGGGCTTTGGGCACAGCCGCTCCTTCGAACAACTGTCATCGGATGGAGTTCACTACAGGGTTCCGGTCAGGGTCAGGCTCGGGACTGCAGAAGTGAGCCGATGCCATCACAGAGAAGCTGGGAGACACAGAGGAAGGGAGGGTGGGAAGGCAACAAATAAGAAGCAGAGAAAGCATAATTCCCAACAAAAAGTCAAGCCAAGGCAGCCCACGGCAGGCCTGTTTTTAAAGCTCTGCAGAAACTCATTCTCTGCAGAAGCCTGTTCGCTCAAGAAGCCTGGCTGGGGCCCCGCTGGCGAGGAGCGGGTGCTTAGGCTGCAAGCCTCCCTGTGGCTCCTTTAACTGCACAACAATAATCTGTGATTTGAGAAACCGTTTGGAGTCCAGGATTAAGTGTGGGCTTGAACTTCTGCCCACGGAGAACCCACGCAAGGAATTCTGGCTGCTATCAGCTGTCTCGGCACAGGTCTTGAGCCCGACTTGGGACAACCTATCGAGCCTGCTAGCAATTACGTGCTCTCAGCCACTTTTAAAAAGGCCATATTTCTTTACATTTCTAGGACCTAATGTGGGGTTATGTCGGGTCATGGGACCCTTGGCTGGTGCAAAGTAATTTGATGTCATTGAGAGCAAGCAGACTCGTTTGTCACCCCGAGGAATAGCTGTCCCCACAGGCCTGAGATGGGAGCAGAGCAGAGCTGGCTGGGGCTGTGGGATTCAGTCGCGGGTCCAGTGCTGGCTTAGCTGGGTGGGCAGGGAGGGGACTTCCTGGGTGATGTGTGTTGGCGTAGGGAAGCGAGGGGGCCAGCTGTGCTCCAGCATGCACATCAGCCCGTTGAGCTCCTGTGGGACCCCGACTACTCCAGGCCCTTGGATCTCAGGTTCATCTCCTACAGAATCCAAAGCTCAGCGTTCCATTCCCCGAAGTTCAAGCTGGCTAACACAGCTGCCCTGCTTCTTCCCATCCCCACGCACCTCTGCTCCAGCGGTCCACACTGGATTCATAACAACTAAGGGAGCCTGCCTACCTGTGGGACAAGAGTCACCCAGCTGAGAGATGCCAAAGAGAAGTGGGCAGAAGGGGCCAGAACCTTATATCCCTTTGGGGGTGGACTTTGGTGTGTGATAGGTCTGGCTAAACATCTTGGGTTTCAGGCATTTGCCCAGAATGGCCACATCCATTATTTCCAGTTACTTTCAGTTTTTTTTTTTGGGGGGGGGGTGTTGTAGAAGAGTGGTCAGAGGATAACAGAAAGCCAAAAAACAAGCGTTCATGAGCTCTCCTTTGAAAATCAGGGAGGGGCCAAGCTTAGAGTTTGAGTAGGTGTGGAGAAAGCATCGCGATGGGCAAAAGGAGGAGGGGAGGACATTTGTGACAGCCCTGGGCTGAGGCTGAGGCTGAGGCTGGTTCCTCCTACAGAGGGAACTCTCAGTAGTCATCGCTGTCCCCTGCAGCCCCCACCCCAGAGGGCCCTCCACCAGGAGAGCTGTAGGCCCACAGCTGGGGGCTGGGGGGGGGGGGCGCTCCTGGGATTCCCACAGTGAATGTGACCCATGTGTATCCCTTGGCTTCCCAGTGCTGCTCTTCCTCCCAGGATGATGCAATAGATGGAACAAGACGGGAAACAGACCCAGACCAAGTGGTCACCCAGGAGGCCCAGAGGAGGGAGACCCGCCAGGAGAGATGCTGCGACTGGCAGTTCCGAGGCAGACGAGGAAGCCAGCAGGGAGCCCGCCTATCTTTTCGGCTGCCTTCAGGTTAGAAAGAGGCGCTGGCGCTGCGGAGAGAGCTGAGGTAAGAGACAGCATTCCACACGTGGGGCTCATTCCCCAGGGTCCTGAGAGGAGCCGGGGCTCATAGAAGTTAGGTAGCCTGGGCAAGAGTGAGCCCCCGATGGCCGCATGACGGAGATGGGGCGAAAATCCCGCCTGCAGCCCTGGGAAGCCGGCTCCGCAGTGCACCTGGCCCACACCAGCCGGCAGGTGGCGAGGGGTCTTCAGCCTCACTTGATTTCTGCGGTGATCTCTTGGTCCCCAGAGCGACTCAGGACCCTCAGGAGAACCCTCATGTGGTCGCTCCAGGTCTCTGCCCGCCTGGGCCCCTGGGCCCTCAGCTGGCCTACCAGTTCCTCAACCTGAGAGAGCTGGACCTGTCCTCTCCCAGGTGGAAGTCGCTCTCGGCCCTGAGATCTTCAAGCCCGTCCGTGCTTCGAAGGGGCGGCCAGGGAAAGCGGGTCTTTGGTCTTCGCCCTCCCACGCCCACCCCATCCGGAGGCAGTCAGGCCGCAGCCCGCAGAGGCAGAGGATGCTGCAGTTCCATCCTCTTCCCACTAGATGTCTTCCCAGAATTGCAGGGGGCTCTCAGCTCCCGGTGCCCGAGACTCGGTTTCCCCCGCTGCGTTGGGAAGTGTGGCGTTCTGCTGGGAAAGCAGTTTTCTTTTTTTCTGCCCCCTCCTCGCCCCGCACTCTAAACCCTGGCTCTGGAAATCCACCGGAATCAAACTCTGGCTCCCTGCGGGCCTGCGTCGGGACCACTCTCGCCATTGGAATCTTTTTATGACCTTTGATGTGTTTAAATAACATAGCAAGGCTGAGTCCACACCTCGGATTAAACTTTAATCGGCAGCAGTCAAGGTCGCCCAGGTGGTAAACGCGTTTCCTCCGACGTCTCCTGGCGGACACTGCGGGGCCGAAGTCTGGGGCTGTGGCTCCCACTGTGCCCTCCCGCCCCTGCCCAGGCCGGGTGGGGGCCAGGACCGGGCCATCCCATCCAGCTCCAAAGGGGACTGAGGAAATAGAGTCGGAGGCAGACACCCAGGGTGGGCTAATGACCTGAGCACAGGTTTTATAGCTACTAGACAGAATAGTTAAAAATTCCAAAAGGCACTTCCAATTTCCCCTGACTCCCGAGAGAGAATGGCTGTAGATCCAAAGTCATGGTCAGAGCCTTGATTATTTCCCCCGGGTTGCCCAGGGAAGGGTGGGGGGATTGCTGGTAATGACAGTGCAGCCAGGTTAGCCCGTTGAGGTAGGCCAGGATCTAAAACCCAGGCTGTAGGGACCCTGCCCTGTGCCAGGACACACAAGGCTAGCCTGAATCTCAGCTTGTCTGACTCACCAGGGCTGAACATAATTTTCTGAACCAATATAGTCATCATGGAGAATCGTCTTGGGCAATTATTTACAATCCAAGGCCAGGGCAGCATGTATAGTGAGGGCCACAGTGTGCTCTTAAAAAGGGGATGTGCACATAGGGCTGGAAGGCTCGACAAGTCATCAGTAAAATGGCTTCCTCTGGGGAGAACTGAGGGTCAGAGGGTCCCGTAGAGAATTCACTTTTTGCTATAAATTCTTTTGTGTTGTTTATAATATGTACCAATTGCATGTATTAGCCATTGAAGCAACGCTTTTCAGAAAATAGGGGGCCCATTTATCTCAGGGCCCAACACCCCTTTGGCAAATTCCCTCCACACATCAAATCAGACGTGGATTCCGGGGAGTCACTGAGATAAGACACCCAAAACTTGCGGGCTATGCAGTCAGATTCCCATCTCCTGGGAGGGGTTCTCAGGCCTTTCTCTGCTGGGCTGGCGCTGACCTGGAGATGAACGTGCCAGCCCTGTATGTAAAACCCCAGCCACTCACAGCAACAGGAGAACTCCATTGTCTCAGAAGGAATTACAGCCTGATTTCAGAGAGGAAGGGAGAGAGAAAGAGGGACAAAAACATCAATGATGACAATCATGGATCAGCTGCCTCCCGGATGCCCCCTACTGGGGATCAAGCCTGCAATCCAGGCATGTGCCCTTGATGGGAATCGAACCTGGGACCCTTCAGTCTGCAGGCGGACCCACTGAACAAAACCGGCTAGGGCAAAACCTGATCTTCAATTTTCCCCGCAATCCCTGGGCACCTGAGGGTTTATAGACAAGGTCCTGAGTCCCACAGCCCTAGCCATGGTGTGAACAGTAAATCTTCTTTAGGTGTGTATGTGTATATCTGGTGTGCCAATTCTTGTCCCCGAGTTTCAAGCAAGGAGTTCCACATACTCGACTGGGGTACTGACTCACTTGGGTTAGAGATAATATGACCACTGACTAAAGTTAGTGCTTCTTCG
Source organism: Myotis lucifugus (assembly GCF_000147115.1). Lineage (NCBI taxonomy): Eukaryota > Metazoa > Chordata > Mammalia > Chiroptera > Vespertilionidae > Myotis > Myotis lucifugus. The sequence continues at coordinate 3,706,649 of NW_005871100.1, read as the reverse complement.
TGGGGCCTTGTGGGGGCTGGTAATGCTCTCTCAGCGTCTGGGTAGTAGTTACACGAGTGCACACACATATAAAAATCCAGCGAGCTGGGTGCTTACGATTTTTATGCTTTGCTATATGTAAGTTATATGGCAATAAAAAAATTTTAAAGTGCTTCCTCATAACGACCTGCAAAGTAGGTCCCGAGGTTGTTATAATCGTCTCCGTTTTCCCGACGAGGCAGCTAAGACTCAAGGGCAGCTAGACCTTCCCGGCTCTGGGGGCGAAAAAGATCCCTCCCTGCGTCCTCCCCCGAGAATAGCTGCTTCCACGGGGAGCTCTTTCTTCTCCAGCCGTTTTCTCAGGGAGCGGGAAGCAGCTCAATCTGCAGATGCTCTTCTCAGGGTGGCTGTGAGGCGGCTTTCTGCAAACCCTTTAGCCTTTGAGTGGGGACACCATGGGGAGGCCGCTGTGCCCAGAGGCTGTGGAGCCCAGAGGGCCCCACTTCCGTCCCTCTAAGGAGGAAAAAGGCCTCTGGGGCTGGGAACTATTTCCTTCTTCTTATCCCAGGGCCCCTGTCCACGCGCACCCTGCAGCTGAACCTGGCGCCCTAGAGCCCCCCTCCCCCCCCCCCCCCCCCCCCCCGCCCAGGCAGCCGCACCCTCCCTCCGGTGCTGCCCCCACCTCCGTTTCTCAAAAGCACAGGGTGAGGAGTGGGGGGCGCTCTGAAATAAAGGTGGCTGCCGTTAGATGGCCGAGGACATAGAGAGCGGTTGTTATTTATTCCAGGCACAGTCGCAAACGGCTTCCAAAAATATCAGCCGAGATATTTTATTGTCCGGCCTGTCTGCAGCCTGTAATTATGCGTTCAAGATGTTTAATGTGTGCAAATGCATTAGCCGCTTTCGCTCGTGAAAGCCTCGCGGGGCGCGGGGCGGCGGGTCTGGAGCTGATTACGCGGTACAGTCGCAAACACGACGCCCTCTCACTGTACCCGCCGCCGCCTTCACGGGCGGCTCGGGGCGTTTACGCGGACAAGCTGGGTTTTCCTTCTCTCCCGCGTGGTTCGAAAGCGGCTGCTGGGCGGCTGCTGGGCCAAGTTCGGGGTCCCGCGGGGAGAAGGCGGCGGCAGGGGAGCGGAGCGCAGCCCGCGCGGGGCGGGCAGGGAGGCGGCTGGGCAGGTGGCCGGAGCCCTGGCGGCCGGGGCAGCCCCCGGGTGGGCAGGGTCGAGCCCTCCCCCTGCTCCGGGCTGTGAGCTCTCGCGTCCCGCCTCCCCATCAGGCCGCCTCCGCGCCCCGCAGCCGCCGGCCGAGCTGCGCCGGGTGGAGATGCGACCTCTGGGCCGAGGCCCTGGGCCCGGGAACCGTTCTCAGGCCGAGTCCGGGCCGGGTGGCGCGGGCCGCTCTCACAGGGCTGACCCTCCCCCCCCCCCCACCCCGTGGACGTGCTGTTTTGGGGCCAAGAGTTCAGCTAGGGGGGACCCCCGCCTCCCCCCAGGGCCAGGCCCAGCGCCTCCCACGCCGAGCCGGCCTCTCGGGCAGCGGGTAAGGCCCGGCACTGGCACCTCCCACGCCGCCACATGGACACCTCGCCCCATATTCGGGCAGCGGCTCCACCCGCCCGTGAGAGTGGCCAGAGCAGGGACAGCAGTCCTGGCCCCGGTGCCCGGCCCCGGGGGGGGGGCGGGGGGGGACAAAGGCGCACGTCTGCCAGCCACCAGCTGCCCCCCCCCCCCCCCCCCCATCTCACTTCCATTCACTCGGGCTCTCAGGCCAAGAACAACAAGGCCGCGTCGGTGCGGGCGGCGCTCAGCCCGGTGCCGCCGCCGGGCCGCTGGGTGGGCGATCGCCTTCCCGGTGGCGGGTCGGGGCTGCCCGAGGGCTTCTCTGCTGGAGGCCCCGGGACTCCGCGCAGGAACCGCCCGGCAGGTTCCCGTCAGTGCGAATTCCGCCGCCGGCCTGTGTCCTCTCATGTCTCCTTAGGAAACGACCAGATTTTGAAACTCATTTTAGGCCGCAGATTTAAAACCAAACAAAAACATTTGGCGCTCACTGCGTGTTGCGGGGCACGGAAGAAAACCTGTGTGGGCGACGGAGGCCTGGCAGGCTGCTGCGGGCCCAGGGCCTGGGGAACAGGCTGGTGCGGAAGGACCCGGGCGGGTGAGATGATCCCAGGCAGGGAAACACTGGCAGAGCAGACGGGGAACCGCCAGAGGGATCTGTTCCTGCTCCGGATGAATCATGCGGGGAGAATCCCTGCCGGCTGGAGCTCCTTGCGCTCAGACGCCCGCCCGGGGTCCTCGGATCCAGCCATGGTGGGGAAGTTTCTAACATGTGACCTCCCAACCTCCCCCTTAAGGGTGCAGGCTCTGCTACAGGAGAAGAAAGGGAGACAAAAAGCCTCGTGGGGGTCCTGGGGGGCTGCAACCCAAATAAACTCCAAGCTTTGGTGCCTGGCATAATGCAGTTGCCAAGGCTCCCAGACCTGGAGTTTTGCAGCAGCTAGAAATGTGAGGACAGCAAGACCCGTGGCGGGAGGTGCAGACTAAAGCTTTGAGATTCTCTCCCATTGTTCTTCCTCTCTCCCTTGTGTCTCCCTTTCTCTTCCACATCTTTTCCCACTCTGGGGGGAGGGGGGGTCAGGCCTCTGATTACCAGTGGCTTTGCTCTCTGGCCCTAGTTGGATGGGATGGAGAGACTGGGAAGTTTGAGGCAGAGTTTCACTAGTGGTTCAGATTTCAGAGACCCCCAGAAGTGACCACAACACCTCCACCCCCCCCCACCCCCCAAGAAACCTTAACCACATTCAGTGCCTCACAGGTTTGTGGCCTATGGGGCTTTACAAAGGTTATCTTCTAACACAGAGGTTCCTGGTTGCCTGTGAGGCTAAGCAGAATTTTGTAAGCAGGAGGGGGCAAGGGGTGGGGTGTGGGGAGCCAGTGTGTCAGTAGATTTCCTGGCCCAGTGTAAAATCAGTGCTGATAGCAGAAGGCCACGTGCTTCTTATTGCTCTTTTGAATGTAATTTGTCATAGAATCAAGGGTTTCTAGGTGCCCACACAGCAATTCAATATTCGATCCTCCCTCTGGGAAGTGACTGTGATCAGGCCCTCCTTGCTCTCCTCTATTTTTCAGCCCCTCAAAGGAACCCACAGAAACACAGGGGGGCCCAGGGGGAGACTCGTGCCTTTGGAAATGACTCTGCCTGGGACCCAGAATCCAGAAATGGTGAGTGGTTTCTCTGTCTGGGTCCTGGGGCTGGGGAAGGGCTGCTGGCTGGACTGCCAGGGGGCCTCCCTTGGGCTGGACTGCCAGGGGGCTCCCTTGAAGCTGCGCCCAGTCAGGGACTGGGGTGGGCTCTCGGGAAAGTGGGTGAACAGGGCCACCTGGAAACCGAGCTTCCTCAGCTGACCAGATTCCCCGGAGGAGGAATTCTCTGCCTGGGAGTGATTGTTGCCAATTCCAGTTCCCAGATTTGGTTGTTCTGGCCCAGGAAAATTGGGGCCTTGTTTAAATCTTTTCGTAGAAGTTATAGACTCATTCTTCAGCTTTCTGTTTTCTATTAGCCAAACAGAGACTTCACGTAAGATAATCTTGGTTTCTCCCTCCGACCTCTGGAACATGTAATTTGGGGGAGATACTGTATTTAAAATGCCAGTCCCCGTAATGAGCCCAGCTTAGCAGTGTGAGCTCCCACCCTCCCCTTAATGAACAGTGCTGTCGAGAAATAATTTCACTTTGATCTAGTTTGTGACCTGATTTTTTGGCTTAAAGAAGACTGGGCGGCTAATTGGATTCTTCAGTTGCCTTTAATCTCCACCTCAACACTTGGAACCTGACCAAGCTGAATTAAAACAAGTCTGATAAACAAGATGTAGCTGGCTCCCAGGTTAACAGCAATGAGAAAACGCCCCCACCACTGTGGAGTTTAATGATCACAGCGAGGTTGGCACCTCACAAAAAAACATGAGGCTGTAGGCCCCAGAACCTGGAGCACGGAAGTCTTCAGAATCCTTTCCCCTTCCCTCCCGACACCCTGGATGTGGTTTAATTAGAAAGAGAAGGCGAGGCCTAGAGGGAGGTGGGGAAGAAAAACTTACAGTTGGTGAAAGAGGCAGGGTTGGGGGGTTCATCTCCAAGGGAGGCAGGACGTTGAGGAGACTTTGTCCCTGGGAGAGGAAGCAGGCCCGGCCTTTGAGGGCTGGACAGTAAAGACTGCAATTCGAATTTCCAACTGTGCTCCAAGAGTGAGCTGGTGCAGAAGGGAAATAGGATATGAGGGGCAGGGTTATGCAGCCTGAGGGGCTGGGAATCCCGGGTTTTATTTAATCTTTTCACATGCCAGGATTTTGTGTTCTGGAGGCAAAGCAGAGGAAGGAAGGAGCTGGCTGGGACCTCCCCATTCTTAGTGGGGGGGCCTGAGAAGGGTTCCTCCTGGGCTCCCCTCCTGATGCTCCAGTTTGCTGTCTGCTTAGTAGCTGGAGAAGTTCGAAGGGACTATTAGTACTTGCGCCCAGGCAGTGGGAGTTTGGATTAGGTCAGGATCTCTCAACCTAAACACTATTGATGTTTTGGGCCGGCTAAGTCTTTGCTGCCGAGTGTGTCCTGTACACTGTAGGGTGCTAAGCAGGATTTCTGGACTCTATCTACTAGATACCAGTAGCTACTTCCCCAGTTGTGACTATCAAAAATATCTTGACATTGCCAACTATCCCCTGGGGCCAGGGATTGCCCCCAGGTGAGAACCACCAGTTTAGGCCTCTGAGAGGCAGGCATTTCTGGGGAAAAGGTGGAGTACTTCGCTTAAAACAAATGATCTCTGTAGGGTCTCAGAGCCTGGGGAGCAGGATGGAGGGTGGCCTTTCTGGACAGCTGGACCATGAACACCCTCTCAGGGCTGTCTTGAATTTCCACTGAAACACCTTCATGAAGCCTTTGAACAAACATGTAGCTTCCAGGGCATATAATCCAAACCTTTAGACACACCAATCTAGGAGGAATGTGTGTGTAAGAGATGCTGGGGGAGGTGGATCCAGCCTTGAGTAAAAGAAAGCTCCTTTTCTTAGCACACCTGGCCTTCCAGTGGGAAATGGCGGAGCTTTGTGTAACCTGTGCTCCTGGGTGTGTCTGGGAGTGGAGAGGCCATTGAAAATGTCCAGGTGAGAGTTGGCCCCTATGATGCCTTTAGGCAGATCCTTATCCAGTAAGGGGTCCTACAACTCATCTTTTCCCTCTGCTTCTCAGACCCAGCCAACCTCGTTCAGCAACCTTTTCTCACCTAGGTGTTCTGGAAACTGTAAGGTCCAGGAAAGTGTGAGTGTGGCATAATTTATTGGACATTTGGCATTATTATAATGCTGATGGAAAATCATTTAAAAAATAATCTCAACCAGATTCTTCCTCCCTGCCTCCTTCTCCTTCCTTCCTAACACGTGCACATTGAACACAAATTTAAAAAAAAGTAAAGATTGAGAGAAAAGGTTTAATTCACAAGGCAGTTCTATCGGGCTCGGCTATCAATAATAAGAACAGGGTTAGATTGGAATATATATAACCGCAGGCATCAGTAGTCTCTCTCTGGAATAGGTGATTCCTTAAACAAGGCTAACTAGGCACCCAGGAGGCAGGGTCTCCAGATGCAGTAAGCTTTAGGTATTTGAAAAAAAGTCACTCATTGAGTGCTTAGAGAGTGCTAGCCATCTTACAAATATTAACTCATTTAATTCGCCAGACAGTTCTAGGAACTATCGTGATCATTATCCCCACTCACAGACGGGGAAACAGAGGCACAGCCAGGGTCAGTAATTTGCCCAAGGTCATCAGCTACTAAGGGGCAATACCAGGCTTGAACCCAGGCATTGTGTCCAGGGGCCTTTTTTCAACTGCTAATCACTGCTGCTTCCTGCTAATGCACTGGGTAGAGACAGCGCCCCAGGAGGGAAGCTGGGGAGGTGGGCATCTCCGTACTAAGCAGGTAGCCACTACTCTAGAGGCCTCACTCTGACCTTCAGAGCCAGAGTCCCTGTTAATAGATGGGTCTATTAATAGATGCTTTTCTGATCGTTGCAAGTAAGTTATGGGAAGTGTAATGCATAGCCCTAATATTACTACCTCAGAAACACAGATGTAATGAAGGAGGGGAGGTTGTAACTATAGGGAAACACCGATTCTAGTAACAGAAGTCAGTGGCAGCCAGAGACGTTCTCCCAGGTTTCCGGCCCTGCTGGTGGCCCCTCCACCAGGCTCCATGCAGGCAGGAACCCCCCAGAGGAGGAAAGGGGCCTGTTATAGGAGTCATCAACCTGTCACCACGGCTAGGGTGAATATGGCTTCTGAGTTGGGGGGAGGGGGTGGAGGCTTAGTATTTAGCACCACCAGCTGCAGGCAAGGGGGAAGGGGCTGTGGAGTGGGACTGGGAGGGGGAGCATGGAGGGGGAGCAGGCCTCTCCCTACAGCCCTGGAGCAGACATTTATTGAGCCAGCAAGGCTCCTTGCTGGGCCCTGCTTGGCACCTAACATGAGAAGGGGTACTTACCCTGAAGGAACCTTCACAGTCTATGCATGTTTGGGTTTGTGTGTGTGAGAAAGATGGGGTGACTACATCAATGATGGCATTGAAGGCTGAGACAAGAACTCAGGGACAGAGTGGCATGAAGAGTGTGCAGCCCTAGCCAGTTTGGCTCAGTGGATAGAGTGTTGGCCTGCAGACTGAAGGGTCCTGAGTTCTATTCTGGTCAAGGGCATGTACCTCGGTTGCAGGATCCTCCCGGCCAGGGCCCTGGTTAGGGCATATGCAGGAGGCAACCAATCGAAGTGTTTCTCTCACATCAATGTTTCTGTCTGTCCCTCTTTCTTCTACCTTCTCTAAGAAATCAAAGGAAAAACATCCTTAGGTGAGGATTAAAAATAAATAAATAAATAAAGCTACTGCTTCTTTTAAAAATAAAAGAGAGAGAGAGAGTGTGTGGGGAGCGGGGGTCTGCTTGGGGCAGGCAGTGAGAGGCTGGGGTGTTAGTCCTGGACCTAGAGGGTCAGAGGGGGTCCTCTCTGGTGGAGATGCAAAGGGCAAGTTGGGAACAAGCACAAGCCCAGCTGGGCTCAAGGTCAGGGCGGGAGGGGAAGAGCTGTCCAGCACCCCCACGTTCCAGATTCTGCACTTTGTCGGGATTCTCTCACTGAGCACGCGCAGCTCTCCTATGACTCGGGACTGTTGTTCTTCCAATTTTGCAGATGAGGAAACCGAGGCAGAGGAGCAGCGACTTGTGCGAGGCCCCACAGCCGGGCGCAGGGGCCCTGCGGGGACCCGGGAGCCGCCAGGTGCACAGGAGGGCTTGCGCAGCTCAGTGCCGGGAAAGGGGGCCCCGGTGGAGGGCTTTCGTTCGTGGTTCGGTGAAGAAAAAGCTGCTCTCACGGTTCTGTATTCCCTGCCCCAGCATCACATCCTGGGAAGGACAGCCAATCTCGATGAGAAACTGAGAAACTGGGTCTTCTTTTCTGGGGCGGGTCACAGGGCACCAGGGCGTGGAGGCCGGTGAGGAAGCTGGAAAGGCTCCGGGGGACGGACACACGGACAGAGGGACGGACGCGGGCGGCCGCGAGGACCAGCGGCCGGCAAGCAACTGGGACTACCCAAGCCCAGGGAGCATGGGGTGGAGCCCGGGGACCGGGAGGGCTAGGCCAGGCGCGGCGAGTCCTCCTCCGGCCCTGGGCCGGGTCCTGGGAGCTGTCCCGCGGCTGCAGGCCGGCTGAGCCTCCTCCGGCGCCGGCTTCCCCGCCCGCCTGGTCCGGCTGGGTCGGGACGGCAGGCGCAGCGGCCGGAGGGAAAGGGGACCGTGACCCTCCCCTTCCAGCGGGGCGAGAGGCACTGCACTCGGCTCTGCGACTTAATCAGCTGCGTGACGGGCAGAGCCGTGCAACTTCTAATCTGTAAAGAAAGGCTGACGACAACACTAACAATACCATTCCCTACGTGATAGGATCAAATGACGTCATTTATTCCATGAACGCACGTGATGTCCACCTGCTATACGACAGGCGCTATGCTAGGCTCTTTTCATCCTAAAATACTTATTTTTTTCTATTTGTGCCTTTTTGGATACATTTAATTGAAAGATGAGATACAAAAAAGTACATAAATCATAAGATCAACAAAATACCACAAAGTGAACACATCTGGGCCACAGACCAAGAATCCAAAGATAGGCAGCACCTCACTACCCGCCAAGGTAGTTATTTTCAAATAGTTATTTTTATTCAACAAATGAACGATGCTGTGAAAGGTCATTGCACACAGACAATAGAGTGCTATGAATAAGAGGCCCCTTGTCTAAGGTAGCTGCTTGCTGCTGAGCCCACGGGGATTTATCTGAGTACTTGCTTCTCCTGGATCTTCAAGGGAGTAGAGACCTGGGTTCTCACCTCCGTCCTCTCACGGAACACTGAGGTGCCGCCTGTGGCCTCTGGTCTCCTTCCAGGAAAGAGGGGCTGGCTTTGACTCTGAGGACCCTTCCTCCGGTGGCTAATGAGAGTAGCTTGGGTGTAGCTCAGAAATAATAGGATGCATTTGGAGTGTGACTTGTTGCACTATTTATTATTACTAAAACAAATCTTATTTTTTAATGTTTTTTTAAATTGATTTTAGAGAGAGAGGAAGGGAAAGGGTTAGAGAGATAGAAACATCAGTCAGCTGCCTCCTGCACACCCCCTACTGGGGATTGAGCTCAAAACCTGGGCATGTGCCCTGACCAGGAATCCAACCAGTGACCTCTTGGTCCATGGGTTGGTGCTCAACCACTGAGCCACACTGGCCCAGCTAAAGCAAATACTAGTATGTTCATATCAAGGTGAGTGTCTCCAGCCTGAGGCTCATCATAAATTTGGGGCCTGGGGTTCATCATAAAACCTCAAAGAGGTTCTGCTACCTTAAATAACAACTGGAGATTTCTTTAGAAATCGTTAGAGGGGAGCATTTCTACCTGTGCAAGCTGAATATTCCTACTGAACAGTCTCCTCAAGTACTACTAGGTGGTAGGTTGGAATGGTCCATTGCCATTGGTACAGTGTGCTGCCATGGTCCAACCTAAAAATTGCAGGGGGCATGGATTCCAAAGGGTATTTGCCTACCTGTTCATTCCCTGTTAGACGGGGTGATGGGTAAAGTCCAGCCTCTCTTCCTAGGCTGCCTGGCCAGTGCTCGAGGCAACCTCTGCAAAGACCAGAAACCCTACTCCGGCAGTTTTCCCCGAGGGAGCCAGAGGTCCTCAGACAGGAGCAGCCTCAGGTGTGGAGAACATGGTAGAGTAGCAATTCCTTACATAGGAGTTGAGATTTACAATTGACAAAGCACTGGCCATTTTCTCCATCTGTTTGGTGGGTTTACTCCATACTTCCCTGGGTTTTGTTTTGTGATGATGGAAGGGTCCAGAACATGTACATTTTGAAGTGCAAGGTGACTCTGGCTTTAACTTTGGAGTCACGCCGACTTAGATTTGAGTCCCCACTCTGCCACCTACTTGCTTTGTGACCTTGAGCAAGTCTGTTCACATTTCTAAAATTAAGTTTTGTGTTTTTTTGAAACTCAACAATGGGTATCATAATATCACCTAGATAGCCCATAAGAATGTTGTGAAGTTTAAGTTCTATGATGCAAATAAAGCACTTAGCCCAGTACCTGGACTAATGTAGGTGTGATAATGGTTAGCTTTAATTACATGTCATTAATTTTGTTATGTAATATAATCCTTATATGCATGGCAGAAATTGTTCTGATTTACAGTGATAAAACAGGAAGTATAGAACTACTAACATGTGCTACATCATGGATGAACCTAAAAACATAAGCTAAGTGAGAGAAGTCAGACACAGAGTCCACCTATTGTATGACTCCATCTCTCTAAAATGTCCAGAAAAGGTAAACCTCTGGATGCAGAAGGCAGATTAGTGGCTACCTCAAGCTGGGGGTGAGAAGAGAGATGAACTAGAGAAGGGCATGAGGGATCTGACTGGGGGGATGGAAATGTTCCAAAATGGATTTATTGTAGTGCGTGCACTACTGAATAAAGTTATTAACAGTCATTGGATTGTACACCTGAAATAGGTGAGTTTTGTGATATATAAAATATATGTCAATAAAGTTGTTTTAGAAACTCAGGAAGTATCACAGAAGGGAGAAAACAGAATCCAGGTTTCCAGTGAGGTGTTCTTTAGACTACAGTGCAGTCACTTGCCTGCTATTGGGTGGGAGAGAGAAGGCAACCAGCAGGGGAGGAGTTACTGCTAGAATCTCCATTACATAAGGGATGGAACCCAAAGTAAAAATAAATAAATGATGGAACCAAGACAATTTGAAGAATGTGAAGATCCTAGTGTCTAAGGAGAGGAGAATGGGAGAAGAATAAAGCATTTTGTTTTTTGGGGGGAGGGAGGCGAGGAGGGGTTAAAAGACTGCATAATAATTGTGGCTTTTATTAAATTCTAAAAAGCGTTATATTCTAAAACTATATTCTAAAAACCTTACATAAAAGCTTTATGTAAATCACCTCATTTAAACTGCACAACATATTGTAAAATTCACATTATCTTCTTTTTGAGGTGATGAACTTGAAGCACAGATAAGTAAAACAATTTGACCAAAGTCATAAGCTAGTAATATATGGCAGAGTTAGGCTGGAACCCAGGTAGTCTGCTCCCAGGCCCCTGCATTTGACTCTGATGCTATTAATGCATATGAAAGAGGAGAGGGATGCCACGGGTCTGGAAGAGCCTGAGATTTTGCCTAAGGAAATAGGATGTTGTTTCATGTACAAATAAGAACCATACCAGCCGCCTGGTGGGGGTGGGTCCTGTTTATTGCTGCTGGGTGCCATTTGGCTATATGGTTATTTTAAAATGCCAGGCAATTCCTTCATTTCTGCTCGTTTGAAGTGTGGCTATGCTCATTTCTCAGAGTATGAACTGAGCTCATGTTTCCGGGATAACATTCAGACTGATTTAAACAATTCCAGGATTACAGCCTAACTCAGTCCCCGCCCAGCCTCGCTCACAGCGCCCTTCTTCAGCCAGAGCGCCCACCCCACTCCAATTCCTGCCCCTGAAAATCCTGTTCAACTTTCTAAGGCTCTTCCTCCATAAAGTATACAGCCTTTCTGGGTTAAATAGAAACAAAACCATGTTTTAAAGATCTGCTCTCGTGCTTCGCTGCATTGAGAGAGAATTTGTGCAGCTAGAGGACAAAACAGGCCACATCTACACAGAACTCGAGAAGTAATGGATTCAAAACTGCAAAGCTTTCAAGGGCCAAAAAACACTGTACGTAATCTTTTCATCTGAATTGTATGAATAGATTAAGGGGAAGTAATATTCTCACTTCTTTCATTCTTTTGGTTGAAAGGATTTAAAAGCCGTTTGCACTTATAAAACAGGCAATTTGTAAGTTGAAAAGAATGCAAGTTTCTTGGATACAGTTCAGGGAGAAGAGATTGAAGGGCAAATTAACATAATAATAAAAAGATCAGAGAGAAGGGAACAAGTGATAACTATCTGGTGGTCTTAGGATGGGGGAGGGGTATGGTTTTTAAAAATCTTTATTGCTTATTTTTGTGTGGGGGAGATACAAAACTAATGCATGCTTATTTAAAAAGGAAGCAACCTTTGCAAAAATATATAGTGTGGCAAGTTAATGTTCCCCATACTCCCCTCTCACCATCACCCCGAAGATAGACAATGTAACGTTTGGGTGCATATCCCCAGATGGATGTGTACATAAATGTACATATATTTGCTATAGAACCACCCATCAAATAAAAAGTCCCTAATCATATCTGAGTGAGTTGCAGACATTTAAGTTCTTTAACAAATGTGGAATCGTACCATCTATTACAACTTACTTTTTTTTTATTTAAGGTAAGCTTAACCCTGTTTGCCTGTGAACAAACAGATCTCCTTTAATATAGAGTATTTCTCATTATGCATACTTGTTATTTACTTAATTATTTAATTTATATGTTGATGGACAGTTGGCTTATTCCCACTTTCGCATTACCACTACAATGCTGTAGTAAACATTTTTAACGCACTGTATGGGAAAAAATTGAAGAGGCGACAAAATAAGAGTAAATTCATAAATGTCAAAATTGCCTCCAAAGAGGTTTAATCTTGTTTTACATGTCTCACCAATAGTGTGAGCATGGCGGTGTCCTTATACGCTGCCTCTGTCTTCAGAAGTTCTTTTGCACAAACTGAATTATATGGAAAATAGGCTTCTTCATTTGAACTTGACAGAGCTTCATCTTTGTGGAGGGCAGGCTAGGATAGACCAGGGGGCCGGGAAAGGATGATGCCAGGGACCCCGGCTGTGCGTCCGAGGGGTGGGGCAGGTCGGAGTGAGCCCCCCCCCCCCCCAATCAGGATGTCTGCAGGGCTCCCCCAACTCACAGGGGCCCGACACCGTCGCCTGGAGCCCAGGGCTTTCTCAGCAGATGGAGAATCCATTTTTAAACCCAAACAGGAATAGGCTTCCACTGTTGCTCGAGTCCAATTTCCTCCCGAGGAATGGATTCGTGTTAGTTTTCGCAGGCCCCGCTGTCCACCCGCGGGGGAAATGGCGCGCTCTGGGGTTTCTTGCGATGTCACAGGCACCCCGGCAGCCTGCACCTGCGCCTGCTGGCGGCGCTGTTTGCAACCTGCAGCCCCGCGCATCTCAAGCGTGGACCCCCAAGATGTGTCTCAGATGTGGCAGGACTCAGGAGGCGGGGGGACCCACAGGGTCCGGTTCCTGCCTGCTGCTTACTCTTTTTTCCTCCCGCCACAGGCAGGCCCACCTGTGGGTAGAGGAAAATAGGCTCCAGCTGACCTATACCCTTCGGGTGCGCTGGGGAAACTGAGGCTGGGGTCGGAGCAGCAAGGCTGTGAAGCTCGGACCAGCCAGCCCAGCCTTGGCCAGGACAGTTGTGTCCGTCCTTCACGTGGGGGACGCTGCACTCCCCTCCAGCCCCAGGTCCCCAGCTAGTCCGGAGCTTCCTTGAGTCAGTAGACTGTAGATGTCTCCCATAGCCCTACTAGGCCACTTCTGACCTACAGTCATTGGCCAATACAGAGTTTCATAACAATTCAGATTAGTTGCCAACAAGTGAAAACACTGAAAATGAAATATCTTGCGACATGACCAGCTGGAGCTGAGAATCTGCCTCCAGTCTGCTCAGTTTCTGACATCTTTCTCGTTGCTACTACCAGGGTGCTCCCATAGGCACCGGTGTTCGTCCCCTGCGGGAGTCACGAAATGCCATGGTGGGGCACCCTGAAAACAAATCCCCTTACTTCCTCTGATACTTGATGCTGTGAATTGGTCCAGGTCATCCAGGGTGTGGTGGAGTTGGGATTGGTACTCTAATCACTGATGAAAGCCCAGGAGAGTGAAGAGACTTGTCCAGAGTCACCCTAGTCATTGCAGGGGCAGAACTAGAGCCAACTTTCCTGACCATTGGCCCATTCTCCTGGCTACCCATAGGACCTCTATAAAACACAGCCAGTGGCCAAAGATGTTGCACATGACCGTGACCTGGGCTCTTGGACTCCCTGGTAGTAGCAACGAGAAAGATATTAGAAACTGAGCAGACTGGAGGCAGATTCTCAGCTCCAGCTGGTCATTGAGTTAGTCATTGGTCAGAACAACCAAGCTTTCCTTGCCCCCCATCTACACCTACAGAATGGAGAGAAGCCTTAAGGGAGTGGCATGTGTCTTACTTTCAGGAACTTCACAGAACTGTGGGCAGCTGTTCCCCATCCTCATGCACAGTCTGAAAATAGACCTGGCCAGTACTATAGCAATTATACTTGAATGTGCTAATCTGATCGCATTGAAAATCCATGCACCTAGCCATCAAGGGAATTTTCCCAAACCTTCATACTTGCCAACTATAGGGTGGATGGAGACCAGAAAAGTAACAGCCACGTCACAGTGCCAGCCCTGTCATAATTCTGAGTTCTGTCCCCATTTTTCACTGGGGAGCCAGGAAGAATTGGCTAGACTAGCAGAGGGCCTACAGGGGTGGAGACTCCCTATCATAAAACCAGCACAGGGAACCACGGTGGATGGAAAATGAGTTGTTAGAGATAATAACTGGTGTGGGAAAGGAGAAATACTGCTGAAATGGTTTCTTATTTTACTTAGAGGCACTTCCCACCCAAGGCTAAAGCATGTAAAAGAGCCAGAGACCATGATGTGTCTCCATCAAGGAAATAAAAGTTTGAGGCATTTCTGTTTAGTTAGCATATGGAATAGCTACTGTAACAGCATTAGCTCTTCAGACATACCCTCTTACCTCCCCACCCTAAGTGAACTGCTTACAAAAGATACATTTTGTGTGTGTGAGAGAGGCTCAATTTGGATTTGCAATCAAGAAGGCTTAACAGTACCCACTCTATATGAAATTACCACCCCATTTTAATAAGGTCCAAGATATTTAATAGCTCACTTACGGTCTCATGACAAATTGAGAACAGAAATAGAAATAGAAGAGCTGACTGTTTTTCTCAATTGGTTTTCTGAGAAAGGCTGGTTCATTTCCTTTCTACCTCCAGAAATACTTCTCAGTTGCCCCCTTCACAATCCCTCTGTAATGCTGCACTTAGTGATATCACTGTCAGGTAAAATGATTTTTATTTTTTTAAAGTGGCATACTGTGCATGTAAAAATAATTAGGTCACTGGTTGTGCTCTAGCAACATTTTCTCTGGTTCGGCTGCCTGCCTGGAAAAAAGGTTTAGTGTACCCTGAAGTTCTATGAAGATGTTGTGTAATTTGTCAGTGGAAAATATCACACTCACACACACCCTTTATCACCACCCAGAAAAACTTGGGAAATTTACATTTTCTTAGAGTGTCCTCCTTCCTTCCCTCCCTCCCTCCCTCCCTCCCTCCCTCCCTCCCTCCCTCCCTCATCTTTCTGGCTCTCTGCTTTGAATTTGGAAAACATGACTCCATAGTTTCCCATTCTCTTGTAGGCCTTTGGTCCTTCAGGTGTGCTGCTCCATGACGTCAGACACCCAGGCTTTTTCCACCTTGTTGCTCTGCCATATGTAGGTCCAGGAGGTCAGTAGATAAGCTCCAGGCATAGGACAAGGGAAAAATAAAGAAACCCTGTGCAAAGGGTTTATATAGGGGCAGGCAAACGTGGGTTTACAGTTGTGAGTACTCAAAACACAATTTATTCTTGTAGTATTATTTATTAATTATTGTGTTATTTACCATACAAACAACTGTAAATTTGCCTACCCCTCCTAGACATTGCTCTCTTTAAAGAAAGTGCCTGAAAATTGTCATGTGACATTTCTGCTGACAGCCCAACATCACATGGCTAGTATAGTGAGTGGCAGAGCTGATATTAGAACCCAAGCAGTCTAACTTGAGTCTGTGCACTTAACATTATGCTAAATTGCCCCTACAGTCAAGAGGGCAGTAATAGTACCTTATTATTATTTTATTTTATTTATTTTTTATTCTTTTTTAAAATAAATTTTTATTCATTTCAGAGAGGAAGGGAAGAGAGAGAGACAGAAACATTGATGATGAGAGAGAATCATTGATCGGCTGCCTCCTGCAGGCCCCACACTGGGGATCAAGCCCACCTGGGTATGTGCCCTGACCAGGAATCGAACCTGGGACCTCCTGGTTCATAGGTTGTCACTCAACCACTGAGCCACATTGGCCAGGCCCTTATAATTATTTTACAGATCACCTGCCTATGCCTTTACCACAAAGGGACCGTTCCATGATCATACTAGGTATGTCTGATTATCTTCGCACTATCCCAGATCCCAGCGAGTAAAGTTACAGAAAGGACACAGGATCATGGATGCTATCTGTGATGGTACTGCAAAGATACCAGCCAGAAAATTCTTGATTTCAGTTATTCATTTACCATGTCCACATTTACCATGTTGAATTCCAACAAATGCATGAATGCACCCTAGCTTTGCTACACACTTATTTATTTGTGGGAAATGTTACCACCACATAGGGAGAGAGGTGCAAACATATTATTGGTTCCCTGGTATCATTATTCTTTACTTCAGAGTCACTACTGCTTCTCGCTCAAGTGTATAATGACCCCAAGAAACCAGAAACACCAATCAGAAAGGATATATGCACCCTATGTTCATAGCAGCACAATCTACAATAGCTAAGATTTGGAAACAGCCTAAATGCCCATCAGCAGATGAGGGGATTAAAAAACTGTGGTACATCTACACAATGGAATATTACACCACTATTAAAAAGAAGGAACTTTTACGGTTTGCAGCAGCATGGATGGAACTGGAGAGCATTATGCTAAGCGAAATAAGCCAGCCGGAGAAAGATAAATATCACATGATCTCACTCATATGTGGGATATAATGATCAACATAATTTGATGAACAAGAATAGATCCAGAGACAAATGGTAGAGGAAGGGAGGGGGGATAGAGAACAGCCAAAGGACTTGTATGCATGCATATTAGCATAACCAATGGACAGACACAGGGGCAGTGGGGGCTTGCCCAGGGTGAAAATGGCTGGGGGTTGGGGGGTCAATTGGGTAATGAGACATATGTAAAACTTTAAGACAATCAATCAATCAATCAATCAATAAAAGAGTATAATGTTGTGCCCGGCTGGTGTGGATCAGTGGTTGAACATCCACCTCTGAACCAGGAGATCATGGATGCATATGCCCAGGTTACTGGCTTGATTCCCAGTAGGGGGCAAGCAGGAGGTAGCCAATCAATATTTCTCTCTCATCATTGATGTTTCTATCTCTCTCTCCCTCTCCCTGACCACTCTGAAATCAATAAAAAAAAATAATTAAAAAAAAAAAGAGTCTACTGTTGAGAAAGGAGAATCACAGACACAGTAGGGTGAAGCAGGGACACTGTCCAGGCGGGACCAGAGGGAATTTGCGTGTATTGAGAACCCACTGTAGGCCAGACACTGTGCTAGGCCCTTTCCATTTGGCATCCTGTTAAATCTTTAGGAGAGCTCTGAGCGGCGGCCTCGTATTATTCCCCCTGACAGCTGCATCTTAGGTCTGACATCCTGCAGCTTTGGTCTGCTCAAGGTCACAGGCCGGTAAGTGCCTGAGCTGGGGTTCAAGCTCAAGTCTGTCTGATGTTCAAGTGCATGCTCTTACCTTGTCACCAGTTGTTTTTGAACATGTTGGTTGGACAAGTTTAGGAGCACGCTTCCCCCACAGATTCTGTTCTCACGGTGGTTACAGATTATCTTCCATCTTCCCAAAGGTCCCTGGGGTTTGTCTCTCTCCATCCAGCCCTCGCTGCACTTTAGATCAGCTCCTTACTGCTCTGCTCCTGCTGAATCAGAAAATCTCAGTCCAAATAGGTTCAGAGAACAGACTGATGGTTGCCGGAGGGGAAGAGGATTGGGGGGGGATGGGTGAAAAAGGTGAAGGGATTAAGAAGTACAAATTGGTAGTTTCAAAATAGTCATGGGATGTTCAAGTACAGCAGAGGGAATATAGTCAAGTATTGTAACAACTAGGATGCCAGGTGGGTACTTGAAATATTGGGGGGAAATTTTGTAAGGTATATGATTATCTAACCACTATGCTGTACACCTGAAACCAATACAAAATAATATTGAATGTCATCTGTAATTGAAAAATAAAACTAAAAAAATAAAATAAATAAAAAAACAGTAACAAAGGAAAAAAAAAATCTCAGAGTCTAAATCCATAGAGAAAATGGATTCATAGTTATTGGAAGTAAAGTTTGCTATTCACAAGCCTGGGATTTCCTCTGGCTCCCCATTTACTAGCTGGGTGACCTCTGGCCAGTTGGTCAACCTCTTTATGTCTCAGTTTCCTCCCTGTAAAATGGGAGACCCATGCTTCCCTCTAAGGATTGTAGTGAGGCTTACAGCCCGAGCAAGTGGGGTTTTTCTCTTCCCATTGCCTGTATTAGGAAAAGATGAAGATCGTGATGGAAGGAAGGTTCTGATAAAAGGAAAATTGGCCAATTGTTGGAGATAATCGGGCTCTTCAGTTGTTGATGGGCCATATTTAGGATTAAAATCATGGCCTGTTGCCGCTCATAAATTAAAGTGCAGACCCACTCCTGAGGGCCTAGGACCAGGGCAGAGTTACATCCTGGATCTGCGTTCCTGTGGCCCTTTCCATGCCTATTTTTAAAACAGTGACCTTTCTTTCCTCTTCTAATTCTTTCCAAGAACAGTAAGGCTGACTCCAGAATAATTAGGAAAACATTCCAAAGTTGACATATTGCCAATAATGGAAGTTATGAAACAACTTTAAGTCCATTATAATAAAAACTTGCATTAACAGCACATTATATTACATACTAGAGGCTTGATGCACAAAATTCATGCATGGGTAGAGTCCCTAGGCCTGGCCAGTGATCAGGGCCAATCTGTGGGGTGACTGGTGGGGCAATCAGGGGGGCCCCCAGTGGCACCTGCCTTGGCCGGCCTGGTGCCTCCCACTCGCTGGCCCTGCCCCCCCACCGCTGCCGATTGCCTCTCTCTGGCAGGGCCTTTGGGCGCCCCCGGCTGGCACCCGCCTTGGCTGGCCTGGAGCCTGCAGGCTGGGGGCAGCTCCTGGGTTGAGCATCTGCCCCCTGGTGGTCAGTGCGCATCATAGTGACCGGTGGTTCCACGGGTAGTTCTGCTGTTTGGTCAATTTGCATATTAGGCTTTTATTATATAGGATACTTTTAAAATATTGGTAGTATCTCACAACTGTTTGCTTCCCTTCGTGCATGTGTCAGTATTGCTAGCTTTAAGGATGGGGCAGCAACAAAGAATAATTCATTCATTCTGTGGATTTCACTACGGAAGTCATACTCTTGCCTGTGAAGAGTCTGAGACTTTGATCCTTGTGGCTCTGTGACCTTGGTCAGGTCCTCGGAACAACCCGAGTCTTGGCTTCCTCAACTGGAAACTGGAAAGAATAACTCTGGCCTCTTCTATCTCATTAGGGATGTGGGAGCGGCACAGGAAATGCTGGACAGAGAAGTCCTTTGGAGCAACCTAAAGTAATAGTGTGATGTCAAGGATTAATATGATGATGCATGAATATAAGTTTCCAGTGAGAATGAAAGGAAAAAATAAGAAACAAAGATAAAGATGTCAAAAGGAATAACAGTGTTCCTTGCTTTGCCTGCCATTCATCAGCTGAGTGATTTTAGAGGAAGCACTTAACCTCTCTGGGCCTCAATGTTATCATCTGTAAAATGGGGATTATATTCATAGCTGTTCTTCCTATTACACAGGATTATGGTATCAAATGGAACAGTGAATGTGAAAATGTTACTGGAATAAAAAAAGACCATCCAACCATTAACTATTATTGATAATAGTAGTAGTAATGCCTGGTGAAGTTGCAGTATTCGCAGGGCTTCAACCAGTTTAGTCACCTTTGGAAATGAAATCAATCCTGTGAGATCACAGTGCCTGTTAGCTTCTGCAGACAGCGGTTGAGTCCAATGAGTAGCAGCCTGGCCTCTGGCATCACACTGCTGGGATTCAAATCTCATCCCTGCCACTACCAGGCTGTGAGCTTGAGTAAGCTTTGAACCCCTCTCTGACTTGGTTTCTCCACCTTACCTCATGGAATTGTGAGGATTGGTGATACAATGCCAGCAAAGCATTTAGAACAGTTCCTATATGTGGGTATTCTTGGTGGCACCTCGGCCTCATGTTGCCTACTTTATAACATTAGCCATAATGTTGCCCTAGCTGGTTTTGCTCAGTGGATAGAGCATTGGCCTGCGGACTGAAGGGTCCCAGGTTCGAATTCAGTCAAGGGCACATGCCTGGGTTGCAGGCTCAATCCCCAGTAGGGGGCGTGCAGGAGGCAGTCAATCAGTGATTCTCTCTCATCATTGATGTTTCTATCTCTCCCTCTCCCTTCCTCTCTGAAATCAATAAAAATATATTAAAAAAAGAAAGTTAACTTTTTAAATAGCACCTCAGAGTATGTCTGATACTAAAAAATCTGATGAATGAAAAAGCATCTACTAAACCTGCTTGCTTTTAACCAGCTACAGCAGATGCCTGAATCGCTATCTTGAGATAGCAGAGAAGAAAAATACTTATATATTTCAAGCCTAAGAGTTTGCAAGCAGGAGGTGCTGGCAGAACCCCTGGGGTCCCTGCACATAGTCTTTGGGGAGCCCATAGAAAACCTATTTCTACACCCACTTTTCCTTGTTCCCAGGCCCTTCTTTCCATTCTATTTGTTCTCTGGCAGGATAGGGGTGCCCAGACACGGATCTGCTCTTTTTCACTCTGCAGCTAGCAAGCCAGTCCCATCTCAAGGCCCCTGACTCCCTTTTGTGAGAGAAATCTCTGGGCAGGGCAAGTTTTCCACCTGCTCCTGCTGCTTCAGCTCCAGAGCAGTTTCTGATCTGCCACCGACTGAGGCATGTCCTTAGTGGACGAAGGAGATGAGTGAGGAGCTAAATGAGATAATGACACCATTAGGCACTACCTTACCTGAGTGCACAGATGCATGGAGGCCATAAAGCGGAAAGAACGGGGGTGAGTAACAGAGACATAAAATTCTGTAGCAGAGGTCAAAAAACAAAACAAAACAAAACAAAACTTCACCAGGCATTACTACCACTATTATCAATAATAGTTAACAGTTGGGTGGTCTTTTATTATTCCATTATTTTTTTTAAAAAGCCATTCCAGGCATAGTGAGAATCACAGCAACTTAGAAACCAGGGTGATGAAATGAATCCCAAACCAGAGAGTGCTAAAACCAGCGAGCGCACCAGAATCACCTGGAGGGCTTGTTAAAACCCATTGCGGGCCCCTCGCCTCGGCTCTAGTTCAGGCAGTCTGAGGCTTTACCACTCCAACAAGTTCCCAGGTGATGCGCGGCCGCACTTGAAGAAACATTGTCAAAGCGGACTGAAGGGTCCTTGAGCCTGAGAAGAGTTGCCACGAGGTCACACTGTTTATAAATTGGCCTCGGAACTAAACGAGGCTCAAGAAAGAACCGCGGGAGGTCTGTGGGGGCAATGCCTGAGCCTCCACCACAAATGGGGCGCAGGCGGTGCATTGGGTTCGTGATTGGTCAGACTGACCAGGGGCATCTATAAGGCACCCCAGCCATGTGACCCTCCTATGACAGCCAGCCTGGACAGGCTCGGGGGTGGGGTTCTTCCCCCCTTTGAAAGTAGCTGCTCGCTTCCGCCAGCCCCTCACACGTGCAGGGTTAATTACGGGTCCCCAGAAGCCCAGGCTAAGGGGCGCCGACCTGCCGCCCATCCCTCCTGGGCTCCAGCGGGGTTGGCGGACGCTCGGGACGCGGTGAGGCTTCCTGCAGATGGAAGAGGGGCTGCCCTGGGGGGACGGGGATGTGCCGCCGCCTCGGCACCACGGCGGGAGGGGAGCCCGCGCGGATGCTGGGACGCGCCACG
>NW_005871100.1:3680249-3684966 GCF_000147115.1 Myotis lucifugus | reverse complement strand
GTCCCGGCCGGGTCTGTGCGCGCACTCCAGTCCTGGGCTGGGGACACCCTCGTCCTGGACCGACATCCCCCTGCTGTGCCTCCATCGCGAGGAGCCTCCCAAAGCCGGTACCCACCCTCTGAAACGCTCCGCCGCAGGCGCGCGCCCTCACCTGCTGCGAGCCCAGCT
Organism: Myotis lucifugus; assembly: GCF_000147115.1. Lineage (NCBI taxonomy): Eukaryota > Metazoa > Chordata > Mammalia > Chiroptera > Vespertilionidae > Myotis > Myotis lucifugus. Next base: position 3,684,798 of record NW_005871100.1, on the reverse strand, counting down.
CCGGGGACGGGGCGCACCGTCCCTCCACGTCGCGGCGCCCTCCGGCCCTTCCCGTTAGCAGCCACCCTGCCCCTCGCGCCCCGCTCCTCGGAGACTTACGGTGACAGCCAAGCTGGCTCCGGCCCTCCGCTCGCCCGCGGCCGCAGTCGCCCAACGCACCGGAGGAGGTGGCCCCTGTCCGCGTCTTTCGGTGACGCCCAGGGCACCGCGACGTTGTCTGCCGCGTTAGGAACCGTCAGCCTCGGCCCCGGGGGCACAGCCTAACGTCGGAGAGAGAATCGGAGGTCGCGATTTGGGTTAGATTAGAATCACAGCCCAGCCAGTTCCCAGCCTCTCTGAGTCCGTTTCCCCCGGCACCACGGGCTCTGACGTTCAGTAAGAGGGAGCGGGCCGGTCTGGGTGCTCCCGTAGGAGGGGGCTCTGTAAAATCCAGTCCCCCAAACTCACACAAGAGTTTTTTCCGTTTCGCCCGAGGGAGCGGCTTAGCCCGCCGGACTGGTCAGACTTTCTCGCCCGCGGGCGTTCTTCTACCCCCGACTCCGGCGCCACCGCGTCTCCTGACCCCGCGAGGCCGAGTGGGGAGAGAGGAAGGGGCTGCGGCCTCCTCCTTGGCCCGGGAACCAGGAGAGACAGACGTATGGTCAATGAACACCCAGGCACAGACTCACAGACAGACCCGCACCCAGGAGGGCGCATGCAGGGCTAGTTGAGCCGTGGACGAGAGATCCCTCCCGGTGGAGAGTGCGCCCAGATAGGGATCACCGGGTGGGACCGCCCTGCCTGGGCAGCGGTGGGCGGGCTCCCTCTTCCAGGGCCAGGCTGGGGGAGGGGGGCAAGGGGCAGGGCTGTCAGGGGCCTTCGGCCTTTGGCAGTCCAGAGCTTGGAAAGGGCTTGTGGGGGAATTAAGCCTATTCAAAACAAACGGAAAAGGTACCGGCCTTTAGCTCTTCCCCATGCAGAAAAGGAGCGCATGGTGCCCGGGACCCCATGACTCCTAGCTCCCGGCACTCCGGATCCCCCTTACCCCAAGGCACGGCCAGTCCTGCTTCACAGGAGAAGCTCCAGACCCGCCATTCTCTGCCCCAGGTGCAGCTCCCTTCAGGGGCCTAGGTTTTGAATGGAGGTGTGCGCAGTGGAGTCAGGAGGATGTGGTTAGTCCAGGAGTCAGTGTGGGAGGCCCGGCCAGGCCCTCAGGTTTGATCACTTGGGCCAGTCAATCCTTGTGAGGGAAAACACCTGGTAAGGCCACACCCCCATCGAAGGGATCAGGCAACTGTGCCTGGGGTTGGGTGGCTCTAGAGGGGCCGTAGAGGGCAGGGGAATCTGGGAAACCGAAGGCGAACCTCAATGCGTCTGTACATTGAGCTTTGCCAGAGGCGTGAAGGGGCCACGACTCTCACAAGGTTAAAGCTGGCTGGCTGGGGAACCCTGGTGAGTTTTGCCCCTTTCCAGATAGGGGCTCCGGGTCTCAGTGGATTGTGATGGTCAAAGAGCACGTCTAGACTTTGTCTCTTAGGGTCTCCAGAATCAGCTGCTGCAGTGACATTTTTTATATTTCCCCACCTGCTTGGTCCCTCCTCTCCCACACCCCTAAGGGTGGCCCCTGCCTCCCTGCAGGCCCCTGCACAATCCCCACCAGCCTCTGAGCTCTGTTTCAAGAGGGCAAGGCCTGGAGGTCTTCTCTGGGAAGTTTCCAAGTGGTTTGGGGCCCGTTTTTGTTCTATACTTTCCTTTATGCCCAAAGCAAGTGACCAGAGGTTAGTTACTTGCACTGCCCCACACCACCCATCTGTGAATTCATCTGGGAATGAGGAGGAGGAGGAGGAAAGGCTTTGGCAAACACCACAAGTGGAGTTTTTGGAAGGAAAGGCTCACAGTGCAATGCCTGGTGTTTTCTAATAGTTCCGACGGAAGCTAGAGGGATGGGGGTAGGTCCTCACTCTGCCATGTGTATATGGGCCTCTTCTCTGGGCTTTAGATTACTCAGCTGCAAGAGAGGGATGATTGGCAATATCTTCCTCAGGCCTGTTGTGAGGAGGGAAATAGCTAAGCCAGATGAAATGCTGATAACAGTGACTGCTCTTATCATGTGGGGTTTCCGGGCTTCTAGATGGAGTTTCTCTTTGCCCGCGTGGGAAATCATGTGGGGGTGGGGGGCAGGTGAGGACAGTCCCTGCATGTAGGCCTTCTCTTCTGAGGGCAGGTATGTACTCTTTCTGGGATGCCCCTGGATCCAACCAGATCCCAGCAAGGGCTGGAGGCTTGTGGAGGGCTGCCTTATGGAGGGTGAAGGCACTGTTGGGTGCAGAGGCATCCCTGCCGGCCAGGGAGGGACAAGGCCTTGGAGGGAGCACTGGTCCAGGGTCTGACACTCAGCCAGGCCCTGGCCATTGGAGTCAAGTCCACTGATCACCCCATCACGGTGGGAGAAAAGGTACTGCAGCCGTTTGAGGTCTCTTAAAGGAATATTATGTAGATTAAACAAGAAATGGACATCAATGCACTTTGTAATGAAAGCAAAATTCAGGACAGTAATGGTGAAGGAAAAAACCTGTATCATCTCTGCTAGGATGGAAAGGGGGATGCCTGGGACTTAGGGGGTTTGGGGAATTGCTCCTTGACCAGAACGCTGCCCTTCTAGTTGGTGACTTGAGGCAGGGGCAAGCCTCAAACTTGAGGTTCTCAGGGCTCCAGTCCTGCCCTGGGTCCTCCAGCTCTGGGATGGGCAGGTGATGGATGTAGGGATGTGGGCTGCCCAGGCCTCAGTCCCCAGCTCACACTGGGGGAGCTGCAGGCTTGGGCCTCCAGGAGCCAGGCCAACAGATGAAGCAGGAAGAGCAGCTGCAGGCCTGGCTGATTCCAAGGGCCTGAGGAGGAGGAGGCAGCGGGTCCAGGAAGCACCCAGTTTCCTGTCCCAGAAGCTTGGCCCTTCCATTCAGGAGGTGCAGAGAGAAGGGGGCACTTGTCCTGCCTGCCTGAGGGAGAAACTGTGCTCCGATCCCCACCAAAGGCCTGCGCAGCCTTCAACTTTCTCTGCAGGTGGGCAAGGGGATGGGGAGCGGTCCAGGTGTGCTCTCCTGCCTGGGGGAGCCAGGCCTCTGGGGGGGCCCACCCCAAAGTGCCTCTGTGCTCTGGGTTCCCAGATGGGCTGCGGCAGCTGCCAGAACCAATTCCAGAAGTCCTCCCCTCCCCTCGCCCACCCCCCCACACACACGATCTCCCGCTGCGGAGACACAGTGGTTGGGGGGAACTTTGAGGGGCTCCCCAGGGCTGAAAGATGACCAGGGCCCAAGGACCCACAGCTGGGCGATGCTTGTTGCTTAAAGAGAAGCTCTCTTTGTTCTGGCGTTTTACCGAAGTGAAGAGCAAAACCAAAATTTTTCTCATCAAACTTTTGCTGGCACGGAAGCAGCCAGGCCGGCTCCTGGAGCCCCGTGCCCTTGTGCCTGGTCTCCTCGCCCCTTCCGTTCGCTCGGCTGGGACTGGCGATGGCCTCTGGGAGGCCCCGCATTTGGCTGGAGAAGGTTCTGGGGCACCGACCCGTCGCGCCGCGGGGTCTGCAGGCCCCGGAGGCATCACTCCCCACCCCCTGCCTGCTCTCCGGAGCCCGGTTTTCCTGGGAAGCGAAGCGACTCCAGCGGATGGGATCGGCGCTTGTGGTGGCCCAGGCCCGGCTTTCGATTCCATTTAACTCACCATCAGCACCTTATCTCCGCGTCGCCTCCCGGGGTCCCCACCCCTCCCCCGCCCGGCCCAGCCCCGGAAGAAGCAGAGCCGCGGGCTTTTGAAGTCCCGAGAATTTCAATCCCAGAGGAGCCGCCAGGACCTACGCTGTCACCCAGTGGGGAGGGGACAGCAGGCCAGCGTCGCGGGCAGGGGTCCTCCCAGCCCAGGGAGGTGAGAAGCGTTGGGGGCTGGGCCAGCCCCGGCTCCGGCTGCTGTATCACCCCCTCTCCAATTCCATGGGGCTGCCCAGATCTGGCGGCTGTCTGCCACGCTCCCTCTGTGCATTTACCCTCCTTCGTGATCCGTGTTGGGAAAAGCCTTCAATTCAGTGATAACCACGCTATTAAAATACCCCTAAGCCAAAAAAAAAAAAAAAAAGTCCTCAGAAAGTGTTTTCATCTAGTCTCCCCCCCGCCCCGCCCCCAATTTTCTTTTCCTCGAGCGACAAACCCCATCTCTCTTCATCTGATGTTGATGACAGGATGCTGTGGGAAGTGACTTTTGGTTAAATTTTCCCTCCTGTGTGGGCTTGCAATAGGCCCTAAGGACCCGGGAAACTGAAGCTGGAGTGGGAAGGGGTGGGATGGAAGTGGGGCTGGTCCGGGAGGAGGCAGCCCCCTCCCCAGAGAGGCTGTGTCTGGCCTGGAGCCTCCTTCCTCTCAGCAGCCGGGGAAGCCCCCTCAGTGGGGCCGACGGAGAAGATGCCAATGACACCTCTTGATCTCTCAATCCCGCCGCTTTCATCAGCAAGAAGGCCCCAGCAGAGGATCAAACGCGCAGTGTTCTCTTGAATTCAAAGCGGGCGGGAGGAGCCTGATCCTTT